>NC_056524.1:83630070-83698356 GCF_019175285.1 Sceloporus undulatus | reverse complement strand
TATTATTATTATTATTATTATTATTATTATTATTATTATTATTATTATTAAAAGGGCGGCCCTTTCCCTGGTGCAAAAAGGAGCGGCTTTCTGCTGCTCCTTTTTGCTGCAGGAAAAGGCCAGATTGGGTTGCCATGGCCCCGATCCGGCACACAAAGGGGGCAGTGTCACAACGCCTCTTTAAGGTAATCTGCTTTTGGCCCAAGTTGATCCAAGGTTTGGGGACTAAGCCTTATGAGGAACCACTTAGGAAGCTGGGTATGTTTAGCTTGGAGAAAACAGGACTGAGAATGGACAGGATAGCAATCTTTAAATATCTGAAAGGATGTCATGAAATAATAATAATAATAATAATAATAATAATAATAATAATAATAATAATTTTTAGTCCTCCTCTCCCTGCAGATTGAGGTGAGTTACAGTAAAAAAAAAGTAAAATACATAATACAGTAAATCATAAAATATCACAATCTCCCCAAACCACTGCCAACATAAAATACAGTGGTACCCCGGGATACGAATGCGCCGCGTTACGAAATTTCCGGGTTACGAAAAAAATCCATTAAAAAAACTGTTCCGGGTTACGAAGGTTATTTCGGGTTACGAAAAATTTTTTGGTGCTTTTCGGCGCTTTTTCGCACCACATCGCGGCTTTCGCTATTAGCGCCTATGGGGCTTCGGCTTGCGAATGCTTTTCGGGTTACGAATGGCGCCGCGGAACGAATTAATTTCGTAACCCGGGGGAGCCCTGTATAACTTTTAGCTACAATTAAAAAACAAAAAACATAGTTACAATAAAAACTATAAAAACATTCAGGTTAAAATTAGTTAAAACATTTAAAAGATAGGCAGACAATAAAAATAGGTCTGGGCAGACAGGGTGGTCTTATTGTTTTGGGAGGTCTGTCAGTCAGGGAAGGCTTGCCGGAAGAGATCCCTCTTGACTGCCTTCTTGAAGGTGTCAAGGGTGGTAATCTGACGGATCTCCTCTGGCAAGTCATTCCACAGTTTTGGAGCAGCTGATGAAAAGGTCCTCTGGGAAACAGTAGTCCATTTTGTCTTTTTTGGCTGTAGCAAGCAGATTCTTCCCAGAGGACTTGAGAGTGTGGGGTGGATTGTATGGAATAATAATAATAATAATAATAATAATAATAATAATAATAATAATAATAATACTGTTTATTTATAGCCTGCTTTTCCAAAGGAGATCAAAGCGGGTTACAACAAGGATATAAAACATTATATAATTTGGACAACAGTATATAAACACCATAAAAACATTCCAAAAAAACACAATAAAACCACAGAGAATAAAAACCATAGCCAAAAGACAGAACTAGCTGGAAAGCAGCGTATATGATGGGGAACAGATGTCAAGACACATGGAGGAAAGCCTGTTGGAAGAGATAGGTCTTAAGTTTCTTCCTAAACAGGTCAAGGGAGGTAACAGAGCGGAGCTCGTCGGGAAGAGAGTTCCAAATCTGCGGGGCTGAGACAGAAAATGCCCTTCACGAGGATGAGGCATATCTCGTTTTAGGAACCCTTAATAATTGCTTCCTGACCGTCCTGAGAGTGCGGGACGGATTATATGGAGAGATGGAAGGAAGCGCTCCCTCAAGTAAGCTGGACCCAAGCCATGTAGGGCTTTAAAGGTAATAACCAACACCTTGTATCATGCCTGGAAGCTGATTGGCAGCCAGTGAAGGGATTTGAAAATAGGTGTTATGTGGTCTGACCTGGATTTATCAGCTGGCTGCCATATTTTACACCAGTTGAAGCTTCCAAACTTGGCACAAGGGTAGCCCCATGTAGAGTGCATTGCAGAAATTGAGACGAGGTAACAGTGCATGTACCACCATTTCTAGGTCCCCTGGCTCCAGGTAGGGTCGCAGCTGGTGTATCAGCTGAAACTGATAACATGTGCTCCTGGCTGTCGCATTTATCTGTGAAGATAGCTGGAGTGACGAGTCCAGGAGCACTCCCAAACTGCAAACACAGTCCTTTAGGGGAAGTGTGGCTCCATCCAGGACCGGTTGACATAAACCCAGATTCGGGTTCCCTACCAGGATTCAGCTTGAGATGGTTTTCCCTCATCCAGTCCATTACCGACCTAAGACAGTCATTCAGAAGAGAGATGCCTTCCTTAGTCACTGAAGCAGTCCAAGACATAGAGAAGCATATCTGGGTGTCATCTGCGTACTGATAACACCCCTCACATGTCTCCAGATGATCTTGCCCAGCGGCTTCATGTAAATGTTAAATAGCATGGGAGACAGGATGGTGCCCTGAGGGATGCCAGATTTTAGCTCTCTCTTAGAAGAGCAACTGTCTCCCAGCATCAGCATCTGGAATATGTCCGAGAGGTAGGAACGGAACCACTGAAGAACACTGCCTCCGAGTCCCAATTCTCTCAGGCATTCCAGAAGGATACTGTGAAGACACACCCAACTAAAGGTGGTGGCAGGTTTGGGTGTGCAACGCCGGTACCCTGGTGAAATCAAACTCTTCTACCCAAAAATACTCTGATGCTGAATGTAAAGTTCAAAAAGGGGGAAGTTTAATTTGAAGAACAAAAATAAAGAGTTTTCTCCTCCCCAGCTCTAGATAACTTGAAATAAAAGAAACTTTACAATTTGGGTTTCAGCAATCTTCAGGATGTCATCTCTCTGGGTTTTATCTCCTCACTCAATGGAGCTCTTGCAGGGTCTTTCAGCTCCAGATCTCTTTGTCGTCTTTGCTGTTGGTAACTAATTTGGCTAACTAGTTCCTGGTAACTGATCCAGCTAACGTGTAAGACAGGGGTAGGCAATCTTTTTGAGCCGGGGGCCGGGTTGCTGTCCCTCAGACAACTGGGGGGGCTGAAGCCAAAAAAATAAATAATTAAATAATTAAAAAAAATTAAATGTATAAATAAATCAGGACAAATGTAGGACAAAATTTTCAAATGGAAGACACTTTTTTTAAAAAATGGAGGACATGCGAAAAAATTTGCTGATTTAAAAAAAAAGTTAATATAAATGCATGTTTCTGAGGCTTCTATAGACAATTGCCTCCCAAAGGCCCCGGCGGCAATCGGTGGCAGGACCGGGCTGGGGCCAGTCCCAAGGCCTTGCTGGGCCGCATCCGGCCCGCGGGCCGCAGGTTGCCTACCCCTGGTGTAAGAAATGCCCTTTCTGGCTATCTGGGCCTGTTTGCCACCAAAAGACAGCTCTCTGCCTGCTCACAGCAAAGACTGCTCCAAACTAAAAACCCTCTAGCTAAAGCAGAGCATGCTGGGAAAAGGCAAACCAAACCTGAAAAAAATGCAGGGGATCCTACAGCTCCTCCCACAACTAATACAATGATTTTTCCTACACTAAAATATTCTATGGCCTGAACCAACATGAAAGAAAATGCAGGGGGAGATTTAAACAGTCCTGGCAGGACATCACAGATACCATGGTCGATGGTATCGAAAGCCGCTGAGAGGTCCAAGAGCACCAACAGGGTCACACTTCCCCTATTGATGCCCAGATGGAGATCATTGACTAAGGCAGTCTCAACTCCGTATCCTGTCCTAAAGCCGGTCTGAAATGTAGACGATGGAGTGGCCTTGTTTTCTGCTGCTCCAGAGACTAGGGTAAGAAAGCCAATGGATTCAAATTACCAAGAAAAGAGATTCCACCTCAACATTAGTAAGAACCTCTTTACTGTAAGAGCTCGATAGTGGAACAGATTGCTTTGAAAGGTGGTGGACTTTCTGTCTTTGGATATCTTTATGTGGAAGTTGGATGGGCATCTTTTGACTGGATGGCCTGTGTGGTCTCTTCCAACTCTACGATTCTACGATTCTAAGTGCTGTAATTATGTGCTCCTGCATGGAAGGGGGTTGGACTAGATGGCCTTTGTGGCTCCCCCAACTCTAAGATTCTGTTATTCTAAGAATACCCCTTGTTATTAGCTTAAAGAGTAATGCTGACTTGTTACCTTTGTACAGTACTGCTTTGCAGTGTTTTTTGTGCTATTAGCTGTTAATTTGTTTGCATTCTGTCCACCTTGTATTAGTCTCCTAATAGAAAATGTTCCATTGGGAATAAGATTTATAATTGGTAAAAAGCTGTATTTTTTGCAAATTACATCTTAATTGCAGATTAAATTACATGCTATTCACTAGAAGAAGATTCATAGACTAGTGAATTTGTTAGCTGTAGTGCCATCAGTGAAACTATTAAGTTACTAGTGTTTGTGAGTAATAATGCATCAATTCCTTTACAACCCTATAAGGGAGTTCATATTTATACATGAGAGAGGAACAACCTCTACTTCAAGTCTACATTGGGTCAGTTAGCCTTGAACAGAAACATGGTATGGATGAATCTCTTAAGATGTCTTTCTTTTTCATGACAATTTAGGTTTGTAGTGGATTTGCTGAAAAGAATGTGATGGGTCACTAGCCAGAGTTGATGTCCCCAACAGCCAATTCTGGTTCAAGGTGGCTTTAAAGGAAGGGCTGCTGTGGGAGAAGTGACTATAAAAAGGGGAAGAGCAAGACAGATTCAGGAGAGAGTATTACTAGATCACCACACTACACTCTTATAGCTCTACTACTGCACTTTAACTGCTCTGGCTGCCTCTTGTTGCAGTTTAAGGAGGGACATTTAAAATTCTCAGCCAGAGAGCTCTTAGGCCTCACTGAACTACAAGCCTCAGAATGCAACAGGAACAGAGTAGTTAAAGTGAGATAGCAGCACTATAAGAGTGTAGTGGGTTAATGTGGACTGTTTAAGAATCAGTTCAGATCAGTTTCATTCTGGGAATTGTCAGCTGGAATTCAGGCCAGGGTACCTTAGTGGAATTCATAGTTCTGTTAATGGGGACGAAGTTTGATAGCATACGAGAAGGAGTTTAAAATAAGCAAGAAACACTTTAGACTTGAAAGAGTTCAGTTAAACTACAATATATGGCAGATTAACGAACTTGATAAATGGAAAGCCAGAAGGGAAGACTGAGAAGGAATGGGAAAAAATCTGTAAAGACTGTAAAAATAAATAGAAATAGCAGAAAGCAGTGAAACTAACAGGTTTCACAGAAATTAATGAAACACTAAGAATGCTGAAATTAACTAGAGATATAACAATAATCAGAAGAAATTTAACTTACAAAAAGCTATCTCACACAGACAAATGTTAACACAGGAAGCTTAGAGCGAGAAATGAAGAAAATAGAAAATGTTTGCAGTAGAAATGTATTTGTCTTTAATGTGCATAATGTAAATAGCTGAAAAGTGTGTGTGTGTGTGTGTGTGTATACATACATATACATAGGAGAAAAGAACTTTTATTTATGTATATGTAATGTAATGTCAATTAATACAAAGTGTAAAAAAAAGTTAAGTGCGGGAACTGCATAGGAAATAACACATGCTTATAAAAAAAGTTAATACTTATCTTGTTTCCAGAAGAGTTTATAACAATAACTTCACAGACAACATGCTACCAAAGATAAAACACATATAAGAAGACGACACTGGGGACCTTAATGCTAGTTCATTTAAAGGAAAGTGTATCAAGAGTAGAAGTAGGGCAAGTGTCAAGGACCAAGGGGTCTTCGGATGTTTATGACATGAAAAGACAGCCTCAAAGCACTGGCAGAAAGACTGCCTTGGTCACAGGTGTCTTTCTTTTTCATGACAATTTAGGGTCGCAGTGGATTTGCTGAAAAGAATGCAACTTGTGGTAGAATGATCTGTGATGTAGAAATTTCAGCAAAGGAACTGATCCGTTGTAAAAGTTACCATTTGACTGAACTTGTCAATCAGATTCTGAAAGTGGAAAGAGTGACAATTCCACCTGAAGAGATACGAAATATGTACAGGTATGTGGCTGCAATACTTTCATTATGAATTTGCAAAACTATTAGCAGTAACTAAAATAAATGTCAAAGCCAATAGCAGGGACTAACATAAATCCATTCATGGCAGGGAAAGGCAGCCTGCTGCCCTCTAGATGTTTTCATCTGAAACTCCTCTCTTGCCTGACTGGCTGGGATTGTCCAGAGTTGTAATCCATAACATCTGGAAGGTACCAGGGTACTTCTCTGTGACTTAGAGACTCAGGAAGAATGAAAAAATAAACGGCTGTCTGCTAGGAGAGAATATTTACAGATATTTAAACAAGCATGGGCTTTCTAATGCAGGATCATGCTAGATTGACCTGGTATTCTCACTCCCTTTTTAAAATAAAAATATATTTTCTGGGCAAAGGCATTGAAGACCTGACTTTTGGTTGGATATTTGAAAGTCATGATTCACTTCTGTGTAGATTAGAACATAAATGGCAACAAGATAGCTATCAGCATACCAACAGAGTGATGAATAAAGCATTAACTGAAGGAAAGAATATAGATGATTTGGCATTTTTTTGGGGGGGGGGGGAGGTAGAAGTCCAGCTTACAAGTGAAGTAGAAGGAATGACTGACATTGCATGAGGATCTATTTTGATTTGCCTCTTATTAAACAAGAATACAGTGGTGCCTCGGGTTACGAAATTAATTCGTAACGCGGCCGCTTTCGTAACCCGAAAAGCCTTCGTAAGCCGAATTGCCATAGGCGCTAATGGGGAAAAGCCGCGATTCCGTGCGAAAAAGCCGAAAAAAGCACCAAAAGTTTTTTTCGTAACCCGAAAAAACATTCGTAACCCGAAATAATAATTCCCTATGGGATTTTTTCGTATCCCGAACATTTCGTAACCTGGGTATTTCGTATCCCGAGGTACCACTGTATTAATTTTTGTTGGTGTTTTTGGATGATGAGGTTGTATGTATTCCTAAAGATAACTTCATGATTTATGATGCTTTCAAAGGAATGTAAAAGAACTGTGTATGGTTGGTCAGATATTCTGACAAACAGGAATGATAACAGAATAAAAGTCAGTAAATGAAATTATTCATTTAGTGTCAGCAATTAGAATTGATGGTCTGTCCTGCCTGTACCAAATCAGCCAGTCAATTGCCAAAACGCATGCTGAAAAATATAAGATCTTTGTCTGCTAGTGGAAAGAAATAAAACAGCAGCATAGTCTCTGTTGAGAACGCCCTATGCAAAACAAGGACAGTTTGCATTTGTTCAGAGATATGGGCTTATTTCTTCAAATTAAAAAAATTGTATTCACACTTAAACCTACAATTAAACTTACTTCATGGGTATTTGTGAGTGAGCTTTGACTTTATATACATAGTAGTAGCAACTTAAATGCATGTAGCATTTATTTATTAAAATTGTTTCTGTTTTTTCATAGTGATTCCAATCAACTACTTTACATGATGGAGAACACCTGGCTTGATGCCAAGTACATTTTACAGATAATGTGTGAGCTAAATGTTCTTCCACTAGCCCTACAGATTACAAATATTGCTGGCAATGTTATGGTAAACTTTAATTTATTTCATCAGCAAATTCTGTGTCAATTGTTATATTGAATTTGGATGTGCAATTTTATTTATAAGAACTAGTTACTTTTTGAATAAAATACATGGGAATGAAATGCCTGTTAAAATAGTTTAGTGAAGATACAGGTTGGGTCTCCCTTATCAGAAATGCTTGGGACCAGAAATGCTTTGGATTTTGTTGGATTTTGGAATATTTGCAAATACATAATGAGGTATCTTGGAGATTGAACAAGTCTAAACATGAAATTCATTTATGTTCATTATACATCTTATAAATATAATTTACACGTACATAATATTTTAAATAATTTTGTGTATGAAACAAACTTTGTTTACACTGACCCATCAGAAAGCAAAGCTGTCACTATCTCATCCACC
Source organism: Sceloporus undulatus (assembly GCF_019175285.1). Lineage (NCBI taxonomy): Eukaryota > Metazoa > Chordata > Lepidosauria > Squamata > Phrynosomatidae > Sceloporus > Sceloporus undulatus. The sequence continues at coordinate 83,690,553 of NC_056524.1, read as the reverse complement.
CATGTGGAAATTTTTGGATTTTGGAGTATTTTGGAATTTCAGATAGAGGATAGTCAACCTGTAGTGTGTTTATTTGACATTGTGCATGCAGTCAGATGAAGATGGTGTGCTGTCATGTAACACATGGAGCAAAAATAAAATATACCTAAAGCTTTGTAAAACATTTGGGGGAAAACACATAGAATAATATCATAACTGGCATTTTGACTTCCATTTCAAGCTGTTCATATGGCTCTTCTTCCTGCAGTCAAGAACACTGATGGGTGGGCGAGCTGAGCGCAATGAATACTTGCTCCTTCATGCATTTTCTGAAAAGAATTTCATTGTTCCTGATAAACAACTGTTTAAAAAGACTCAGCAGAAACAGGTGAGTCTCCCTGTGTGTCCGTCTTTATATGTTAAGTTTTATACATAGTGAATGAGTTTAGAGTTATAAACACAAGGTGTAATGATCCCTTGCATTTACATGCTCCCCTGTACTCAGTAGTTACTTGGCTCCCCAGATTACCTGCTCAGGGTTGGAAATCACTCCAGAACAGGATCACATATGGCACAGGAGGCTGCAGAATAAAAGGCTCAATTAACATTGCAAACTTCATGAGTGGAAATACCCAGTATGCTATTGCCAGCAATAAAAAGACCAATGGTAGGCTGAATGCCTTTCCTACTCCCTTCAGATGGCTATGCATTCCTTCACACTGCTCCAAAGTATTGGGAACTCCCCAGGGCAGATAGGGATGGTGGTATTTAGATGACTACTTTGGGAAGAGGGGAAGTCCCATTGTTTGAGTAAGGGTGGATCTAGTCCTCTGGGTTTATGTCCAAGTATACCTGTATAGGATTACAGTGCATGTTTTATACTTTATGAACTAAAGCTCATGAGTGACGATTTTATTTTAAATTATTCTGGGCAATGTGCTTACCTCTAAGCTTGGGTTAATTTTTATTTTTATCTCATTGACTGACCTAAATACCCTGAAGGCTCCAGATCATGCCTGATATTGGAAGTGAACTAGGGTTGGTCCTGCTTAGTACTCAGATGGGAGACTGCCAATAAATACCAGGTGCTGTAGGTTGTATTTCAGAGGCAGGAACTGACAAAACCACCTCTGTATATCTCTTGCCTAAAAAAACCCCTATGAAATTCATGGGATCTCCATAAATTGACAGGCAATTTGAAAATACACACGCATTCAGTGATCCCTCTGATTTCATTGTACAGGGCTTCTTTATCTATGTAATAATAATAATAACGATAATAATACAGTAAGAGCGCTTGTTCTCCTGTTTCAACACACTGTTAAAACCCTCTCCTCCCTCCGTCTCTCCATTATTTTCTCCCTCCGACTTCGCCAATTACTTCATTACAAAGATCACTACGATTCGTTCTGAGTTAACTCTTCTTGATTTGGCTCCCACCATTAATCTCCTCGCCCCTCCTACTAATAAACTCTCTGTGTTTCCTCCTGTTTCTTTGGAAGAACTCTCTTCACTGCTGAACACATCAAAAACCCACCACCTGCTCTCTTGATCCAATTCCTTCTCGTCTTCTAATCTCTATAGCCCCCTCTTTGTTACCCTCCCTCCTCTATATCTTTAATCTCTCTCTCTCTTCGGGTTCCTTCCCCTCAGTCTTCAAACATGCCTCAGTTTCCCCTATCCTGAAAAAACCCTCTCTTGACCCCTCTTCCTTGGCTAGCTATCGTCCAATCTCTCTTCTTCCTTTTCTCTCTAAGGTGTTGGAACGAGTTGTCTATTCACGCTGTCTTGAGTTTCTTGAAACCAGCTCCATTCTGGATCCCTTCCAGTCTGGTTTTCGCCCACGGCACTCCACAGAGACGGCCCTTACTAAGATCTCAAATGATCTTTTGCGGGCCAAGGCGAATGGCCTTTATTCTATCCTTGTCCTACTCAATCTGTCTGCGGCCTTCGACACCGTGGACCACTGTCTCCTAATAGATGTACTCTCTGACCTTGGTTTCTCGGGCCTTGTTCTCGATTGGTTCACATCTTACTTGTCAGATCGATCTTTTTCAGTGGTCTCGGCTGGTCAGACCTCGTCTTCTGTCCCCTTATCTGTTGGAGTTCCTCAGGGCTCTGTTTTGGGTCCCCTTCTGTTCTCTCTATACACACTCTCCCTTGGCAAACTTATCAGTTCTTTTGGTTTCTCCTACCATCTTTACGCCGATGATACCCAGCTGTACCTTTCCACCCCTAATCTTTCACCAGAGCTAGAGCAGCAAGTGTCATCCTGTTTAACAGCTGTCTCCCACTGGATGCACCATCGGAGTCTGAAGCTCAATATGTCCAAGACTGAGCTTCTTGTTTTCCCTCCTAAGCCCACCCTTCACTATTCCTTTTCTATTTCCGTCAATAACATCTCGATCCAGCCGGTCCAGGAAGCCCGCAGTCTTGGTTTCATCTTTGACTCCTCTTTGTCATTTATCCCTCAGATCCAGACTACAGCCAAAGTCTGCAGGTTTTTTCTCTATAATATCGCCAAAATCCGTCCATATCTCTCAGCTTCTACTGCAAAGACACTGGTCCATGCCCTAGTGGTCTCACGACTAGACTACTGTAACCTCCTCTTGGCAGGGCTTCCTCTCTCTCACCTCCACCCATTAATTTCTGTTCAGCATTCAGCTGCACGCATTATTTCACTCGCTCGCCGTTATGATCATGTCTCCCCTCTGTTGTCTTCCCTTCACTGGCTCCCTCTTCCTTTCCGCATCAGATACAAACTTTTGCTACTCACCTTTAAAGCCCTGCATGGGCTGGCCCCTCTTTTTTTAACTGATCTTCTCTCTCCCTACATCCCTACTCGCACTCTCCGCTCTGGTAGCCAAAATCTCTTCTCTCAACCCAGGATCTTCTCTGCCCCGTCCTGGATCCGTCCCTTCTCTCTAGCTGCCCCTCATTCCTGGAACCTTCTTCCTCTGCATGCACGGCTCATCACTTCCCTAACCAGCTTTAAAGCTGAGCTGAAAACCATATTGTTTAGGGAAGCGTTCTCAGGGAATTTGTGATTGTTATCTGGCTGTCTGACAATATTTGATGTGATGTGATTTGTTTGATATTTGATGTTTTTAATCTGTTTTTTTTCCTTTCTATATGGTAATTTTATCTATTCCTCTTAGAATGTACGCCTTGGGCAGGCTTTTATTTACTCCTAATTTTACCGACTTTGTACAGCGCTGTGTATAATTACAGCGCTATAGAAATAAAGTTTAATAATAATAATAATAATAGTAATGGTAATGATATATATATATATATATATATATATATATATATATATATATATATCCTTTTAATCCCTTTTTCTTTTGTGTGTAGCAATCACATTCACCAACTTTCAATTTCCCCTTTAATTTTTTTTTATTCTAATTAGAATTTTGTTTTTGTCCTGGTTTTTTTAATACAGGTAGAAGAAGATGAAGATTTTGAAGGTGATCAGAATAAACCAAAGATAAGGCGAAAAAAGGCAGCATATTCTGGAGGTTTAGTTTTGGATCCAAAAGTTGGTAAGATCTGACAGCTTTTACTGTTTGCAGTAGTATTAGATGTTGTAATGGATAGGAAAGGTTAGTGAGTCAAACTAAATTATATGCATTCAATAGATTTCATAAAGTGCTTATTCCTTTCTTTAATGAATCACAAATACTATTATTGTGGGAGTCTTACGGGAGTAGTGAAGCAATGCTGCACATTGTAAAAATGCCATTGTTTCCAATTTTAGCGCACAGGAAGAAACATTAGCTTTAATTGAGGAACGCTATATGTTCAGTTGAATGTGGAGGAGGAAAATTGTTTTTATTCCTAATTGAGCTGTTGTGTACAAGTAAATTGTTTTCTCCTTATATCGCTAGAGCATATGGAATGAGAAATTTTGTGTACAGATTTGTAGATAAATGTCAAATATGTAAAGTGTATATAATAGACAAATAATTGGTGCCTTCAGTTGAGCCATCTTGATGTACATAGATGACAACTACTACTGTAATAGAAAACATTGAAAGGATAACATTTATGTGAGGCAGGTGCATGCCATTATTATGAAGATTGTCTTTTCTTTATTGCATATAAGCCAATTTCAGGCTGTGCAGTGTAGCTAGAACTGAAGTAAAATGTACAGTCATAATGAACTTGTACCCATGAGAGATGTGGATTTTGGGGGACTGGAGAGGCAGACATAATTTGTGATTCTTCTCCCCTCATTCCTGGAAATTTCCTGTTTTGCATTTCATCTACCCAGAATTGCATAGAAGAGGAAATCATACATGTGCATTGGTCATATTCATTTGTGACATTATAATTATCACAGAGTCTAGAGAAGTGTCTAGTGCTGGTTTGATCACATTTCTTGGAATCAATTTTTAGTTGTTGCAGCTGATAACAACAAAGTCTATCTTGCTGTATGTTAGAGCGACCCTTGCCTCTCTTGGCTGATAAATTTTAGTAGAGTCATTTTGAACTGATTTCAGGACAGGGTAGGGGACTGTAACACCCTTAGTTGATCTGATTTCCAGTGTTCTCCAAGTAAAAGTAATTGGGGAGTGCCTCCCTAATAGTTTTCTTGGGTTTATTAACTGCTTTTGATACAGTTGATCAGTGGAGAGAGCACAGGCACATTAGAACATTTGCAACAGCCAATGGGAACGAAGCCAAGAAAAGGTGGGAGCTGCTCCCAGGAGTGAGTATAAATAGAGGGACAAAGCAGTGTTTGGAGAGTTTTATTTTACCCTGAGGGGTTTAGCATCCAAGGAGGCTGAGGGAGACTGCTATGAGGTACAGTTAGAAGGGAGTTTATGTACCCAAGATAAGGACAGATGTTGATTGTACCCTAAAGGGTTAAGAGCCACTGAGGCTAGAATAGGTTCCTGTGAGGAGCAGTTGGAAAGGGATTTTAGGTACTTGAGATAGGGACGAGGAGAGTTCTTAAAGTGTTGTTGTAATATCCTGTGGGAGATATACCGTATATACTCGACTATAAGTCAACCTCATGTATAAGTTGAGGGCAGGTTTTGGGGGCAAAATTATGATTCTTGATATGACCCTTGGATAGGTCTTCCGTAAAATTTAGGGATATGTAACAAAGGATCTAGATGATGAAGCAAAGGAAAACAATGTCAAAGAACCTACAAAATTATGGCAGGCATAACTGTTTTGGGTAAAGACTGGATGGAAGAGTAGAGGGAGGTCAGTGCTTCCAGGAAAGATTGCAATCTTGCCTTTCACCAGGGGATAGTTCCCTATTTAATAAGAGTTAAAGTATAGTGTTTACATTGACCCATGGATAAGTCGACCTAGGTTTGGGGGTCAATATTTTGACTAAAATTTCTAGACTTATACATCAGTACAGTAATGCTTGATGACTAATGAAATCACAGATAACCAGAAGGGTTAAAAATACAGAAGATTGATAAAGGTTCTGTGAGAACTTAGATGGCAAAGGAATAGTTATAAGGCTATAAAGAAACGATTAAAAAGGTAAGTAAAATAAACTGTTAAAACTATATTACTACTGAAGTATTTATACAATGTATCCATCTTGAATGTCATCCATAGAGAAAGATATATTCAACTTCATTTGTAAATAAAGTCCTTTTATTTGTTCAACAAGCAGTTGTCTGAAGTGCTTAAAGAAACATTTTAAAAATGCTACCAAGAGAGAAAAGTCTTTTAGTTTTGGGACACATCAGATAGTGGGTGTGTGGTTGTCAAAGAGTAATTGATGCCAAGCTAGTGGGAGAATTTGAAGAGTTAGAGGGCTGGCATCGGAAGAGAGTTCTAGTGTAGGTGGCACTAGAGATCAGAACTGTGTTCGAGGGCTGGATCACAAATTAGGTGGTAAACTGGTGGGATAGTTGCCATCCTGTAACATATTGGTGGCAGAAGTGGGATCAAAAAGACCCATTGAGCTGCCATCTGAGAAAGGTAGTTGGGTGGGTGACTCACTGTCACAATATCCTACTGGACCCACTCTATCAAATGGGAGAAGAAGGCTCTACATTACCGTGGTTCCACTGCTTTCTACAGGGCTAGTTTCAGAGAACTGTATTGGGGGATTCCTGTTCAGTCCCATGGCTGTTAAGCTGTGGGGTGTTACAGGGTTCTGTTTTGTTTCCAGTGTTCTTCTATTATTATTATTATTATTATTATTATTATTATTAAACTTTATTTCTAAAGCGCTGTAATTATACACAGCGCTGTACAAAGTCAGTAAAATTAAGGAATATATAAAAGCCTGCCCGAGGCATACACTCTAAAAGTAATAACAATTAGATAGAGGAATAGATAAAATTACAATGTAGGAACCTGCTAGGGGAAGATATTAGCAATTTTGGGATTGCAGTTGCAGTTGGGTGTCATCAGCATGACTTGGAAGTTGCAGCTAATGCATCTGTACGCTGATGACACTCAGTTCTACTCCTTATTGTTGGAGTAAGATGCTGAACCAATGTGGATGGTATAGTGACTAGATGAGAGCTGGTAAACTGAAGCTGAATCCAATAAAATGGAAACTTTGTCAACTAGTGGTTCATGGGTCTGAGAATTTGGTTGGTGACCTCTGGATAGAAGTGCATGGTTCTCTAATGGAGCAGTCTGTGAGAGCTTGGAAGTACTCCTGGATTTATCTTATTACATGGAGGCCCATGTGGACTCTGAGGCTTGAAATTCCTTAGAGCCACACTGCAGCTTTTCCTGATTAGGGATAGCCTAGCACAGTAGATCATGTTCTGGTAACTTCCTGGTTAGACTATGACAAGGCAATCTTCAAAGATGACTTGGAAGCTGCAGGTGGTGCAAAACACAGCAGCTAGATTGCTGACAAGAACAATTAATAGAACTCATAAAATTTATGCTTTGAAGGAATTTTGCAGACTTTTTGTATGCTTCCAGTCTGAATTCAAGATGCTAGTGATAACATTCAAAGCCCTAAATATCATTAGATGAATTTCCTTCTAAACTCTGATCTCTCATAACTGTAGGTTCATTATGGGCCTAATTTTTGCTTCAGTGCTAGCTACTATTCTGAACAACTTGAAAGGGTCTTACTGGAATTGAAGAAAGATATTCATATTAGTGAAATATATACCCCCAAATGTTTGTGAAAATATTAGTAGGATTGCAGAATTTTGCCTATTTAACACTAAACGAACTACAGTCAGCCTCTGTATCTATGGATTCTTTATCCACTGATTCAAGCATCTACAGTGTGTTAAAAAAAAAATTCAGATAGCAAACCTTGATTTTGTCATTTTGTATAAGGGACACCATTTTACTCTCCCACTGTCTTTAATGAGACTTGAGCATCCATGGATTTTGGTATCCACAGGGGGTCCTGGAACAAAACCCTAGCAGATACCAAGGGTCCACTGTGTTTCTGTACTGCACTCTAGATGATGCGTCAAGAGAAAGTACACATGTGAAATATGCTCATGTTCTGAGGATGTCTAAAATTTCTTACAATATCTTTTTTTGTGTGGTGACAACTATGCTAAGTATCTCATAGTGACATAAAATTTGTATAAAAATCCACCAAACACTGATACATTTGTTCTTGTGGGGTTTTTGGGTTATGTGGCTGTGTTGTGGAAGAGTTTATTCCTGATGTTTCGCCAACTGAAAACCACCCAGGGTCGGGGGGTTTTCCCAGCAAACAACGGATCACTAGATTTCTGTAATGCGCTCTACTTGGGGCTACCCTTGTACCAAGTTCGGAAGCTTCAATTGGTCCAAAATGTGGCAGCCAGATTGGTCACCGGCACATCTAGGTTTGACCACATAACACCAGTGTTAAAATCTCTTCACTGGCTGCCAATTAGCTTCCAGGCGCAATACAAGGTGTTGGTTATTACCTTTAAAGCCCTACATGGCTTGGGCCTGAGTTACTTGCAGGAACGCATCTCCCTACACAATCTGCCCCACACACTCAGAACATCAGAGAAGTACTTATTGGAACATCATAATACTAGGTTAACGACAACTTCCCACAGGACATTTGCAGCTGCGGTTCCAAAATTATGGAATAGCCTACCGGAAGAGATCCGTCTCATCAATACCTTAGAGGCCTTTAAGAAGGCACTCAAAACTAATCTCTTCCGGTGAGCTTATCCATCGGACCCCATATAAAAGCTTATGATGATGTTCCACTCTCGACTATGATTATTGGCTACTGATGAACTGTTTTTTAGAGAACTAAAAGAAATGTGGTATACAGTGGTACCCCGGGATACGAAATGACCGCGTTACGAAATTTCCGGGATACGAAAAAATTAGATAGGAAAAAACTGTTCCGGGTTACGTTTTTTTTTTCCGGCTTACGAAAAATTTTTTGGTGCTTTTCGGCGCTTTTTCGCACGAAATCGCGGCTTTCCAGCGCTAGCGGCTATGGCTTTTTCGGGTTGCGAAATCTTTCGGGTTACGAACGGCGCCGCGGAACGAATTAAATTCGTAACCCGGGGTACCACTGTATTCAGTATTAGTGTTTTATCGATTTTATTTGTATTGTATTATTTTATTGATGTAACCCCACCTCAATCCTTGGGGGGAAATATTAACTTATTATTATTAATTAAATAGACCCCCTGAGGCCTTGCCATTCAACAGCAGACCAACACAGAGATTAACATGTAAATAGAGGCGTTTTGGCGGTAGCTCCTTCCACTCTCCAATTGCCTTATTAGCTGGTTTCCTGCCTAAACCCTCAGTTCCTTTTGTCCATCGCAGTGGCAGTGTCTAGGAACTCTTCAGAGATTCATTTTCCTGTCAGACTTTAAAAAACTCAATTTGACAGGATCAATCTGCATTTTGGTAGTAATTTTTTAACATCGTTGTTCATATTTTAAAGCAAATGCTATGATTTTTAAAGATAATCTTATACTTAAATGTGAAATTAAATTTTGTGGTAAAGTTGTTTAACAGCAGCTTGCCTCGCCTTCGCATTGGCAAGGCTCTTTCTGAGGATATTTTTGATACAATGGTGTGCTTGGCAGAGCTCTTCCCCCCTTTACCCTTGAGGAAAAGTTTTTAAAATAATGCCTGCCTTACTGGCGTGCTTGGCAAAGCCCCTTTTCATTCTGAGGAAAAGGTTTAAAATGGGGCCCCCTTCACTGGCATACTTTTCACAACATCTTATCTCTGAGAGAAACTTATAAAATGGCCACTGGTCTTCCTTCCAAATCGCTTGACTATAGCTGCTCTTTTGCTGCGGACAAACTGTCTCGGGGCCATTCGCCTTGCTTTTGTCTCTTCGTTCTCCTGAGGAGTTGTTGTTACTGGCTGCCTTGACTTCAGTCCTCATCAGTCCCGGCTCCCCCGGGTCAAACCAATTGGATGTCATCCTCATTAGTCCCTGACTCTCCGGAGTCAAATCGTTTGGCTGGCAGCCCAACGTGGATCCTCATCGGTACGTGACTCTCTGGAGTCATATCAATTGGCTTCTAGCCCAATTTCGAGCCTCATTGGTCCCTGACACTCATTAATAAATCAAGATGCCAAGATTTTATCAGCAATAATAGCAAATAGACTGAATAAATGTATGTACAAATATATAAGAAAGGATCAATATGGATTTGTGAAAGGAAGACAAATGACTAATTCAGTAGGGAGAGTATTGAATAAAATACATGCAATAGGAGAGAAAAAAATAAGGGCAGGGATTTTAGCATTAGATATATTCAAAGCGTTTGATTGTGTGCAATGGCCAACATTAAAAATAATTATGAAAAGATTTGTAATGGGAGATAGAATAAGAGGATTAATAGATCAATTATATTCTGATAATTCAGTAAAAGTAATGGTAAATGATGGGATAACAAGTGAAATAAGAGTGACAAGAGATACAAGGCAAAGATGTCCATTATCACCAATATTATTTGCAATGGTTATAGAGTTGTTAGCAAATGTTATAAGTAATGATAATAGTTTAGAAAGAATAGGACTCCCCCCCCACGCCATAAAATTAGTTTATTTGCTGATGATACACTATTAACTATTAAGGATTTATTGGATAGATTGGAAAAAATAATAATAAAAAATGTAAAGATATTTTGAATTGACAGGGTTGCAGATTAATTGGAATAAATCAGAAATGATGGCGCGTTACAGACCGGCCAAAACGGGCGGTCTGCCACCGCTGCCATTTGTGGTGGCGAGGAGCCCCAGCGGCCAAACCACGAGGCTCCTCAGCACCGCAAAAAAGAAGCCCCCAAATGGCGCTTCTTGTGGAACGCTAATGACGCCGCAAGGCGCCAGTGCGCACTCGCAACATCATTAGTGCTGTGCGACGTGTGGACTCTAAGCATCCGCTATGTCAAGATGGAGGCGCCCATGTAGAACGGGCGCCCCCATTTTGTACGTCCCCAGGACGTACTAGGGTTAGGGGCGTGCATAAAGCACACCCTTTCCTAACCCTAGTACGTCCTGGGGACGTACTTTATGCCCGTGTGGAACGTGCTGATGATACTTGATTATACAAAAGAAGAGGAATCTGAATTTATAAAACAAAAAAACTTAGAGATAAGATTAAGAAGTAGTATAAAATATTTAGGAATTACTATAACGAAAGATTTAAAGGAAATGGAAGGTAAGAATTTGGTAGTATTAAGGAAAGAAATGGAGAAAAAACTGGCAGAATACAAGAAAATCCAGTTATCTTGGTTTGGAAGAATAGCATTAATTAAGATGAAAATATTACCAAAAATTTTTTTTTTTAATTTAGAATGATACCATTAAAAGCATTGGAAACCGAATTGAATAAATGGCAACAATTGATGAATATATTTTGTAATGGAGGGAAAAGAACGAGATTAAACAAACAATTTTGGTATAAAACACAAAGAGAGGGAGGGTTAGGCCTTTCCAATATAAGAGGATATTATGAGGCTAATCAATTGAGATACGTGATAGAAGGTATGTTGGGTGGGATAGATTTAGAATGGTTAGAAGTAGATATAGAGGAAGTAGATATGAGAATATGGAATATTTTTAAGGAGTTTACTAGGAAAGACATTAAAATTATTGGAAACCCACTTATGAAAAATATATTAGAAATATGGTATAAATATAAAAAAGAGTTAATGAATGAAGACTCAATAATAACACCAATAATAATGGAAAAGAAATTTCCAAAGAACTTGAGAGGATTGTTAGATAAAGAATTAAAGGAAAGGAAAATAGACAGAATAGAAGATTGGATAGATGCAAGAACAGAAAAAGGAGATAGAAAAGACAAATTTATGGGAATAAAAATTTCATGGTTTCACTATATGCAAATAGAACAATGGATTAAAAACTGGAAGAAAAGAAATGTAGAAAAGAAAAAGCACACACAATTCTAACAGATAATTCAGAAAGGAAGAGAAATTGAAGAAAATGAGAAAAGAATCATTAGTCAAATTTATAAAATTTTGATGAAGAAATAAAGGAGGGAAAATAAAAGAAAATACTTTAAAGCGATTATGGGAAGAAGAATTAGGATGTAAAATAAATGATAAGGAATGGGATAGAATTTGGGAACAAAGACGCTTGAAAAATTTAACAGTTCGGATAAAAGAAAATTATTATAAGTTGATTTGGAAATGGTACCTGATTCCAGTGAGATTACATAATATTAACAAGAATAATTCAAAAAATTGTTGGAGAGGCTGTCCAGAAGTAGGGTCATATATGCATATGTGGTGGCAATGTAAATATGTCCAAAAGTTTTGGGGAGAAGTGATATTAGAAATAGAAAATGTTATGAATATAAAAATAGATAGAAGACCGAGTATTGTTTTGTTATTGTTATATAACTCAGAGAAATGGGAAAAAGAAGAAAAAGATTTGATAACAAATTTGCTCACAGCAGCGAGATTAATAATAGCAAAGTGTTGGAAAACGAAAATAGATGTAGAGGTGGAGGATTGGTACAAAGAGATATGGAAATTAGCCATTAATGATAAATTGACAGGTAAACTGAAATTTAAAAAAGGACTATGGAAAAGAAATGACTTTGCGGGGATTTGGAAAGAATTTATTGAGAAAATACTGAGAAAAGAAGATGGAAGATTACCTCCACAAGATGAACTGGAATTCTGGATAGAATATAAGGATGGAAACGGCTCCAGGGAAGGGGGCACTGAGGAGAATATAAAATAATTTGTTAAAATGTTATAGAAAGTAATAGAATGTATATATATGGAAATATTATACATATTGTATATATTAAGAATATTAATTAATAACTATAAAAAAGAGAGATAATACCATTGTACTCTCTTTATCAGCGTGATTGTGGTTGTCTTTTCCCCTCCATGGGGGGCTTTGATACCAGCGCCATCATTCACAGGGAAAGGGTTTACACCTCCCAGTGCTAATGTCAGTTAAGGCACTTTTGCCTTTTACTGTGGGCCCTATATATGGTGAGGAATACATGTCTGTTTTCCATGCTCATGTCCTTCCAAGAAGTTCTAGTTGATCCCACTCTCTCCCCTGGAGCAGGTGGCATACAACAACTTCTTCAATTTCTTTCAGTTTCCATTCTGGGCAGGAATGCCCTCTGGGGACATCCCTCCGTTTCAAGCCTCCATTTAAAGTTCTGTCCACCTCTGTGGATACTTGGAGAGATCGGGATGTACATACCTGTCCCATCTCTCCTGGCCAATTGATGTCATAATATCCTGTTTCTCTGGTCCAAGACGTCTATTGGGTGAGGTGGCAATATTTCTGACCTCCACCCACATCACTTGACAAGGCTAACTATTCAGTCTGCAAAATTCCTGGGGGTTCTCCCCCATAAGGAGACTCCTGTGTTTCCCGCAATTGTTACTCCCTGTCACAGCATACTTCATGCTCCATTACATGTCCTGGACCTATATGGTAAGTGGTTTCGACCCACCGTTATATGGTCTCCAGACCCCTCTGTTCATGCTAGCGTGTTGCAGTGCATTAATGCTACAGCTTCAGTCATTCCTCTTAAGCATTAGGGGTGACATTAGGATGGTTTCTGGCATATTGCCTAGTGTTTTACATACCTGGCTAGGAATTGGACTTCTGGCGCTTCAGGTCTATTCCAGCTCCGCTGCTCTGCAAAACTTCGTTCCCAGGGTCCATCCATGATGTATTGACACCATGTCACTCCTGCCACAATGTTTGCCTATCACAGTGATGGCAAACGTTTTAGAGACTGAGTGCCCAAACTGCAACCCAAAACCCACTTATTTATCGGAAAGTGCCATGTCTCTCTGACTTTCTAGTAACAAACTCTGACGAACGCTGTGCTGAGGTGATGGCGTATGTGCCCACAGAGAGGGCTCTCAGTGCCACTTCTGGAACTCGTGCCATAGGTTCGCCACCACTGGCCTATCAGTTTGGTTGTTCTGGCTGTGTCTCGGATCTGTAGGCTTCATACTGATAGCCTGAAATATTACACTCAGATACAGCGCGTCCCATGGGTCACAGCAATTGGACTTTGCAATCTTCTCATTTCTTTCTGCCTCAAATTTGTTGTGACTGAATGAGGTAACATTCCTCCTCTCTGGTGTCCCCCTCTGTCCCAGAAATTACTACTAGAGCTCCTTTCCATTTCGATGTCATTAGGCTTTCTCTCTGTGGATGGACTTCCCAACCATCTCGTTGCTGACTACAGATTGTCTATTTCATACTCTGTTAAAGAGGACATTCAGCCCCAGACTACTTGGCATCCTAGTCTGTGTTAATGCCATAGTCTCCAAATCATGGCTTCAAGAGGCTTTATCAGGTCACTTTCTTTTTTCCTTTGAATGACACGCTCAAATTTAAGGGCTTTGTAAGCCCTTTTTCCTGGTTATCAATGTCCCAGCCTCTGCAGCCTCGCATTGCTGTGAGCCCATTGCCCTTCATGTTGGATTCAATCCACCATATATAGCCAACACAGCTACCTGTGGTTGTTTTCTATAAAATGTGTATGTTTATTTTTGGATAGTTAAGAAAGTTGGATCATTCCATTTCTGAGACATCATTGTTGCCTGCCAGTGAAGGGCTGTATGGAAGAATTTTTGAAAGAATGTAAGCTAATGTTCTGACAGCAAACTTCTTAATGAAGTCACTATTTTTTCTTGCCTCAGATAATTTCCTATCACCCCTCCTCATTCTACTATTCTTTCACATTGTACTAATAAAAATATTGTTTTGTCATGCAGTTTCTATAGTGTGCTGGGCAACTGTGCGGGGACTGAGGACCAGTTCATCCCCTGCTCAATATGTCACAGAGGCACATAACCATAGCACAGCTAAATATCTCTGTTTCTCATCCAAGTCTCTTTCAGAATGATCGCCAAAAGTGATATTGTGCCACTTCTGGTTGTCATTTTAGGAAAGATTGAAACAAAAATGGAGATATTTGGGTTAGTAGTAGGTGAGGATGTGTGTTTTTATGTCTTGGGGATGCCAATTATCCAAAAATCATACAGTTAATTTTCTTTTGGTGGCTGTCGTACTTGGAGAATGGGAGGGGGCTTCACGTGCAGCAAAAGGGGTCCAAGGTCTGCTTGTAGACTGTGGTCAGGATCGTCACCATCTCTGCTGTATAGTAGTCAGTGTGAGTTAAATAGTCTCTCTCTTTCTCTCTCTCTCTCATTTCAGGTTTTTATGACAAGTTTATTTTGCTTTTAGACTTCAATAGTTTGTACCCTTCAATTATTCAAGAGTTTAATATCTGCTTTACAACAGTTCACAGAGTATCTTCCAGTCTGCACAAAAAGACAGAGGTATGTGTTTAATTTGATAGTACATGTGAACTTTGGGAGAGCCTAAAAGTTTCTGCTTGAGATCAGAAGTATTTCCTTGGTGGCTCAAGGGGTGTCATATTTGCCTAAGGAGGATAGCAATAAGACATTAATTCAGGGAATTAATTCACCACTATTTAATGATGGTTGAGTTACTTATAGACTAATGTTGAATACCACTTTCTTGGGGAAGATGGGATTGAAAATTGTTGTACAGCATTCCTGGATCAGATAATTCAGCTCTAAAATGGATGTAACAAGTCTAGTTTATTAGGAGGACCATATCAGTGATGCTGTTTTTAAAATCTTTTAGGAAAGGTTTTGCGGACTTTTAATGAATTTTGATGTGTAATGGTTTAATTAACAAATTAAAATATTTGTTAATGACTGTATAGTTTTAGTCTGTATTGTTTTTAAATCTGTTGTTAGCTGCCTTGAGTCTCATTATTGGGAGAAAGGAAGAATATAAATTAAATAAATAAATACATTTCCCTATATGAGCCTGTCCATGTCTTGAGATCTTTTAGGGAGGCCCTGCTCTCTGTCGTACTACTTTCACAGATACATTCGGAAGGAACATGGGAGGGGGCCTTCTCACCGGCTGCTTCTGGGCTCTGTAACCCTCTTCCCGGAGAGGTTAGGCTAGCATAGTCCTCACTATTTTTCCATAAGCAGCTAATGGCCTTTCTGTTTTAACAGGGCTTTGAGGTCTGATAGCTGGATGGGGAAGTGTCTTTCATGTGGTAGTTGTCTTTAATAAATATGTAACTGAATCAAATATTAAAGAAATAAATATATATATTGTTTCTTTATTACATGGTTTATTTTTATCTGCTGTTAACATTTTGCTAGTTTAATTACATTTTTAACTTTTGCATGGTCAATCTGTTGGCCCAGCCCAGGAAGACATGGCTTCTGGACTAATCATTAGGATTTTTTTGATCCAGGGCTCTGGAACATTTGCTGACAGAAGGTTTAGTAATAACAACTTAGGGAACTAATCTGTTTGGTTGTGTTAACATATCAAACTGAATCACAGGATGGAGAAGAAGAAATTCCTGAATTACCAGATTCATCTCTAGACATGGGAATTTTGCCTAAAGAGATCAGAAAGCTAGTTGAACGAAGGCGTCAGGTGAAGCAGTTGATGAAACAGCCAGATTTAAATTCTGACCTCTACTTACAGGTATGTTTAACAGTAAAGCTTTTTGTTGCTTTATTGCATAACTTTCCTCAAACACTGTACTGTAGTTTGAATGCAGAATAAATGGTGAAAGAACATGTAACAACTTTTAAATTAATTGCTTACTGTTTTAGATGTGGGTCATAAGAGAAATTTACATTTAAGAAAGAGTAATTATATTTCCAGTTTTTCTTGAAAAGAGTACATGATATCTGTAGCTAGATAAACTTGTTTCTGTCTTTCTGTTGCTAGAACAAATTGAGTAAGAGAGCAACAATGTCTGGATGGCTAAAAAACATATATTCATTTTTACTTGATACACAAATGATACATTTTAAAGAAATTAGCCATTACTTTTGGCAAATTTCTTATGCAAGGAAAGTTATCATGTTACTAACATTAAAAACAAAGACACCTTTTTCTTTCCAACATACAGTAAGTAAAGAATTTTCAGCCTCTAAACTTGACAGTAAAGGAAGAGTTATGTACGGTTGGCCCTTCCCTTACGCAGGGGATCCATTCTGGACCCTGCCGTGTAAGGGAAATACCGCGTAAACTCAAGACCCATTAGAAACAATGGGGCTCATTCCTGTGGCGTGCACCTGGCATGTACCCCATTGTTTCTTCCGGGGCGCGGGAGAAGCTTTTCCAGCACGGCTTCCAGCATATGTTGGAAGCCGTTTATAGCATGCCCATGTATAACACAGGCACACTGTACCTCTGTTTTCCCTTTATTGTTAAAACGTCATTTGATAGCAGGTCAACAAAACAGAGGGAGTAAATCAGACTTAGAGCAAAGTGCCTCTGTACAGCACACATGGGTGGTAAGGAGGCTGCATTAGTTTTCATTTCATGTGCAGTGCTCAGCCACTCCTTGGGTGGCCCATGAACGTCAGGGAGTCAACACACTTTCTCTTGGTTGGTGAAACTCACATATCCTGGGTTTTTCCCATCAACTGCCCCAAAAAACGGGCAGGAAGGATAACAGTCTCATAGTAAGCTTTCATCTTCCCCACTGCCTGGTGATCTATGTACAGATGCACCTGTTGTTTCTCTCCTAATAGTGAAGAAGAAACAGTGATTTGGTGGTTATTTCTGGAAGAGATGAAATTTTTCTCTACCCTTTAAATTTCAGCCTCAAATCAACAATACCACACTGGTGATGAGGCAGTTCATTACAAAATTTTGAGGGCACTTTCCTGCTCTGGTCACAAGCTCCCCATGACTAGAAGAGAGTCTGAGACAGAAGGGAGGATATGGGACAATATCTGAAGTTTGTAACTGCATGTTGTGACAAGTCTCTGTATTTCTTTTCAGTATGATATCAGACAGAAGGCGCTGAAGCTTACAGCTAATAGCATGTATGGATGCCTAGGGTTTTCCTACAGCAGATTCTATGCAAAGCCTCTTGCTGCTCTGGTGACTTTCAAAGGCAGAGAGGTGAGTCAGTAGTGATTGATATGGTGTTTATTGTGTGTGTGTGTGCATGCGTGCGTGCGCACGCACATGTGCAACTTGTCACTGAAATGTAATCTCTTCCCAGTCCTACATTAGAGTTAATAAAACTTTTTTTTATAGAAAGTAACTGGATGCAAAGACTAAATCATCATGAAATTAGTAAAGTATGGGATCATGCAGACAGGCCCAAAGGAGCTGAGTGAGGCTGCTCTGGTGCTAATTGTGCCAGGTCCACAGCGACCGCATAGGCCTGCTCCTGATGCAGGCTGCTGTTGCATTCCCGAACCAGGACACCGTCAGGAGTGAATTATACCCACTCTTTTTTGGCCCAGTTCTTTTTCATTGATGCAGCCTCAGCGCAGCTTCAGGCTGCATTCGGGGTGTGTGCAGTGTAAATGGCACGCCCCCAATGCGGTCTGAAGTCATGTCATTTTGCCCATCTGTTTTAGGCAAAGTGAAGTTTGGTGTACTTACTTATCTTTCACAGTTGACTTAGCCACAGTTATGCATGCACTGATAACTTCTCGATTAGACTCCTGCAATGCGTTTACATGGGGCTGCCTTGATGACTCAGAAACTGCAGCTAGTGCAAAATACTAGTGCTAGACTGCTCACTGTAGCTCCATTCCAATACCATATAACACCAATTCTGATGGAACTGCACTGGTTGCCAATAGATTTCTGGTCTGAATTCACGATGTTGGTGATAACATTTAAAGCACTAAATGAGGGAACACCTGATATGTACCTACCTGAGAATTGAGATCTATTGGATGGACTATCCTGTGTTCCCACCAGTAGGGAAAATGCATTGTGGGAGAATGCATTTCTCTACAGTGATACCCCAGTTGTGGAATTCCCTTTCCCTGAAAACCCTGTTGGTGCCAACATTGGGATCGTTTCAGTGCCAAGATGAAACTTGGCTTCTTCTTCGTGGTCTCTGCGAATCATACAAATGGGTTTTCAATGCGCCTGCGCAGTGCTGCTCGGAACCTACTGGAATCACTGGGCAGAGTTAACTCTGCAACATTTTGAAACTTTTTGGCGGTAACTCCGCCCACCCGTTATAAGGCCCCTGCCTTCCCGCTCTTTTCCCCAGTTCCTTTTTTCCGCCGCGCTAGCTGCTTCTAGGAACTTTCGCTTGCTCTTGCTTGCTATCGGAATCACTTTCACTTGACCTCGGACTGCTTTGACCATTCTCTCTCTCCGGCCCCGGTAACTTCGGACCTCTTCGGCTTGTTTTTGACTTCGCGACTTCTTTCTCCCTTGGATTGACGACTCAGAAGGATGCCTGCGCCCTTCAAGAAATGTGATGTTTGCGGGGGCAAGGTGCCCGTCCAGGACCCTCATTCCTCTTGCCTGTTTTGTCTGGGAAGGGACCATGATGCCAGAGCCTGCCACCTCTGTAAGTCTCTGTCTTCCCAAGCCAGGAAAAACCGGGAATCCCGGCTGACTTCGGCCATTGCCTTGGGAAAGGTCCGGGAGGGACGTCCCCGCTCGTCATCGCTCCCTCCGGCTGCGCCGCCCGCATCCTCTTCACGGGCCAGCGCCTCAAGTGTGGTCTCTGTCCCGGCCGGGACACGGTCTCCGACCACCTCTGATGTGACCCGTGGTCCCCTGAGACCCAGTGTCACCGATGAACCCTCCAAGCGCCCCCAGAAAACCTCGGGGACTGAGGGTTTCGAGCCCAGGGAGAGATCCGGGAGGAAGCCATCCCCGGAGGGCTCGCGCTCGAGAGAGCGTCAGGAATCGGAGGCTCGCACTGCCTCGCTACCGTCCTCCAAGGCGTCATCGAAAGCATCTCGACATGCCCCCAGGCTGCCCGAGATGGAGGCATCCTCCTCGACGAAGGTGGTACCATCGGAGAGGGTCAAGACCCACTCCAAGAAAACCGCTGCCCTACATGACTTGCCGGACAACCCGTTCTTCCCGCCTGAGGACCTGGCGGCGACTCCGACGTCTTCCAAGAAGAGGCGTCATACCGAGACCACCGAGGCTCCTCCACCCAAAAAGTCCAAGTCCAAGTCCAGGACCAAGGACCATACCGGGTCGGAGCGCCCGGCCAAGTCAGCAGAACATGCTTCACGCAAGCATCGTTCTCCTCCCAAGGAGACCTCGGAGAGGACCTCCTCGCGCCCTGAGGCGACGACTGCGATGCATGCGACCACGATGCCGACCACACTGCTTCCGCTGACCGAAGATCTGGCCGTCATCAACGAGCCAATCTCTCCTGAGAGGGAGCCTTCTCCACTTTCTGTCCACTCGTATGTGGACGAGGCTGCCCCGCTCTCGGACGTCGAGGAGCCGTGGGGGTTGGACACAGACATGTTCTTTGACATGGAAACGCAAAGATACTACATGTCGGTCCCCAAGGAGAAGGCCTTCAGGGAATTCACCAGGCTTAATCTGCGACCTGCGATTCCCCAGGGAGACAAGCCATCATCCTCTCAGGCTGTGGCCTCATCCTCGGTGCCTCGTCGCCAGCCCTCCGAGCCACCGGCTCCACAAATCCCGGCTCGCACTCCATCTCGAGTCAGGGTGACGGATATTCCCCTGACATCTGACTCCGAGTCGGATCGTGATCGCTTGACTCCATCGCGGGAGCCTTCTGACGGAGAGGACGACCCATCCGACCCGCCCTCGCCGCAGGAGATGCACCACCCGGGCTCCTCATCACCCACCGATGATGTTCGCTCCTTCAGTGAACACATCATCAAGATGTGCCGGACTCTTGACATCGAGCTTTCCCCGCCTGAGGAGGAGGCCCGTGACCCGGTAGAACGCTGAGTCCTCGGTCGTGTTCCCACTCCACCATGCATCCCGATGTTGCCTTCTCTGCAGTCCATCGTGCAGAGGTCTTGGGATGCTCCGACTTCGCTCACCACGTCCTCCAAGAAGGTCGAGACGCTGTACCGGATCGCACCACCGGCTTGCCCATGGCTGACCGACCATCCTAAACCGAATTCGGCCATTGTGGAAGGGGCACAGTAGACCTTTGTGCCGAAACAAGCGACGTCCCCGGCCGACCAAGAGGCCAAAAAGATCGATGGCCTGGCGAAGAAGGCTTACTCCTCGGCCGCCCTCATCGTTAAGGCGATAAATTACAATGCCTGTATGGGGGCATACATCCAGGCCCTGATGGAGGGAATCTCGCCCATCGTCCCTGACGTCCCTGATGAGGTCCAACGCCGCTTGGTGGAGATCCGTGACGAGGCCCACTCCATAGGGAACTGGATCATCACCGCTTCAAGAAATGTCGCCGACTGCGCGGGACGAGGCATGGCAGCATCACTAGCCTTGCGCCGACACGCCTGGCTGAGGGGATCTGACCTCAACGCCAATGTGAAATCTGCCATTGAGGACATGCCACTGGACGGCACCGGCCTTTTCCACGCCGACACCGACGAGCGTCTGAACCGCAAGTTCAGAATGAAGGCTGCTGCTAAGAAGCACGGGATGTCGTCCGCTCCCATCTCGCCCTTCAGAAGGAGGCACCGTCCTTGGCCACCGCAAGGTCAGTCCCAGGGCTCTTTCGCCCAAGATCGACAGCCCCAACAACAGGGCTCGCAGAGGCGCCGTTATCCCTCGCAGTCTTCCTCCTCCTCTGGCCGCCGCAACTTCCCGCCTCGGTACCGCAAGTCCCGCCGGCAGGATACCGACCAGGGGAAGAAGAGAACCTGAAGGGACGTAGCGCACTTCGTTTCCCCTCCGTCCTTATTCTTTTTGGACATCCTAAGGCCCTTTGCTACCATCTGGGCCTCGATAACATCGGACTCGTGGGTCATTAACATCGTCCGTAGGGGATATGCCCTCGAGTTCCAGGAGCTCCCTCCAACCGGAGCGTTTATGTCCACTTCTCCCTCGGACACCCTTCTCGACGAAGTGCGCACTCTTCTTCAAAAAGGGGCAATCTCCCCTTTACCGCCTGATCAAATTTCTAGGGCCTTCTTCTCCAGGTACTTCACGGTACCGAAGGCGGATGGGGGGATCAGGCCCATCTTAGACTTGAGACAATTGAACCTGTTTCTTGAATACCGACGCTTTCGAATGGTAACCTTAGCCTCCATTCTGCCTCTGCTCCACCAGGGCCTATGGTTTGCTACCGTCGACCTGAAGGATGCCTATTTCCACATCGGGATCCGCGAGTCTCATCGAAGATTCCTCGCCTTTGCTGTGGGCTCCGTCGCGTACCACTACAACGTCCTCCCCTTCGGCCTTGCCACAGCACCGAGAGTCTTCACGAAGTGCATGGCACCGGTGGTGGCCTACCTTCATCAAAAGGGGTTCATGGTCTTTCCATACCTGGATGACTGGCTGTTCGCCGCCGAGTCCCAGAGAGAACTGCAGGAGGCACTCTCATTCGCCTTACGCCTTTTGGACTCCCTCGGACTGGTCATCAACCGAGAGAAGTCCCACTTCACACCTTCCAGACAAGTCAAGTTCATCGGCGCCATCCTCAACTCCGAGACATGCTCCGCCTTTCTCCCTCCAGACCGTTTCCAGGCGCTGACGACCGCCATCAGGCCTTGCATCTCCCACAGAAGGGTGAGGGCCAGAGACGTCCAAATCGCCCTGGGCCACATGGCATCGACGACATTCGTCACCCCTTGGGCAAGACTTCGTCTTCGACCTCTCCAATCCTGGTTCCTCTCCGTCTTCTCCCCGTTGGAGGACCCTCCTTCAAAGTGGCTCACGGTCCCGAGACCGGTGGCCGCTTCCCTCAGATGGTGGCTAGACAGCTCCAACGTCTGCACCGGGATGCCCTTTCATCAGCCCCAAGCACAGCTGACTCTAACAACCGATGCATCCCTGGAGGGATGGGGCGCCCACCTGCTCGACCTCGTCATCAAGGACAGGTGGTCCGCACAAGACAAGCTCCTCCACATCAACGCTTTGGAGATGCTCGCAGTGGAGAAGGCTTTGAGGGCGTTCGAGTTTGCTGTCACAGGAAGAGTGGTTCTCCTGAGGACAGACAACACCACCGTGATGTACTACATCAACAAGCAAGGTGGTATCAGGTCCAGGACCCTGCTCGACCTCACGCTCCGCATCTGGGACTGGTGCATCCAGAAGCGCGTCCTCCTCCAAGCGATTCACCTTCCTGGGGAAGACAACGAGCTGGCAGATCGCCTCAGCAGATCTCCTTCGGTGTGCCACGAGTGGAGGCTCCATCCCGAGACGGTCAGCGACCTCTTCGATCGGTGGGGAACCCCCCGGATCGACCTCTTCGCGACCAGGTGGAACAGCCACTGTCCCCAGTTCTGCTCCAGGAGGCGTTTCGACGGATCCCTCGGAGACGCATTCGCCTTCCTCTGGACGGGGGAGCTCCTCTACGCCTTCCCTCCGTTCCCTCTCATCATCAGGGTGGTGTCCAAGATGACAACGGACCGCTCGCATGCGATCCTGATCACCCCGTGGTGGCCGAGACAGCCGTGGTTCGCATCCCTTCTCCACCTCTCCAGGAGATGCTTCCTCCGCCTCGATCCCCGCCCGGACCTGCTGTCGATCCAGGACGGTCGGATTCTCCACCCGGACATCGAGAGCCTGCCGCTGGTGGCCTGGAGGATTCGGCCCTGACTGCCTTGCCGGAGGCAGTGAGGACGGTGATCCTGCCTGCGAGGAAACCTTCCACCCAGCGGTCTTATGCCCTGAAATGGAGGAGATTTTGCCTCTTCCTTGACCAAAAGGGCTTGTCTCCTGCACAGGTGTCCACTCCAGTGGTGCTGGAGTTTTTGATGTCACTTTTGGATGGAGGGCTGTCCCTCACATCCATCAAATGCTACCTGTCTGCCATTTGTGCCAAATATCAGTTCGGGGGGAGGGTTTCTGTTTTCAAAGACCCCTTGGTAAAGGGATTCTTGAAGGGTTGCGCCAATCTTTACCCTCCCGTGTCGGTACCAACGCCGGCTTGGAGTTTGGAGTTGGTACTGTCCGCCCTCCAATCCAAGCCCTTTGAACCAATGGCCACAGCGGACTTGAGACTACTGACTTGGAAAACCGCCTTTCTTGTGGCCATCACCTCTGCCCGCCGCGCGGGCGAACTCTGTGCATTACGGAGGGACCAACCATTCCTGAGGTTCCACAGGGACAAAGTGGTCCTCCGTACGGACATCTCCTTCTTGCCGAAGGTGGTGTCTGCTTTCCACATGTGCCAGGACATTGTGTTGCCCACTCTCGCATCCAACCCGACGTCGGATGAGGAGCGACGCCTACACTCTCTTGATGTCAGGAGAGCTCTGGCTTTTTACTTGGACAGAACTGCTGCTTCCAGTCGGTCCGAGAGACTTTTCCAATGCTACTCGGAACCGAAGAAAGGGCTGCCTGTGTCTGCGCAGAGGTTGTCCAAATGGGTGGCTGGTACCATCCACCTCTGCTATGAACTGTTAGGCAAGCCTCTCCCTGGCAGGGTTCGGTCCCATTCCACGAGGTCAATGGCAGCATCCTCTGCATTCCTGTCGGGGATCCCCTTGGAGGATGTCTGCAAGGCTGCTGTATGGTCCCAACCTCTGACTTTTATAAAACACTATAGGTTGGACACCAGAGCCATCCGAGACGCAGCTTTCGGGAGGGCTGTGTTTATTTCAGGGTTGCATTGATTGAACTACTGATGTTTGTGTTCACTACACTTGTACAGTTGACACTGTTTACATTTGTTTATGTGGGTTTACACAAGTCCTATGGGATCGGTCTTGCATGACCTCTGTTCCCTTCTCAGGTTTAGCAAAGTTATTGCTGTTTGATTTGTCCATGATCAAAAAGACTGACTCTTTATGGTTCAAGGTGTTTTATTGTAATAAATATACCTTTGGTTTACCATAGCTTGGTTTCAGGACACTCCCTCCGCCGCATACCTAAGCTTGTCAGTCTAAACCCATTTGTATGATTCGCAGAGACCACGAAGAAGAAGGACAGGTTGCTTACCTGTAACAGTATTTCTTCGAGTGGTCATCTGCGAATACATACAAATCCCACCCGTCCGTCCCCTCAGTGTCCTGCTCACATTGGCTCTTTCCATCGCCTGCTTGGCGGAAAAATTGCAGAACTGGGGAAAAGAGCGGGAAGGCAGGGGCCTTATAACGGGTGGGCGGAGTTACCGCCAAAAAGTTTCATTATGTTGCAGAGTTAACTCTGCCCAGTGATTCCAGTAGGTTCCGAGCAGCACTGCACAGGTGCAGTGAAAACCCATTTGTATGTATTCGCAGATGACCACTCGAAGAAATACTGTTACAGGTAAGCAACCTGTCCTTTTCATTACAGCCTTCATACCAGCTGATTTATCCAGGCTGCCATTTAATCCAGGGTGCTATTTAAAATTGTTTTAACTAGTTTGAAAATAATGTGGTTTTTAATTATAAACTGTTTATTTTTTAAATTATTGTTATTATTTATTATTTTAAATTGATTTTATTGTAACCTCCTCTGAAATCTTTAGCTATAAGGCAGATATAAATATTTTAATTAATAAATAAAATGTTAATAATGTTAATAATAAAGATATTTTTTTAAATCTGGAGTGCTCGCAAATGGTTTTGGTACCTTCTGATCCCAAATGGTCCACCCTGTTGCTGTTTTCAGGAACTGGAAACAATATTCTGGTCAGTTTGGGGGGGCAATTTCCAGCTTTGTGCGGCTGAGAGAGAAACAGCAAAATCGTGTTCTCTACAGTCATTTTTTTCACCAGGAAATTCAGTAGGTTTTATGGCTGAAAGAGTTGTTTTATTTGAAGTAGGAGTGGGCTATGGTGGGCCCAATATATAGAAACAAACTACCATATATACTGGACTATAAGTCGACCTCATGCATAAGTCGAGGGCAGGTTTTGGGACAACAATTAGGGATTTTACTATGACCCATGGATAAGTCGAGGGTAAAACTTGTTGGCTCCTTTAGTGTGTGCCTGCAGCAAGAGGCTTTTTAATTTAGGCTTTTTGTTTCATTCTTCACTCCCCAGACCGTGACAGTGCAGGCAGAAGAGGGACTGTTTGTTTAAAAGCAGTTAATCACCCAGGACTCTTTCTGCTTGGCTCAAATGAGAAGGAAACTGCTCTCCTGACTGCATGGGAAAATCTGAAAGAGCTGCTATCACATTACCATACTGACTTGTAAATAAGTCGACCTGGGATTTTGGGGTCAATTTTGGGCATAAATTTCTCGACTTATAGGCTAATATATACAGTATATATAGATCATCAAACATTTAATGCTGTTTTGTGGGAAATTGTAGGTTAGGTAACCAAAAAAACCAAAACAAAAAACAAACAAACGAAAACACAGCCTGTGACTATTGCTTATTATAACTTTACTAATGTACTATTGTTTGTGTGTATGCCTTCAGGTCTTTTGTTGACTTGTGACAACCCTGTGGATTTCATAGGGTTAAGCAAGGAATGCTCAGAGGTGATTTTGCCAGTTTCTTCCTCTGAAATATATCCAACAGCATTTGGTATCTGTTGGTGGTCTTCCATCCAAGTAGTATCTGGGGCTAACTCTTGCTTAGCTTCTAATATTAGATGGGATCTTATTTATTTAGGTATTTATATCCCGCCCTTCAGCCCTAATGGCTCTCAGGGCGGCTTACATTTATTATTTTTTAACCAGACAGTTCCCTGCCCGCAGGCTTACAATCTAAAAGACACGACACAAAAGGAGAAGGAATGGTGAGGGGGGAGGGGATCAGGTCCAGCATTCTTCTCTCCCTCTGAGTCCTGGACCAAGGCAGATGGACCGGAGGGAGGACTCTGCTTCTTCCAGGCAAGCCTGGTGGACCTAGCCTGCCTCTCTCTCTCCCTTCAAGATGGTGGCTGAAGGGAGGGCTAGTCTTCTTCGAGGCAAGGCAGTTGGACCTCGCCTGCCTCTCTCTCTCTCTCCTTCAAGAGATCTGGTGCCTTTAGGGTATTTTTTTGCTGTTGTGGTTCTTCAAATAGTATCCAAATTATGGTGAGCCTATGACAAACCTATCAGGGTTTTCTTGGTAAGATTAATTCAAAAGGGAATGTGTAATTGCCATATAATTAGATTTTTTTATTCAAAAACTTGCATTTTATAAAAACCTGTTGATTCATGAATAATTTTCATGTAATACTTAATACTGAAAGCATTGATTTGTGTTCTTTCTCTTTCTTTTCCTACTCACAACTGCTTCTGAACCAAAACCAATAGATTGGATGGATTTATTTATTTATTTCACTTCTGTGCTGCCTTTCTCCTGGAAAAGGACCCTAGGCGGCTCACAAATCAAACCGTTTAAAATTTTTACAATAATAATAATCTTCCATTTAGACATTTCCTTGTTTTGTCACTGCATAATTATTGAACAGGTTGATGGCATAATGTAATAATGAATAAGACATAGGGTTAGGGTTAGGCTCTTAGCAGAACGTCTCAAGCTGAATGCATATCATATTGTCTTTTGTTTTGTTCGGTAGTTTTTAATTTGTGTAACAGTAGTATGATAATTATTCAGACACTTCACTAGATGGCGATAGAGATCTTGTGTTCATTAACAAAATCAAAACACTTCTGGTCACTAAACATTAGTGCTAATTATACTTATCTCTGTCTGAAATTTCCTATATTAAAGTACATAACATAAAAATGGGTTTTACTATTTTGTATTTGCTTAATTCATTGCATAAGACTGAGGCAGCTTTCCCCAGTCTAGTGTCCTCCAGATGTTTTGAACTTCAGCACCCATGTTTCTGCACCACTGGACATGTTACCTGGAGTGGTGAAGTGCAATGTGAAACATCTGGAGAGCTCCTTATTAGGGAAGTCTAGTTTATGGTACCACACAAAGTATGGCTTCTGTAAAGCATTTTATTCTTCACTTTTTAATAGAACATTAGTGACTGAAACTTGTTTCATAGAAACAGCCATTTCAAGCATTAAGCAACATGTATGATGACTAAATGCTCTTTTAGTATACATACTTCTTTGTCCATGAAGGACTAGATATTGAGAAGGGGTTATTCAGTATTCATGTTTTTGCTGTTTCTGACAGTGAATCTCCAGAGAAGTATAGAAAGTAGATTGAATTGTGTATTCTGTTTGCTAGAAGTAGCTAGATATGCAATAGTATAATATCACCATATTTTGTTGACCAAGTGTGGGTGGTATGTGGGTGTGTAGAGACTGAAACACAGACTTTCATGTTTCCACCTACCCCCAGAGCATACCACACTTTCCCATTGGCTACAGCCCACAAATTTTAATCCAGTTCAGTTTATATCTTCAGATTCCTTCAGCTTGGCTGGTGGTGAGGCATGATGGGAATGGTAGTTCATCAGAACCTGGAGGTCCATAGGTTCCCCAACCCTAACCTAGACCAGTGACTTTTCCGGCAGGCCTATGCAAATGATTTTTAAATTGTAATTTTTAAATCATGTATTTTAAATGTGGATTGTTTTAATATATAATACATAATTTTTAAAAAATTGATGTCTGTTTTTAACTGATGTTGTACATTTGTTGGAGATCCGGGTAAGAATTATTATTATTATTACTACTATTACTGCTGGTGCTATTACTAATAAATATAAATGAACTCTTTCTATGCCACTGGGTTGCTCTGAACATTTGACAATGCTGCTAACAAGGACCATAAAATTAATTTGGCTCATGGTCAAGGCCATGCTGACCCAGGAGAAAGGAGGTTTGATAGTCATGATCTAGCAGATACTGATTACAGTGCTTGAGCTGACTCAGTTAAGCTAGAGCAAAATTTGTAGTGGCCGGTGATGGTTTCCAAACCTTTCGCTCAGTCAAACCAGAGTTATAGTCATGGGCCATAAAGCCCAATCCCTTGCTCAATGCAGAATCTCCAGCTGAAACATCTTCACCAGATAGCTGTTTAGATTTTTTTTTCCTTTGAAAACATCAAGAGAAGAAGACCCTAGGCAATTGGGTCCATTGCTGAACCCTTCTTACTGTCAAGAAGTTCCTTCTAATGTTCAGTTGAAATCTACACTTGAGTAAATTTAGTCATTTAGATCCTCTGGGACAGCAGAGAACATGCCTGCTCCCTTCTTCTCTCAGGCAACCCTTGAGGTATTTAGAGATTGCAATCATGTCACCCCTCAATCTTCTCTTCATCAAGCTGAACCTGCCCAGCTCCTTCAACCTTTCCTCATACATTTTGTTCTCAATACCTCTTATCATCCTTATTGCCCTTGTCTGAACTCACTTCAAGATGTCCATATCAGTCTGAACTGAATGCAGTACTCCAGATAAGTCCTGACCAGCACAGACTACCAGAAGGGGCAATTCATCTTTTACCTGAAAAAGAATGGTCCAAGGCCCAAAGACAGAAGAGTGGTGTGTGTGTGTGTGTGTGTGTGTGTGTGTGTGTGTGTGCGCGTGTGCGCGCGCATGCATGCATTGGTGGAGGCCATAAAATAGTATTTGGGGTGATATGCAGTGCCAGAACTGAGCTTTGCTTATCCTTGACCTAACAAGTTTATAATGTTGTTTTTCTTACAGGGAATAATATGAGATATAGAGTTAGAAGGTTGTTCTTTCCTCCTTGCTGCAGTCCCTACTGAGTTCCTATTGAGGACTGCACTGTCTTAGCATAGTAGTGGGCATTCTTAAGGTGCCAATGGTTGTTGCTTCATTTGAAGGAAGCGGGCACAAAACTTCCAACTCGAAAACTGTGTAACTTTACTGGAAAACTTGGCTTTATCAAACTAAGTGTGTTCTAGCCCAAGTGAAGTGAGTTTTATATACTGTATATATTCATGTATAAGTCTAGAAATTTAGGTGAAAAAATCAACCCAAAAACCATGAGCCGACTTATCCATAGGTCCGTGTGAGTACTGTACTTTAACTCTTATTTTTTAAAAAAGAACCATCTCCTGGTGAAAGGCAAGAATATAATCTGTACTGGAACTACTGACCTCCTCTATTCTCATTCATCCAGCCTTTAGTGTGAGCACCAACAGTTATCCTTCTGGAATTTTGTAAGTTCTTTGGCATTGTTTTCCTTTGCTTTGTCCTTTACATCATTTGTTAGATGCTCCTAAGTTTTACCCTCAACTTATCCTTGGGTCATATCAAAATCCATAATTTTGGTCCCAAAACATGACATATACATGAGATCCTGTTTCATTATATTAAAACATTTTTACTGTATTTCCATAACAGTTATTTCAGAGTAACTTGGTTAAGATGTCATGGCTTTGTTGTTTTGTTACTGTACGTGCCTTCTTATCCTAGGGCTTTCTTGGGAAGATTCATTCAGAGGATTACCATTGCATGTATGTTTGTATGTTTTGAGGATTTTAAAATATTTATTTACTTATTTACTTTTTGGAAGTACTAGAATGGTCTAACAAAAAATAATCTATACCAATCTTACAATAAAATTTAAACTAGCATGGATTGTGTTAACGTTGTTTTCTAATCATAAAACACATACAACATGGAAAAATAATTTTCATTGATCATGATTCAAGACTTTTAGAAAATTAATATCCATGCTCACACCCCTAGTATATTTTCACATATTATAATCAATGTTGGTAAAACTATGACCAATACTGATTTTCTGTATGTGTATTATCGTATATACACGTCTATATGTCGATTTGGCAATTGAAATACTTCCCTTTAAAATGGTGTTAAAGAACAATTTTAGTACACTTTTCTTTGTTGCTAGAGTTGTTATTCAATTTTATGTAGATATTTATTTGACCTCTTACCTGGTATCTTTGAATTCAATCACTGTGCTGTAATATTACTACTCATAATAGTTCCAGTTTTTCATTGTGCAACTCTTATTTTCTTGTTCAGAATCAGTTTTATTGGTCTGAGCTTCATCCTAGAGTTGATGTCATTACTATTTCTCTCTTCCCCTCTTTTCATTTAAGGACATTTGAGGTTTAAACACAAAGTGTTTTAGTAGATCCTGGGAGAATTCAGTTGCATTGTATTTAGCTAGTTTTTTGTGAAATGAATAGCAGTGCTGCATTGTCTTACTCTTCATAGTGAGGAAATTAACTCTTTGCCAAGACAGGCAACTTCATTTACTGGGTGGGAGCATGAAAGGCATGCATGATAGTAGATTATCGCAATTATCAAGTATCAGTACTAATGTGGTATTTGTCCCTGCCCTTTTGCCTGTTAAGTGAAGTCCTATATTTTGTGTCCATCTGTTCCATCATTTCACTCTGTCTGCAGATTTCTTTCTAGTGCTTGTATATGTGTGTGTCAATTGAGAACAGTTGTACTAATCATTTATTAATAGTCTTGTTCGTAGAATTTCATGTAATGAGTCTGCTTATTAAATCTTTCATTTATACTGTGTGATATGAAACTTTTGACTTAATGGCATATAGTTTTGGAAAATTTCCCTTTCAGTTAGGCCTCAGTCTTTTGGCTGTCTGATATTAGTAAGCTAGAGATCTTGTTCAAAGATTAGAATTCAAGGTGCAAATAGTTAGAATAGTAAGATGAATTAGTGTTTTTTCATACCTAATATTTTTTATGAATTAAGTTAGTCAGATGAAGAAATGTCAATGTAAAATATCAGAACGACTCTTACAAACTTCAGTTCTGATGTGTATATATATATTTCAAAATTACAAATGGGAAAAATAGAACCAAAAATAGTATGGTTGTGCTGGGTAGAGGAAGTACAGGAAATCAGGTATACTTTCATCACCAAGGCTGAATGAGCTTAAATTTGTCGGAAATGGAAGATTGTTTTGGATTCCTTACTGCTAATCCTAGTTTTCTGGGACCTAGCATTGGATTTTATTTAGTTGACCTGTACAGGGGCTTGTACAGATGATATTACAGTGCACCCTTGTTATACGCTGGGGTTTGGTTCCAAGTTCCCCCGTATATAACATTTTGCTATGTCATTATATTTATTGGGGCTTGAGCATACATGGATTTTGTTATACACGGGGGATCTTGGAACCAAACCCCAGCGTATAACAAGGGTCCACTGTAATATCATCTGTACAAGCCCCTGTACAGGTCAACTAAATAAAATTATAAAAAATGGAAAATCCAGGTTGGATATTTGATATTTATACTTTTTTGGAACATTTTCAAAACGTGTATGCTTGAATCCGTGTATAAAAAATCTGTGTATAAGAAGGGCCAACTGTAAATTATACAATGGTTATTTTCAATTCTCCCTACTCATGTAGTATGTTGCTTGAGACTGGGATAGATACCTTTTGTACAGATTGTGGGTCTTATGTACTAGGCAAACAGACTCCTTGTCTATTTTGGTTCTTTCCTCCTGCTAGTGTTAACACTAAATGCAGTGATATGGTAAGATCTGGATTTTACATTATGTTAGGGGTTGTACACATATTCAATGTTCCTGGGTAGCTGCAGCAATTTGTTTGGAAAAATAATATGTGACCTAAGTACTTCCTGTGCCATTACATCTTGACAATTTAAATCAATTGAGCCTGGCTGTAGGGATTTTATGAAATGAGAGGAGCACAGACTTCATAAAGGGAGAGGACCAATAACAGCAGCAGCTGTCAGATTCTAGTACCATAAGCCTTAGGCTAGAAATTCTTTGAGAACTTGTTTCCAACCACACATGGTTATAATTGATAAGTTCCTAGATTGAGCTGCAGTGGATGAGGCAGAAAGCTCATCTGCTCAGCAACTTAGTTAACTAATTGTTTAGTTTTTATTAAAGTCGTGATGGAGTCATAGATGACAACTGAAAAACAAATATGTAATAGTAGACTGATGTGTTAGTATCTGTACTTTGGTTTATAAGAATTGAGAAGTTACAAATCTCTTGGACTTGTCATCCTAGTCTCCCTTTAGGGAACAGTCTCAGTCTGAAAGGCAGGCAACGACCAGTCATTTCTTGGTTAAATATAAGCTTTTATTATAATAGATTTTAACCAAAACGTTTTAGGGTGCCGAAATCGGGACCCAGGGCGACAGCAGGGACAAGCTTTTATACAGTCTCACTTCCAGTACAGCTCTTTCCCACCAGTCAGCACTTGCCAGCCCATTCCTTTTTACACATTCTTTTCTTTGTAAGGCAGCTAATTCCTTATATGGCCTAAGGTGGGGTCGGTATTCCTCACCCACAAGTACTTCTAAGATAGTTGTGGCCTTGGTCAGTTACAAACTGTCAATATTTAAAGTTTTTCTTGTGGTACTACCATTTTATATTTGTGATCAGAAAGGGATGGATGTTGCACTAGAATTCCAGATCTGTTCTTGGTTTTTGGACAGTGTTTAGTTGTTTCGTTAGTTCTTTTTCAAATTGTGGTTAACGGTAGACTTCCTAATTTTTGATTTCTTGGAGGAAATTCAGGGCTGAAACAGAAGGCCCTGAAGGGGTGGCTTGATGCTGCCCCTTCGAATGCCGGGTTGGGGCTGTGGCAACTGCATGCCACACCCCCAAACCATCTTTTTGCCACTTCTTTTTGAGCCAGCAAAAAGCCAGCTTTTCTGCTGCTGCCACAGCTTTATGTGCGTGCAGCATATAAACACCACACCACTAGAGTGCTGCAAAGCTGGCCACTGTGTGGTTGGGCAGGCAGCGTCACACTGGTTTGGGGTGGTGACAGTGTGCGTGACGTCTGAACGCCGCACTCTGATGTCACCCCCAAGCCAGCACAAAGGGGCAGTCTGCTTAGCCCCGCAATTCTGATGCTTCATAAACCATTTACAACTAACCTGAGGGTGAGGGTGAGGCAGAGTATTTGCTGCTATCTTTCGTTGTTCTTCACAAATCAACCTGTGTTTTTTATGAGGAAACTGTAGTAAAGTTTACTATTTTATCATAGTGCTAATTTATAGAAATTCACATTATTTGTGCTTGTGATGCATGTTTATGTCTATTATGTTACATTGGGCCCTTGGTATCTGCTGGGGTTTGGTTCCAGGACTCTCTGGTTCCAGGACTCCAGATCCATTAAATACAAAGGTATAATAAAATAGTGTCCTTTATATAAAATGACAAAATCAAGACTTGCTTTTTGGAATTTATATATTTTCTAGAATGTTTTTTAAGCTGTGGGTGGTAGAATCTGTGGACATGGAGGGCTGGCTGTAGTTTATATTACAGTAATTTATATAGTTCCAAGGTGCAAGCTTAAAAAGCCAGCATTGTTAGTTGTGAAATATCTTTATAATCTGTGCCATAGATGGCTGTGAGTCTTCTCACCTTCTGAAGACATTGCAAATACTGTCCATGGCTGCAGACATGTGTGGATTAATTGAGGGCAAGATTGCAATCTGTTTATTTCAAGTATTTGGCCTGTCACGGCAGTTCAAGAGCAAAATTTGCACATGGTGAACACAAGCTAATACAGTACACTAATAAATTCTTTGGTCAGGAACGATAACTATGTTGATGGCCACAATGCAACAATGACATATAGCTGGTGGAATGTTGGTGATCAAAGTAACCTTAGCGTGCCTTTGTGCACACATTTCAGTGGTACACACCAGTTGTTTTCAGAAAGGTCATTTATTGATTTAAATGGCTCGGAGACAGTTTTACCAAGTCCAGTGACATATGTAAGATTTGGTTCATAATCGGCATTTCTGTTTACTTTTTAAGATCAGTAGTATAATGACTAGATTGTTGAGGCTGGGTGTGAGAGATCCAAGTTTAGATTTGCATCCACCTATGATGTTCACAGTATGATATTTGGCAAGTCATTGGCCCTTAGCTCAGCCTATCTCACAAGATGGAGGAATAGGTACAACTACAATTAATACGTTAATTTATTCAATTTCTCCAATTATTTTTTGCAACTAATTAATGCCAGCAGACTACTAAGAGTAGTTATTACTGTTAAGAAATCTAGGACATCTAATTGTAATTCCTAGTTTCCAGTCTCTCAGTACTACGGTTGAAAGACTGTAATGCTTGGTTTTAGCAAATTCGCAAAAATAGTAGACTCATAAATGCGAGATAATAGATCTTTTACTTAAAATTATAAATAACAGCAGTTATTGAAGAAAAGAAACTAAACGATACATTACAGTCATAGTGAAACTGGGATTTTTTTACTCCCCCCCCCCGCTCTCCAATATTGAACGCATACTCTGAAGGATTTCCCAGCCCTCCAGTGCATGTTTGGGGGATTCTCACAATGTTTTTGACTTTTGTATAAGTAAGTCATTGTGACGTTAGGTGCTCCTGCTAGTAAAAGTAAATACAGGCCCAGTACAGATGGGCCACAACGCATGTCTTGATGACCTGCTAGGGTTTCTTGGACGTCACTTAGGCTTGTACGACAGCCAAAATAAAGCTGCTTCGAGTCACAGTGGAGGTAGGGTGTTTCAATATGCATGCGTCCTAAGAGTCCAGAAGTCGCACCAAAGCCACGCTCCAGCCCTAAGGACTGGAGTGTGGCTTTGGTGTGTCTTCTGGACTTTTAGGACGCATGCATCATTGAAACACCATACCTCCACTGTGACTCGAAGCAGCTTTATTTTGGCTGTCTGTAGCAGGCCTTAGAGACGTATTCCGTATGTCAAAATGGCAGTGCCCTGTACAGATGGGCATCGCCATTTTGACGTGAAGGATGCTTAGCGTCCGCACATCATGATGTGATACTGATGTCGTGAGTGCGCCATTAGCGCACTGCGGCATCAGTATCGCATCACAAAAAGAACCTGCTTTTTGTGGGTTCTTTTAGCTCCATGAGGAAGTCTCATGGTTTGTCTGCTGTGGCTTCCTCATGGAGCAAAACAAGGCGCTGGCAGTCCACTCTTTTTGGGCGGTCTGTACCAGGCCACAGTCATTCCGATGTTCAAGCTAGTTGAAAATTTTGGTGATATGCAGGTATTTATATATTTTATTTGAAGCTTAGTAATTGCATTTTCAGGTGTAGTTTGACAAATAGTGATGTGATACATTAGTCTTGTTAATGTGTTTTTATAGCAAGCATCTCTGGAATTCTGCTACGAGTATTGCATTTCTTTGTAGCCACAATAATAGTGCCCTTTGCTGAACAGTATCACTTTCCACATCAAGGTTCAGAGCATGTGAATGTGTCTCCTTTAGAACAGGTCTATAAGTATTAAGTGAATGTTACAGGAATCTTTTTGATTCATGTAAAGCAAAAGTGCAATTTATTTTGCTTTTGACTTAGTATATTACTCATTCTCTTTGGCTAGTTTCCTTTTCATATTTTATAATTAACCATATTTTATCACATATATTTGAATGCTCATATTATCTGTAGCCAGAAAGAGTAAGAATGAATTAGAATTCCTAGAATTTGTTCTTTCTGGCTCAACTTATATCACTGTTTAAAAGATGACATAGCATACTGGTGTTAACCATGACTTTGGGAAAACAAAGCAAAAACCCTAGAACTTGGTTTAAATGTGTTTATTTAGGACTTTTAGAATAGGAAGTCTTTAAACCAATGTTGGTAAACCAAAGAAGTTGTATGTCTGAAGCGTTCATGTACTGATTCTAAATATTAAAATAATTTTAACTGTAGGTCTAGTTGGGAGGTAATGGCTGTCCCAAAGTCAGTTAGGCGCCTTACAGACGGGCCTAAGCGGCGCCGTCGTTGCGCCAGGAATACGCACGAGGGGTGGTGCTTCCGGACGCGCCTTGCCCCTCGCGCGTATTCCGTATGACAAGATGGCGGTGCCCTATACAGACGGGCGCGGCCATCTTGACGTAACGGACGCGCAGCGTCCGGACGTCTAAACCCGGAAGAGCCGTCACGAGTGCGTGCTTTGGCACTTGCGGCGGCTCTTCCAGGTTGCCGGAAGGAGTTCAATTTCTGCACTCCTTTTTTGCAGCGCGGAGGAGTCGTGTGGTTTGGCTGCTGCGGCTCCTCCGCGCTGCAACTGGCAGCGGCCCAAGACCGCCCCTTTTGGGCGGTCTGTAACGGGCCTTAGTAAGCTTCCCTCTTGCAATGAGGCATGGTATGTCTTTGACAGTTCAAATCAGGAAGACAAGTGACAGACTGAACTAAGTCATCTTTCCTGAGAGTGTCACTGAGCTCTCATGACTCACTGAAGAACGGCTGTGACATAGAATAGTAGCTTCTGCAATACTCAGCTGGCTTAGAATCATGAATATGTTTAGTGAACCACCAAGACGTTTGTAGGACATGATTACCCATTTGTTACAAGAGATTGAATTTCAATTGGTTTTAAAATCCAGGTAAGAGTCTTTGGGGCTGACATATTTTGTGAAGCATGTTACTTTTGCTTTTATATGCAAAAATAGTAGGAGCATACAATATATGTATATGAGTACATTGATATACTGTATTTTCTGGCGTATAAGACTACTTTTTAACCCAGGAAAATCTTCTCAAAAGTCAGGGGTCGTCTTATACACTGGGTGTTGTCTTATAGGGCAGGTGCTGAAACTTCCAAGCCAGACTGGGAGAATCTGCAGTTGCTGCATATGGTGGGGGGAGTTAAAAAACGGCCATGGCTGCATCCTCACCATATGCAGCAACCATATGAAAGCAGCAAGGGTGGCACTGTACAAGTATGGTAAAAGAAAATCCACTCACTAGAATTCATGGAAAGAAATGACTTAACGCAGTACTGATGGCGAGGTGAGGGGTGTCTCACCGGGAAGGTGTAAGTGAAGGGCGGAGCAAGCTGCAGGCATCCAGGACGCCTGGGGTATGGAAAAAGAGCAGTGTTTGCACCACCGCTCTGATAGTCTTGGAGACAGGGAGGGCTGGGCAGGCAGAGAGAGCTGATCAATCCAGCCAGGCTTTGTATACAACAAGTTTTCCTGCTAAGTACCTGCATGTCATAAGCATTTGAATGAAAATTAACATATTAAAATCAAATCTTACATTTTTAAAATTTTTATTTGGTGTGCGTTGGAAGAGGGGTAGTCTTATACGGCGAGTATATCCCAAACTCTATATTTTAACTGGAAAAGTTGCCTTTGTCCATGCGCCCCTGTGTAAGCAAAACATTCATTTGTTGTTTATTGTTGTTAGCTGCCCTCAAGTTGACTTTAACTCAAGGCAAACCTGTGGATCAGACATCTCCAAGTCTCCCTGTCCTCAAGCTCTCTGCTCAGGTCTTGCAGGCCCAACCCTGTATCTTCCCTGATTGAGTCTAACCGTATGCCACAAATCATCCTGGGCATAAAATACTGTTTGAAAACACTGAAGTTCTGGACCATGCCAACCACGACCATGTCAAGAAACACAGGGAAGCCATTGAAATCCGCAAACACCTGGACAATTTCAACCGGAAAGAAGAAACCCTTAAAGTGAATAAAATTTGGCTACCAGTCCTGAGGAATAGCAAAATAAGGACTCAGCAAATGTAAATGGGAAACCATTCAGACTCAGGGACTTTCCCAGCAGATAATGATCACCAATTAGCAGACATTAATCCTCTTTTGAATTAGCCTCCCAACCTAAGGCTGGCCATCAGCACAGAACAATACACATGCAAATCACTCCTGCATTCCCAGGCTCACACAGTATATATACACTCAACTTTTTCCAGGCAAAGCATTCTCTGAAGATGCCAGCCACAGATGCTGGCGAAACATCAGGAAGAAACTTTTTTGGAACATGGCCACATAGCCTGGAAAACCCCACAAAAAACTATGGATGCTGGCCATGAAAGCCTTCGACTTTAGTGTTTCTTACTTTACATTTCATAATCTTGTCCAGTTCTTTCATAGCTGCCCTTCCTGATCCCAGTCTTCTTCTGATTTCCTGACTGCAGTCTCCGTTTTGATGACTATTTTAACCAAGGCATGGAACTCTTTGACTGTTTCAATTTTCTTGTGTTTTGCGGTGAATTTTTGCAGATCTTCAGTGGTCATTATTGATAAACAAAAATTACCAGTGCTTTTTAGAGCCAATCCTCCCTTCATGCATGTGTTTTGTTTTTAAGTACAGTGTACCCTTCTTTTATGCAGGGGATCCGTTCCGGACCCCCCACGGAAATGGAATAGCGCTTATGCTCTATGTATGCTCTATGTACGCATATGCTCTATGTTATACGCAGGTGCATTGTATATGAATAAAATCTGGTTGATACAAAATCAGATTTTGATGTGAGAACCTGCTTCTGGGAGGTTACTATAAATTTATTTCCCTAAGTATATGATTTACTGAGATCTGCTTATTCTTCTGTGTGGAATGAAGGTGACTGTGTGGCTGTCTATATATGTTGCCGACATGGTAGCCTAGTTGGGAAGCCAGTGTGTCATTGAACCTGCCTTTTCTTTTTTCAAATGAAGAATGAGAAACCTTTAAACAGCTTAAGTGTCAGCACTTTCTGCAGCTGACAGGAAACTGATCTGCTCCTTGGCTCTTTTCCATGGGTGCCAGTACACTGTTGGCATGCAGCTCAGACCAGAGGTGCCCTGTGCCAGCTTCTTTTACAGCTGGGATGGTCGTGGCAGGGAAGAGCGGTGGTAATGTCTTCCATCTTGCAGCACATTATGACAGCCTGTATAAAGAGAGATGGTGTGTTTATTGGGTGGCTACTTCTGTGGCTTTTTTCTTCTCCTTTTGACCACATGGAATGCCTTCATCAGGGCCCAAGCCTGTTTGAGAGGAAAAGATTGCAGCCTCTCTTCAGCTGTCAAAACAGGGACTTGTTTCAGGGTTAAAGGTCAATGAAAACTGTAACTTGAGCTGCCTGATGTAGAGAAATCTAATTAGTAAGGGCAATTGATTTAATCACTTAGGGCTTTTAGATTCCCCCCCCCCCCCAAATTCAGGATCTTTATAATACATTTTGAGTATACATTTATTCCTTTTTTTTTAACCTTTAATTTGAACAGGAACGTGATTTATACCTTGTAAGTGGCAGCACTTACTATGAGGTACTGAAGTGGAGGATTGTGTGAAGTATCACATTTTAATGGTAGTGGCAATTAGGTTATTAGCAGTTAGTTGTATTGCCTGTAGGTCACAAATAGTTTTCTTTCTTTTTGTAGGGGGAGTTATGGGTATGAAGGCACCTGGAGTGCTTTGCAACACTCCTGCTGTTTTAGTTGCAAATGACAAGACTGTGTGCTGTCCTCATTGTTGAAGCATAATACAATTATTGTTAAGCACCAGCCACCTGTTAGTATCATTCTTTCTAAAGGTCATTGTATGGTGCCTTGCTGTCTGACTTTAACAGCCCTGTATCAGGTTTGTTGGTCACTGATTTGTGTGGGCAAATGTTTCACAAGAATGTGACACTAATGTCTGAAACAAGTTGGGAGGCAGATAAACTCTGAAATTTATAACATTTTTATTTTGTTGTTGTAACTGTTGAGATGGTGAAGTATTACTTGGGTTCGGACCACCTTTATCACTGAAGTTTCTTATGTAAACTGCAATACTACTGTTGTGTGTTTTACATAGAAAATACTCTACAATGTAAAAATCTTTTTCTCTGTTGTGTAACATATTCAAACAATACTGTATTTTGAAATTTATCGGTAGCCATCTTTGTGTGCTGATTTTAGAAATTCAGTACTTGAAACAGGTATAGTTCAGTTTTGCAGAATAACAGTATGGGTCACTTAATCAGCTTTAGCCCTCTTCAGGCCTTACCTGGCTTGAATCATTGCTTTCATTACGTGGAAAGTGACCTTTTTGTGGTCTCTGTGACTAATAGATCATTCTGTCCCCACACAGCCTCATCCTAAGAAACATCTAGCACTAAGCTCTCCTTTTACTGAGAGCCCCACTGTTGTACATGCTCCCACAGCATTCCCACCTAATCATTTTGGCTCCTTTTCATCCACCATAGTATAGCATCATTGGGGTGGACAGACCGCCCCAAAGGGGCAGTCTGCAGCCGCCCATTCTCCCTCCAGAGGGAGCACACAGCAACCAAACTGCGTGGGCTCCCTCGGTTCCGAAAAGAACTTGCTAAAAGCGCCAGTGACATGCTCACAACGCAAGCATGGCACCTGGAGGTGTGGATGCGGCACCACACTTGTGTCGTGCATGCCGCCATGTATAAATGGTAACATGTAAAGATGGCGCCCTCCATACGTATTAGGGTTGCAGAGTGTGCGGTTGCCGCGTGCTCTACAACCCTAATTTTGATGCTGACATGGCGCTTGTGGTCTGTCTGTACCTTGCCCTAGTCATGGACTTGGTCTTTTGAGTTTGAGCTATTCCCTTACAGCATTACTCTCTTTTGTCCTTTTGTCTTTCTTTTCCATAGTTTTATTTTACTGTATTTTAAAAAAATAATAATATAATATAATTTATTTATAGCCCACCTCTCCCTGAAGGATCGAGGTGGGTAACAATCATAAAATATCACAATGACATTAAACATAATTCCCTAAACCCCAATTAAAAAACAAAACATCATAAAATACAATCAGTTTACTAAAATCAATCTAAAATTAACCCTCATTAAAATGAGGCATTGTAGGATGAGTAAAGCAACCACAGTTATGGGGCAATGGGAGAGCCTGTCTATCAATATGGAAATGCCTGCCAGAAGAGATCCGTCTTAATAGCCTTCTGGAAGTAGTCAAGTGTTGTGATTTGATGGATCTCCTCCGGCACATCATTCCAAAGTTTAGGAGCAGCCAATGAGAAGGTCCTCTGGGTAACTACAGAAAGACTAGTCTTCTTTGGCTGTAATAAGTTAAAATAAATAAGTTATTTTAACTTCATTTCAAATTAAAATCGATCCTCTACATTTGCAGCTTTGACTTTTGTGGACTTGATTATTTGTGGTTTTGATTAATATGTTCTCTCTAGGAATTTCAAGGTCCTCTAGCGCAATTCTGCTGAAAGTTGACTGTAGATATGTGCTGGAGAACTTAGAAACTCCTAGAGAAAACACTTCTCTGGGCATTTGTAGGTCCTCCAGCTTGATTCGCTGATCAACTTCTGGCAGATGCTGACCATAGAGTTTCACTGGAGGACCTGGAAATTCCTACAGAGGTGTTCTCTTAGGTTAAAGGAATAATATTCTTTTATTTGCAGTTTTTACACATTCATGGGGACCTTCACCTCCAACTTTAGCACATATGGAGAGAGCACTGTCATTTTCATTGTTATTTTTTCATTGCATCACCCAACCCAGTCTTCCAACCCAATCATGAGTTTATGGCTTTTTAAAAATGTGACTTTGGTGTGGCTAGAAAACTCCTCAAACTGATGACTGCTTCCATTGTTTTTCACATTTCAAAGAAGCACATATGCTAGATAAATACCTGCATTGTGTAGTCTTTAGACATGCTTGGAGGAGCAGAGCATGATTTTTGAAAGAGCTTCAATGTGGGAGAATGCCGTTAATGCTTCAGATCTCATAGACAAAAACCAAGTCACTTTATTCAGTTTTAGTGGGTATTTGTTCTTAGATGCTCCACCATCTGTGGAACAGTTGATGGCATGAAAGTTCTTTCCATTGACTTCTACAGTTCTGGTTCAAGAGCCATCAGAATTACAGATCCCTCAATCCTTGGGTCAGACTTCAGTACAATGAGGAATACTAAGAAAGCAAAGAAAAAGAAGGATGTGTTATGACTGGTTTTGAAAAATGTAACATATAATGTCTAGAGGTTCAGTGAACCTGTGTAATTTGATTAATCTGATGCATAAGAATCAGACAGAGACATGCCTTTGGCTCTCCCAGAATCTGGGCAACTGGTGATAAATAATAATAAATAATAATAAAATTTATGTATATTCCGCCTCTCTGTGCAACACAACCAGGGTGGCTTACAGGTTAAAACAATACAAGCTCATATCCAAATCTCACATCTCCCCGAAAATAGCAATTAAACAATACGGAATTAAAACATAGTTTAAAATAAGCATTCAAATAAGCTGATGTGGACCTTCAAGCAGTGTAGGTCCCCACCTCAGCTGGAGTTCATGGATATTGAGGATGCACCTCCATCATTAGCAGTACAGTGACAAGATAACATCTCTTTCCAAGGCTTAAATGAGAAGGGTTGACCAATTAATCACCTGATGTCACTAGGTAGAGCAGCTATAAATTTCCCAGCAGCTGCTGAGAGTTCTTGTTGTATGCAATAGTTCTACCTGCAACAGTTCCAAGATATGAGCTGCCCAATTTGGAAGAAAAGCAGGATAAATTAAATGTATGATACAGTTGGTAAGGCTGTTTAACCTTAAGAAGTATAACTAGCTCATCAACTTACCTTTGTGTCTGAACTGAGTGACGCAGGACCAGGGCATGCCTTTTAAAAAGAATGAGAGATGAAGTCCTATTTCATGTTGAGAGTCTCCACATGAACAAAGATGCTGAAAAACCATAAATTCTTGCTCACAGGGGTAAATTAGACATGAACAGGAAATACAGAAATTTGCTTTGCCTCCATCCAGTCTAGGACCTATGTGCCTTGATTCACATATCTATTAGTTAAGAAGTATCTGAAAGTGTTTGAGAATCTTCACTCAACCATTTCTCCTCTGGTACTGATTAGGAATTGCCTTTAATAGTTTCACAACTGATGAAAGAAAAAGAAAAAACCATTAGAGCCCTATGCCACGTGTGGTTTTGTGTACTTGCCTACTACTCTGTGAACACGGCCAATGAGTTATGTAGTAGCATTGAGGTACAATGCCCTGTTCCTCCAATTTCATGGTGGCAAAGTCTCACTGAGACCAGATATCACTTTGCTTCCCAAAGTGATCAGATGAACTTACCTATTCTCAAGGGTCTGGAGCTTCCACTCTTCTGCCCTCGCTAGAATTCTGGCAGAGAGACTTTACACTCACTAGCTCAGGGGTCGGCAACCTCTGGCCCACGGGCCGGATGCGGCCCGCGAAGGCCCGGCTACCGGCCCCCTGCTGCTGCTGCCGCGGCGGCCGCCCGTCACGGCTTTTCACCGCTCTGGGCGCCGCCATTTTGGGTGGCAAAAATGGCGGCGAAGTCTCGCGCGATCTTCCCCGCCATTTTGGGCAAGAAAATGGCGGTGCCCAGACCGGTTGTGGAAGCGGCAGCGGGCCTCTAGGAGGCCCGCTGCCGTCTCTGGGACCCTCCAGGAGGGCTCCCGGGCGGCAGGGGGCCTCTGGGAGGCCGCTGCCGTCTCTGGAACCCTCCAGGTAGGCTCCCAGGGCGGCAGGGGGCCTCTGCAGGCCCGCTGCCATCCCTGGGGCCCTGCAGGAGGGCTCCCAGGTGGCAGGGGGCCTCTGGGAGGCCCGCTGCCGTCCCTGGGGCCCTCCAGGCGGGCTCCAAGGGCCAGGGGGCCTCTGCGGGGCCCGCTGCCGTCCCTGGGGCCCTGCAGAGGCTCCCAGGGCGGCGGGCGGCCTCTGCGGGGCTCGCTGCCGCCTGGGGCCCTACGGAGGGCTCCCAGCGGCAGGGGGCTCTGGGAGGCCCGCTGCCGTCTCTGGGGCCCTCCAGGCAGCTCCCAGGTGGCAAGGGGGCCTCTGGGGGCCCGCTGCCATCCCTTGGGCCCTGCAGGGGGGCTCCCAGGCGGCAGGGGGCCTCTGCGGGGCCCGCTGCTGTCTCTGGGGCCCTGCAGGAGGGCTCCAGGGCAGCAGGGGGCATCTGCGGGGCCCGCTGCTCTCTCTGGGGCCCTCAGGCAGGCTCCCAGGGCAGCAGGGGCCTCTGCGGGGCCCGCTGCCATCTCTGGGCCCTCCAGGCAGGCTCCCAGGGTGGCTGGGGGCCTCTGCGGGGCCCGCTGCCATCTCTGGGGCCCTGCAGAGGGCTCCCAGGGCGGCAGGGGCCTCTTGCGGGTCCGCTGCGTATCTGGGGCCTTCCAGGAGGGCTCCCAGGGCGGCAGGGGGCCTTTGGGGGGCCCGGTGCCGCACTGGGGCCCTCCAGGAGGGCTCCAAGGGCGGCAGGGGGCCTCTGGGATGCCCGGTGCAGTCGCTGGGCCCTCCAGGGGGTCCTCCAGCGTGGCAGGCCCCCCCAGCTTTTTTGCTGTTCTCTGACGGGGCCTGGGGCCCCGTCAGAGGCCAGCAAAAATGGGGAGGCCTGGCCCCCGAGGGTGGAAGCTCCGCCCCCGGCAGGCGGCCCCACCCCTGGAGGGTGGAAGCTCCACCACCCAGCACACAGCCCCGCCCCAGAGGGTGAAGCTCCACCCCGGCATGTGGCCCCGCCCCAGAGGGTGGGAGCTCCACCCCTGGCACGTGGCCCTGCCCGCGGAGTGTCAAAGCTCCACCCCCCAGCTTCGGCCCCATCCGCCTGAGGGACAGCAACCCGGCCCCCGGCTCAAAAAGTTTGCCTACCCCTGCACTAGC
The DNA here is from genome assembly GCF_019175285.1 of Sceloporus undulatus. Taxonomy (NCBI): domain Eukaryota; kingdom Metazoa; phylum Chordata; class Lepidosauria; order Squamata; family Phrynosomatidae; genus Sceloporus; species Sceloporus undulatus. The sequence goes on along the minus strand of NC_056524.1, from coordinate 83,646,016 downwards.
TGAATGGAAAACTTTAATATTTTGTGTTAATTGTACTTCGTGCAACTGTGTAAAGTGGGAAGGTCACGTTAGCTACCCAGGAGACCTGGAGGGCCTTACCCCTACCACACCAGCTCTCACCATAATAATAATACACTGCTACCTCGGGTTACGAAATTAATTCGTTCTGCCATTCCCTTCGTAACCCGAAAATTTCGCAACCCGAAAAGGCTTTCCATTAGCGCTGGAAAGCCTATAGCCGCGCTTCGCATTTGAATTTCGCGCCGAAATGAATTTCGTAACCCGAAAAATAGTTCGAACCCGGAACAGTTTTTTCCAATCCAACTTTTTCGTATCCCACGGAAATTTTCGTAACGCGATCATTTCGTATCCCGAGGCACCAGTGTAATAATAATCTCTACCAATGAACTTTAGGGGATAATGAGGTGTTTCACTATGATTTTGGCCTTTTCTGGGCCCTTTGTGCACAGAAGAGGCTTTTTAAAAAAACAAGAGGTGAGCATTAGTTGCTCCCTATTTAAAAAAAAGACCTGTCTTGAGTGTAAGTTGGCTGAGGATGGGTCCAAAATGTGATAGAAATGCCCACCACTCCCTAGAGGGCATTTTGGGAGCATTTTGAAACAAATATTTCTAACCCCTCTTGGGGGTGGGGGTGGTGGCTTTGAACCTAAAAATGCAGGCCAGATTTTATCCATACCTGTTGTAGGAAACCAACATGTTTGTGTTGTGTTGTATTTGAAGAATATTCCAAGTTTCTGTTCAAAGTCTCATAAAGAGAGTCACTGTTTATCAGTTAGTAAAATATTCACTGCCAGTTCACTGCCAAAGCTTATCAGAAGCCACTATGATTGTTTCATCTGAATCTTCAATGAATGTACTTTTAACAGACATTTGAAAAGTTGCAGTCTGGTTACAGCCATCTACATTTACATGTCTAGAAGTTTCTGGGGATGAGGCTGCACAGGTACAGACTGACCCATTTATGTGAGTTCACATATGATCACTCAAAGAATTATATTTATAGGAACAGGCACCTGTTCATCTGAGCACAATTTCCTGTTCACATTTAATTTGTCCCTGTAAGTGAGAATTTATGGTTTTCCAGCATTCATGGTTTTCACTGTTCATGTGGATGCTCTCAACATGAATTGTGACTTCATCTCTTCATGCTTGTAACTTTCTATATGAAGAAAGTGAAGAACTCAAAGAACAATTTTATATTAATTTTATGCTCAAAATTGGATGGGTAAAGGAGAAATCTTCTCAACCTCCATGTCAAAATTAATCAGTTGTTATTAATAGTGAATTAAAGGTTGAGGAAGAACAAAATATGTAAATCATTTAGCCATTAACAAACGTATTGATTTTATAAAGGCTACTTTATGAATCCCTTCTTCAGTTCTAGTAATGTTGATAAGTGCTTCATCTTGTTAATGAAAAAAAAATATATCTAAATGTTTACTGAGAATATACTCCCATGTTTGTCTCCTCATAAGCAAACCTCACTGAGTTATTACTCTGAGGAAGGTGTATGCAATATACACTTACAATATAAAACAGTTTTAATTAAGTTGTATTAAACATGCTTCAGTAGTGGCATCTTAACTAAACAGGAAAATCTCCAAAGATTTTGAGTTACTTGGAGTCTAGCCTGTGGGCAGGATTCAGTAGTGGACATCCACTGGCAGACAATAATTCTAGGAAAGGTGGGGGGAGGCAGTAGAAAGAGTTGTAGACCCCACGCCAGTTGACTAGACTTAATTAGGGAGGTATTGGAGATTAATCTACCAGACTTAAGCAGAGTAGTGGAGGATAGAAGGGCTTGGAGATGTCTCGTGCACAGGGTTGCCATGAGTTGGGGATGACGAGGGCAGTTAACAACAAAAACAGACTGGTAGAACAGTAGAATCTAGTGGGAAAGAAAGGTGATTTTTGCCACATGAGATTTGAGACTATACCTGTGGCAGCAAAAACAACAACAAAACAAAACAATAACAATTGTATTTGAATTAAACAGAGCTTCTCAGAGTTTAGAAGGTAATGTACTGATTATTCTTACTTTTTAAAAGATTTAAAATAACTTCATGGAGGATCTTTTAATTCCTAAATTATCCAGTGATGCTCTCTCCAGACACCCTTTCTATGTTTGGCTGTTAGCCACTAGGACAATAGTAGTTATTCAACTTCCACAGCCCTTACTATTGACATTACTGCAGGGTGCTGATGCAAGTTATAGTGGGCTCTTCACCTGTTTTCTAAAAGGAAGAAACAAATGTCCTGATATATCTCAAAGAGATGAAGAATTAAGGACACATGGAATGAAGAGCCATGTGAAGATGAACCTGAAATTTTAACAAACAAGATAGATGCTGCAATAAGAGAAATGGCAAAAAAACAAGACTCCAGGAATATATAATATTCCAGTTGAGCTGCTACAATCCACATTGACAGAGTCAACTACTGTATAGTGCTAGCTAACATATGTCAACAGATATGGAAAACAAAATAATGGCTGACAGACTGGAAATGATCAATATACATCCGCATCCACAAAAAAGGAGACACAAAAGATTGCAGCACTATAGAACCATAGCACTAATATGCCATGCAATCAAAATTATGCTCAAAATCCTACAGCATAGACTCCAACCATACATGAAGAGAGAAATCCCAGTGGAGAAAGCAGGGTTCAGGAAAGGAAGAGGCACTTGGGACTACATTGCAAACATACAAGACCAGCAAAAGGGCTCAAGCTCGACTCAAGCTTGCATCCTTCCGAGGTCGCTAAAATGAGTACCCAGACTGTTGGGGGCAAATTAGCTTACTTGCTTATTAGCTTACTTGCTGTTCACCGCTATGATCTTTGGAATAGCGGTATATAAATACAAATTATTATTATTATTATTATTATTATTATTATTATTATTATTATACGATGGTGAATGGAGCGCACCAGGGAGTTCCAAAAGAAAATCAGCATGTGCTTTATAGACTATAGCAAAGCCTTTGACTAAAATCCTTAAAGACATGGGAGTGCCAACACGTCTGATAATCTTGATGAGGAATCTGTACTCAGAACAAGAGGCTACTGTCAAAACAGAACACGGAGAACCAGAATGGTTCCCAATTGGGAAAGGAGTCAGACAAGGCTGCATCTTATCACCCTACGTGTTCAACTTATATGCAGAACATATTGTAAGAACAACAGGCTTGGACACAGAAGAAGGAAGAGTGAAAATAGGAGGAAGGAATATCAACAATCTGAGATACGCAGATGACACCATAATACTAGCACAAAACCTCAAAGATCTGGAACAACTACTAAGAAAGATCAAGGAAGAAATTGCAAAGGCAGGCCTATTGTTGAACATAAAGAAAACAAAAATAATGACTACAGAGAACCTACACAAATTTGAATTAGAAAGCGAAGAATTAGAAATAGTAAAAGAAGAAGAGCCTTCCCTCCAGTCCATCTGCCTTGGTCCAGGCCTCAGAGGGAGAGAAGAATACTGTACCTGATCCCCCACCCCACCCCACCATTCCCTTCTCCTTTTGAAATTCATAGAAATTCATAGAATCATAGAGTTGGAAGAGACCACAAGGGCCATCCAATCCAATCCCCTGCCATGCAGGAACTCTCAATCAAAGCATCCCTGACAGATGGCCATCCAGCTTCTGTTTGAAGACTTCAGTTGGTTATGTATGCTATTGCTTACAGAGTATAATTAAAGAAATAGTTTGAGAAATTCTTGGTTCGTCAAAGATTTGTGTTGTGTGTTTTTAGATTGTAAGCCTGAGGGCAGGGAACCGTCTATTATCCCCTCTGTTGTAAGCCGCCCAGATTCCCAGTGATTGGGCAGCATATAAATAAATCCTATTATCATTATCATCATTATTATTATTATTTCTCATATCTGGGATGAAACATTGACAGAAATGGAGACTGCTACCAGGAAATCAGAATAAGAATAAGAATGAGGACGGCTATGAAAGAACTAGAGAAGCTTCGAAAATGCAAGGATATACAGTCAGCCCTCCTTATCCACGGATTCAAGCATCCATGGCTTTAAAATACAGTTGGCCCTCCTTATTCACGGATTTTTTATCCATGGATTCAAGCATCCCTGGCTTGAAAATATTCCCAAAAAGTATAAATTCCAAATAGCAAACCTTGATTTTCCATTTTATATAAGGGACACCATTTTGCTCTCCCATTGTATTGAATGGGACTTGAGCATCCACAGATTTTGCTATCCATGGGGTGGTGGTCCTGGAACCAAACCCCAGTGGATACCAAGGGCCCACTGTACAACTGAGTGCTAAAGTTAGAATCGTACAAGCCATTGTATTACCTATTGCCATGTATGGATGTGAAATATGAAGGAGGATAGGAGGAAAATCAACTCATTCGAAATATGGTGCTGGAGAAGTGTGCTAAGGATTCCATGGATAGCCAAAAAGACCAACAAATGGGTCCTGGAGCAGATCAAGCCAGAAATATCCCTAAAAGCCAAGATGACAAAACTCAGGTTGTCGTACTTTGGACATATCATGAGAAGGCATGAATCATTGGAAACAACAGTAATGCTAGGAAAGGTAGAGGGAAGTAGAAAGAGAGAAAGCCTGCATGCAAGATGGATGAACTCTATGAAAGAGTATGAGTTTGCAGAACTTGAGCAGAGCAGTGAAGGACAGAGGATCTTGGAGATGTCTCATCAGCAGGGTCACCATGGGTCAAGATAGACTCAAGGGCAGTTAACAACAACAAAAATCTCAAGGAAGCAGTGCATTCTAAATCAAAAACACCGCAACAGAAAAGGCTCTCCTGGTTATACAGTGCGCCTGTGTTATACGCAGGCGTGCTATACAAGGACTTAAGCATACACACTTAAGCCATGGGGGGTGCAAGGGGCAGAGCATCCTATTCAAATGAATGGGGGGCGCGCCTATGGCGCCCTGCGCGCTCCTGCACCGCCGCACGCACAAGCCCCATTTAAATGAATGGGGCTCAAGCATACGTGAAATTACGCTGGAAGTCTGGAATGGATCCCCGCGTAAGACAAGGGTCCACTGTAATGCAAATTGGGAATCTTGCTCCCTCCGTGTTTTCGCTTGCAGCCTCTATACACAGTATTTATGCATTTGAACTAATATCTGTATGTGATAATGATTTAAGACTTCTTGCTGAAACATTGTAAAGCATTATTGCTACTGTTCTGCTTATAGTTCATAATCAAATGAAGTTAATGTTGGAATTAAAAGGCAATGCTAAGAAAATGTTTCTTTTGCTTTTTGCCTATATAAATTACTAGCTTAGATAGGAATACCTGTAATTAGCCATTGGATGAACGCTTACCTGTCAGTATGGCCCTGTACACACTGGCTATTAAGGCCAGCATGGGGGCAGAGTCGGGGTGTAGCATCCTCATGACGCATGCCCGCCTCCGCCTCCAGGGCACCCTGATGCCATGCAATGCTCCACATGCAGCGTGGCATCACAGCACTTATCTGATGCAGTCCTGAAGGAGTGCTGTATACCCATGGCAATGCGGCTACAGCGCCCTCAAAAGGCCTGATCGGGGTCGCGGTGTGAGGTTACTGCGGCCCCAATTCGGCTAGGAAAGAGGTGGCATCCCACCTCCCCTTAGGGGCTGTAAGTACAGTCCCTATGTTATCATGTTTGTTTCAAGACTTTATTCATATATCATTCTAATTATATCTTAAATAGACAGGTTAGTATTTTGTTGGGGAACTATGCTTGCATAAAATTAATTATGCAGTCAGTTGTTCAGGTATTGTCTCTAGTACAGCCACTTTTTCTTCTAGAGCATACAGAACTTTCTCTCATTTTTGACTTGAAGAGGGAGATTATCTATGATAGTGTAATGAGTGAACCCAAAGCAGTGGCAACTGTTACAAGGCCAGTTGCCCAGCTGACTGATCCAGCATAGCTATGCCAGTATATATTTATGGTGTACTAAAAGTGCTGCTGAAGAGCACCACCAGGAGTGGAGTCTGCAGCTTAATTTCACCCATCACAGGAAACCTCAGCTGGCCTGGACATGGGAAGAACTGACAGCTCTTTCTTGATTCTGTGGGTGGTAGTGAATGGCTGTTCTTAATTGGTGGAGCCATTTGGTTAATTCTAATAACTAACTAGACTTTAAATTTTGTAAAAAAATATAAAACTAAAAAAAACTTTCAGAGAAAAGAGTTTGCCTTTTACTCATGTGACCTTTATAATGAAATTAAATAAGGCCCAGTACACACAGGCAGGAAGTGGTGTGGTGGTGGCGATTTCAGGGTTCCGGAGGGCGCAGCAACCGCATGCTCCAGAACCCTAGTCTGTACGGACGCCAGCATCATGTCAGCCTCCCGTCCACGTGGAGGCCACCATGATGACAATGCTGCCGTACAGCGACCAGACGTCGCTGGCAGGAAGTGGCATCATGCTGATGCCCCCCCCACTTGTGACGCTGCAAAAAAGATGCCACTCTAGGTGGCTTCTTTTTTGCTGCACAGCGTTGCCTCCTGGTTTGGTTGCTGCGGCAATGCTGCGCAGCAAATAGAGGCGGCGTTTTCCCGCCCGTCTGTCTTGGCCCAAGTTCTAACTGATGTTCTGAAATGAAAAAACTGTTAGTGTGATATTTGTTCTTTGTCCATTTGCAAGCTTCAAATCAGGCGCTATATTTTTTATTCATAACACTAGAGCTATACCTGCCCTGTCAGACTGTAGATGAATAATTGGAGGATTTGTAAACATTAATGTTTTGGAAAGCTGATTTTATGTGAACATAGTTGGAATTCTATACAAATAGGATGACAGTAGGTCTAAATGACAAATTAAGGATTTAAAAAAAAATCCTCAGCATGTCTTTGGCAGTAATGGATTTATGGAGGAAGTGTGTTTTAGTTGGATTTGTAATTAAGGTTTTTCCCTTAAAAGAAATCAAGCCTATTCCCGTTGAGCTGTATCTTTCTCTTCAAAGTAGGTGGATTGAAAGAATAGGAAAACTGAACAATTTTAATCCGATTTCCCTATGACAAGCCAGTATTCAGAATGGATTCCTGTAGTGTAAAGTTCAAAGATTAAATATTGTTTGTTTTGCTAATCTTCAGTATATTCTGACTTTTAGCAATTAAGAAGTGAATAAATTATTCCACTTCTTAGGGTGATGTACAATATATACAAAAGAACCAAGCAAATAAGTTTTTTACCTGAATAAATGAAGCTGGTGTAAGATAAATATTGAAATGTATGTATATTTCACATGGAGTCCTAAATTACTGGTTATTATTGGTGACCTAAGCAAGATCAGAGACTAATAGTTTCCTACTATAGTTACTTTGTCAACAGCTTCTAAAGAGTTCATCCTTTGCATTTATCAACTTATCTGGACAATTCTGAGTATCAAAATTAATTGTGGTTACAATGGATGCATTTCTAATTCAATTCAGAGATTCAGATTTTCAAAGTAACTTGTGTTTGACTCCATATTTAGTTCATTTTAGTGCAGAATGATCTTTAGCCAACAACTCAAAATCTTCTAGTGTCTTTTTATACTTTGGAAATCTCCTGGCTTTGGTTATTTGTTGTAGAGCTGCACTGTGATAATTTTCTGGTAGCATAAGGAGGGTATCAACCATCCATCAAACATTGTCTATCTCGTCTAATTAGGAGGCAGGGCTAGATTGCTGATTGGTTCCTCTGCTGCTGTGTTTTCAACCTGCTTGGTCCTGTGTAGGGATAGGGAAAACAAGTTTTCTTTGTGCTCTACAGAACCCAGCAAATAGTTATTTTTTATTTTTCTCTCTCCCCCCCTTCTCCCTTATTCCCAGTTTCTCTTGCAAATACATTATGGGCAAAGAATGGCCCGAGACATATGGACCAAAAGCAGCAAGATGGCGGCGATACTAGAGTTTCGGACTACGCAGCAACTGCACAGTCCAAACCCTAGTGTGTAACAGCAGCGGCCTAATGGCACAGTCCTGTCCACATGGGTGCCACCATCTTGATGTAAGGGATGCACAGCATCCACACGTCACTGCACGACACTTACGTCACGAGTGCGCCAGAGGTGCACTCACGATGTAACCCGGTCGCTGCAAAAAGAACCCAGAAAAACTGGGTTCTTTTTTCTCCGGAGGGATGTTGTGCGGTGTGGCAGCTGCAGTGTCCCTCTGGAGTTAAAACTGGGCACCTGTAGGCCGCCATTTTCAGGCAGTCTGTCTCGGCCCAAAGAAAGGCAGTGTCTTCTTTTTCTTCCCCTTCCTTTCTTTTGTATAGCACTCCTTGAGGATTCTCCATTTCCTTTTTTTTTTTTCAGGGCAAGAGCAAGTTAAAGAGCTCACATGCTGCTCTAGTTACTGTTGGTGCTTTTTGGGGATTAGAATTTCAAAACCTGCTGCTGCTCTTGTGACTAACCTATTGCTTTCTATTGAACCTTCAACACATGGCTGACAGGGCAAGGTTGCCTAGTTTTTGCTGCTGCTTTGAGAATTAGACAGGTTGCAGAAAGTGCCTTTCTCATAAGAAAACTCTTTTTTTCTCCAACTTAGCAGGACTTGGAGAGACTTCATTTGGGAGCCAAATTATCCATTGTGAAGGTTCCTGCATCCCACCTTAAGATTTAGTTGAAGACTGAAGAAGATAAATCCAGGAATATCAAGTGATAAAAATTAATCCAGGGAGAGATGAGAAGAGCCACTAAAATTAGGCAGTGAAATCAGTGCCTCAACAAAATAAATTAAAAATAACATTAAAGAAGTCATTTTTTGTGGGTTTTTCAGGCTATGTGGCCATGTTCTAGAAGAATTTATTCCTGATGTTTCGTCTGCATCTGTGGTTGGCATGTTCAGAGAATACTGGCATGGAAGAAAGTTGGGTGTGTTTGTATACACACACACATACACACATACACTGTGTGGCCCTGGGTAGGTGTCATGGACTGCCCTCGGACTTAGAGGCACAGTCAGAGGACTCAGACTCTAAAGATATGGAGGAGGCTGAGGCTCGTTACAGACCGCCCGTTTGGGGCAGCCTGTATCCAACCCTGCTCCACCACATTCCAGGCCGCTTCCCTGTGGCCTGGAAAGGGGTGTCCTTGGGGCTTCATGCCCCAAGGATACTCGACAGCAGCGGGGACGCGGAGCCCCTTTCTCATTTGCATCGCTGGCGCAGCCGTGTAGAGGCTGTGCCAATGACGCAAATCATGGAAGGAGCTCCAAAATGGAGCTCCTTTCGGGGCCACTGAAAGAGTGCTGCAGGCGTCCTCGCACGGTGTGAGGACATCACTTCTGCGCTGACCTGTTTGGAGGCGGTGTGGTGGTGACATCCCCATGGCGGCACCCGTGTACATAGGGCACCTCCATTTTGTACGGACTCAGTCCGTACTAGGGTTAGGGGCGTCAGGAAGTGACGCCCCTTTCTAACCCTAATATGCCCCTTCTTCTTCGTGGTCTCTGCGAATCATACAAATGGGTTTTACTGCGCCTGTGCAGTGCTGCTCGGAACCTACTGGAATCACTGGGCAAAGTTTACTTTGCAACATATAGAAACTTTTTGGCAGTAACTCCGCCCACCTGTTATAAGGCCCCTGCCTTCCCGCTCTTTTCCCCAGTTCCTTTTTTCCGCCGCGCTTGCTGCTTCAGGGAACTTTCGCTTGCTTCGCTTGCTTGGAATCACTTTCGTTTTTGACCTCGGACTGTATTCTTGACCATTCTTTGTCTCCCGCCCCTGGTAACTTCGAACTTTGGACCTTTGACTTCGCTTTCGGATTCTCCTTCGGCTGTGTCGTCCTCTCAAGATGCCTGCACCTTTCAAAAAGTGTGACATCTGCAGGGGCAAGGTGCCCATCCAGGACACGCATTCTTCCTGTCTGCTTTGCCTCGGCAAGGACCATGACACCAAGGCCTGCCTGCTCTGCAGGTCCCTCTCTTCTCAGGCCCGGAAAAACCGTGAGTTCCGGCTCACTTCGGCAATCGCCCTGGGCAAGGTACAGGAGGGAGGTTCTCGCTCGTCATCCGTCCCGCCTTCCGCGCCCCCTGCTTCATCTTCCAGGGCCAGTGTGTCCAGCGTGACATCCGCCAGGGCCACCGTTCCCAGCGTGGTGTGTGTCCCGGCCGGGACAGTCCCTCCCACCACTTCCGATGTGGCCCGTGGCTCGAAACCGCCCAGTGCCACCGACGAACCCTCCAAGCGCCCCCATAAATCTTCGGGGACTGAGGGTACCGAGCCGGCGTCCAAATCTGCAAAGAGACCGCAGGGCTCGCACGCGAGGAAGGGAACCGGGGCGGAGGCCCAACTCGCCTCGCCTTCATCCTCCAGGGCATCCAAGGCATCTCGCCACGCCTCCAAGCTGAGGGAGCCGGCTTCTCTTTCGGTAGCGACCCATGCCCCGTCTTCTGACAAGGCAAGGTCTCCAAGACCCTCCTCATCTGGAGCGGCTGCTGTCCTCCTGGACCTCCCGGAAAATCCATTCTTTCCGTTGGAGGAGACCCCGAAACCAGGGAGAAAGAGGCACCACGACAAGGCGGGTCGGGACCCTGTCCCTAAGAAGTCGAAGCCGCCAAAGGAGCAAGCCGGGACCGACTTGCCTAAGGCGAAGGACAAGAGGCGCTCTCCTTCTAAGAAGGCCCACGCTTCCACTCCGGCAGCTCCCCTTGACCCAGAGCCTGCGCCTGAAGTACGGCTCACCCCGGTACCGGACACGCCACCGCCTCAGCCCACTATGGACTTCGTCCACAAGACAGAGGACACCGCCCCTGCCCTTCCTTCTGGAGAGCTGTCGCTTCCCCACTCCGAGGACGAGGACGACGGAGACCCGCCCCATAGACAGGAGGCGCCGGACCTGTTCCTCGACACCCAGTCGGGCCGGTACTTCATGGCGGTCACGAAGGACGTGGCACTCAAGGAGTTCACCAGACTGAACCCCCGTCCAGCTGACCCGCAGGAGGGCACGTCTGCCAGATCGGTCCCGACTGTCTCTGTGTTCGAGAGGCCTCCATCCCCACCTCGCCGGCGCTCATGCTCCTCGACCAATCCCATCCCAGTCTGACCGAGATCCCAGGTCAGAGTGGTGGATGCCCTCTCCTCTGACTTGGACTCCGATGATGAGCCCTGGCCTCCGTCCGAGGTGCCGTCCGAAGAAGAGGTCCTCTCGGTGTCGGCTTCTCCTCAGAGGATGCACAATCCGGAGCCGTCTTCCCCATCAGACGACGTCTGTTCCTTTAGTGAGCATGTCGTGAAGATGGCCAGGGCTCTCGATATCGAGCTCACCTTCCCGGACGACGATGCTCAGGATCCGGTGGAACGTCGGGTGCACGGACGGGTGCCCACACCACCCTGCCTCCCTCTGCTTCCGTCACTGCAGACCATAGTCCAAAGGTCTTGGGACTCCCCGGCCACCCTGTCTGCCTGCTCCCGCAAGGTGGAGTCGCTCTACAGAGTCGCCCCGGCGAGCTGTCCCTGGTTGACCGACCACCCCAGGCCGAACTCGGCTATTGTTGAGGGAGCTCAACACAGCTTCATCCTGAAGCAGGCTACCTCCCCTGTCGACCGGGAGGCAAAGAAAGTAGATGGCCTGGCCAAGAAGGCCTACTCGGCAGAGGCCCTGGCGGTGAAGGCCATCAACTACACCGCCTGCATGGGAGCCTATATCCCGACCCTCATGGAACGGATCTCCCCCCTCATTCCGGACATTCCGGATGACGCCCAAAGACAGTTGGTCGAGGTCAGGGACGAGACCCACTCCATCGGAAGTTGGCTCATCACCACTTCCAGAAATATGGCTGACTGTGCAGGGAGGGCCATGTCTGCATCCATGGCGCTCAGACGACACGCCTGGTTAAGGGCCTCTGACCTCAACCCTACCGTCAAGTCGGCCATCGAGGACATACCGCTCGATGGGACCGGGCTCTTCCATGCTGAAACCGACGACCGCCTGAACAGGAAGTTCAGAATGAAGGCGGCGGTGAAAAAGCATGGCATGTCCTCTGCACCTGCTTCTCCATTCCGGAAGCGTCAGCGCCCGTGGCAGCCGCAAGTTCAGTCACAGGGGACCTTATCTCGGGATCGGCAGTCCCAGCAACAGGGCTCCCAGAGACGCCGCTTTCCCTCGCAGTCTTCCTCCTCCTCTGGCTGTCGCAACTTCCCGCCTCGGTACCGCAAGTCCCGCCGGCAGGACACCGACCAGGGGAAGAAGAGAACCTGAAGGGACGCAGCGCGCTTCGTCCCTCCTGCACCCCTCTTCTTTTTGGACATTTTGAGGCCCTTTGTTAACATCTGGGCCTCCATAACATCAGACTTGTGGGTTCACAACATCGTCCGTAGGGGATATGCCCTCGAGTTCCAAGAGCTCCCTCCAACTGGAGCCTTCATGTCCACTCCCCCCTCGGACACCCTTCTTGACGAAGTGCGCACCTTGCTGGAAAAAGGGGCAAACTCCCCTTTACCACCCGACCTAGGTTCTAGGGCCTTTTTCTCCAGGTACTTCACGGTACCGAAAGCGGATGGGGACATCAGGCCCATCCTGGACTTGAGACAATTGAACTTGTTCCTTGACTACCGTTGCTTTCGGATGGTAACTTTGGCTTCCATTCTGCCTCTGCTCCGCCAGGGCCTGTGGTTCGCGACCGTTGACCTGAAGGACGCCTACTTCCCCATCGGGATTCGAGAGTCCCACCGGAGATTCCTCGCCTTCGCTGTCGGCTCCACCTCGTACCACTACAACGTTCTTCCCTTCGGCTTGGCCACGGCTCCAAGGGTCTTCACAAAGTGTATGGCACCGGTGGTGGCATACCTTCATCAAAAGGGCTTCATGGTCTTTCCTTACCTGGACGACTGGCTGTTTGCAGCCGAGTCCCAACACGAGCTGAAGAGGCTTTCTCATTTGCCTTGCACCTCTTGGACTCCCTCGGGCTGGTCGTCAACAAGGAAAAGTCCCACTTCACACCGACCAGGCAGGTCAAGTTCATCGGGGCCATCCTCGACTCTGCGTTTCTCCCTCCAGACCGTTTCCAGGCCTTGACAACGTCGCTCAGGCCTTTCACCTCCCACAGAAGGGTGAGGGCCAGAGATGTACAAGTCGCCCTAGGACACATGGCATCGACGACGTTCGTCACCCCTTGGGCAAGACTTCATCTTCGACCTCTGCAATCCTGGTTCCTCTTGGTCTTCTCTCCGATAGAGGACCTCCCGTCCAGGTGGCTCACGGTACCGAGACCGATAGCCGCTTCCCTGAGATGGTGGTTGGACCACCGCAACGTCTGCACCGGGATGCCTTTTCATCAGTCCCAGTCGCAACTGACTCTGACAACCGATGCATCCCTGGAGGGTTGGGGCGCTCACCTCCTCGACTTGGTCGTCAAAGACAAGTGGTCCGCACAAGACAAGCTCCTCCACATCAACGCCTTGGAGATGTTGGTAGTGGAAAAGTCATTGAGGGTGTTCGAGTTTGCCGTCACAGGAAAGGTGGTCCTCCTGCGGACGGACAACACCACTGTGATGTATTACATCAACAAACAAGGAGACACCAGATCCAAGACCCTGCTCGACCTTACGCTCCGCATCTGGGACTGGTGCATCCAGAGACACATCCTCCTCCAGGCGATTCACCTTCCCGGGGAGGACAACGAGTTGGCAGACCACCTCAGCAGATCTCCATCGGTGTGCCACGAGTGGAGGCTCCATCCCGAGACGGTCAGCGATCTCTTCGACCGGTGGGGAACCCCCCGGATCGACCTCTTCGCGACCAGGTGGAACAGCCACTGTCCCCAGTTCTGCTCCAGGAAGCGAATGGACAGATCCCTCGGAGACGCGTTCGCCTTCCTCTGGACGGGGGAGCTCCTCTAAGCCTTCCCTCCGTTCCCTCTCATCATCAGGGTGGTGTCCAAGATGACAACGGACCATTCGCATGCGATCCTGATCACCCCGTGGTGGCTGAGACAGCCCTGGTTTGCATCCCTTCTTCACCTCTCCAGGAGATGCTTTCTCCGCCTCAACCCTCGTCCGGACCTGCTGTCGATCCAGGACGGAAGGATTCTCCACCCGGACATCGAGAGCCTGCCGCTGGTAGCCTGGAGGATACAGCCCTGACTGCCCTGTGATCCTGGCTGCAAAGAAACTGCTCCGCTCATCTACCACCCTGGCCCAATTTAGGAAGGACTTAAAAACCTTCCTATTCCAACAGGCATTCCCCGACTAAATATCCTGTGGGCCTCCCTCCTCTTCCGTGGCCATGAGGTTGGGCTATGGGGCTTTTTTATTGTATTTTTATGTGGTTGTAATTGTATGCTTTTAATCTTTTACTGTATTGAATGTATTATGTTTTATATGTTGTAAGCCGCCCTGATCTTTTGGAAGGGCGGGGTATAAATAAAATTTTTATTTATTATTTATTATTTAAACCTTCCACCCAGCGGTCTTATGCCCTGAAGTGGAAGAGATTTGGCCTCTTCCTCGACCGAAAGGGCTTGTCTCCTGCTCAGGTGTCCACTCCAGTGGTTCTGGAGTTTTTGATGGCACTTTTGGATGAGGGGCTATCCCTCGCATCCATCAAGTGCTATTCGTCTGCCATCTGTGCCAAATATCAGTTCGGAGGGAGGGTTTTCTTCTTCAAGGACCCCTTGGTGAAGGGGTTCCTTAAGGGATGTGCCAACCTGTATCCTCCTGTGTCGGTACCGTCACCAGCTTGGAGTTTGGAGGCGGTATTGTCTGCCCTCCAATCCAAGCCCTTTGAACCGATGGCCACAGCGGACTTGAGACTACTGACTTGGAAAACCGCTTTTCTTGTGGCCATCACCTCTGCCCGCCGTGCGGGCGAACTCTGTGCCTTACGGAGGGACCAACCCTTCCTGAGGTTCCACAAGGACAAGGTGGTCCTCCGTACGGACATTACCTTCTTGCCAAAGGTTGTGTCTGCTTTCCCCATGTGTCAGGACATTGTGTTGCCCACCCTCGCATCCAGCCCGACTTCGGATGCGGAGCGACGCCTGCACTCTCTTGATGCCAGGAGAGCACTGGCTTTTTATTTGGACAGAACTGCTGCCTCCAGTCGGTCTGAGAGACTTTTCCAATGCTACTCGGAACCGAAGAAAGGGTTGCCTGTGTCTGCGCAGAGGTTTTCCAAATGGGTGGCTGGTACCATCCACCTCTGCTATGAACTGTTGGGCAAGCCTCTCCCTGGCAGGGTTCGCTTCCACTCCACGAGGGCAATGTCTGCATCCTCGGCTTTCCTGTCGGGGATTCCCTTGGAGGATGTCTGCAAGGCTGCTGTCTGGTCCCAACCTCTAACTTTTATTAAACATTATAGGTTGGACACCAGGGCCATCCGAGACGCAGCTTTCGGGAGGGCTGTTTTGGTTTCAGGGTTGCACTGATTGCACTACTGATGGTTTCTGTTAGCACTTATGGACAGTTGACACTGTTTACATTCTGTTGAATTTGGGTTTGCACAAATTCTATGGGACCGGTCTTGCATGACCTCTTGTTCCCTCCTCAGGTTTAGCAATGTTATTGCTATGTTTGCCTTTTACATGAACAAAAAAGACTGACTCTTTTGATGGTTCAAGGTGTTTATTGTTGCAATAAATATACCTTTGGTTTACCATAGCTTTGGTTTCAGGACACTCCCTCCGCCGTATACCGAAGCTTGTCAGTCTAAACCCATTTGTATGATTCGCAGAGACCACGAAGAAGGACAGGTTGCTTACCTGTAACGGTATTTCTTCGAGTGGTCATCTGCGAATACATACAAATCCCACCCGTCCGTCCCCTCAGTATCCTGCTCTCATTGGCTCTTTCCATCGCCGGCTTGGCGGAAAACTGGGAAAAAGAGCGGGAAGGCAGGGGCCTTATAACGGGTGGGCGGAGTTACCGCCAAAAAGTTTCAATATGTTGCAGAGTTAACTCTGCCCAGTGATTCCAGTAGGTTCCGAGCAGCACTGC
>NC_056524.1:83598847-83624456 GCF_019175285.1 Sceloporus undulatus | reverse complement strand
TTTTTTCTGTTTCCAGAACATCTGGCGGTCATATCAAACAATTGAGAATAAAAAACTCAATTATTTCTATGAACCTTCTTATCTCAGCTCTCCAGCTATCAAAAGCTCAAAAAGTTTGTTCATTACAATGTTCCATTGTTTTAAGAACCAGTAATTCCAGCACAGTTGTTGTTGTTGTTGTGTCCTCCAAGTGTTCTGACTTACGGCTACCCTAAGGCGAATCTATTATGGAGTTTCTTGGCAAGATTTGTTCAGAGAGGCTCGCCATTGCCTTCCCCTGAGGCTGAGAGCATATGACATGCCCTAGGCACCGTGAGTTTCATGGCCGAGCGGGGGAATCAAATCCTGGGTCCCTAGTCCATAGTTCAGTTCTCAAACCACATGCTGACTCTTTCCATTGTTTTAATAACCAGTAATTCAAGCACAGTTACAGGTGTATTTAATTAGCCTTACTTCCATGTTTCACATATACTTGCCAGTAATAAATGACTGCTGGCTAGCTTGATCATAGACAATAAAAGTGTATTTGCAAGTGTTAATGGATTTCTTATTTTTGAGAAGTTCCTTTATGTTTTGTTTGTAGGCCTGCAGTGTACACTAAATCAAATGGTTAGAACAGTCTACTACAAGGAAAAAGTAGTTACTGAAAATGCTTGTAAGGCTGCTACTCTGTTCAAAACTCCTTTTGTCCAGGATTTGTAGTTACAGTATATTGGCTTATTTTGTAATCAGAAATCTGAGCTTATTTCCTGAATGATATGCTTTGCATATAGTATTTGGTAATGTATCCATAACAGTTCATCTCTTTTTCTTCCAGATTTTGATGCATACCAAGGAGATGGTAGAGAAGGAAGAAAACCCATTGTCATTGTACAGCAGCCCTAATTACAGTCTGTATTTGAGACTTACAAGTAAATTAATAACAGTGCAATTAAAGTTTAGTCACAGGCAGCAGCTGAGTGTTCTAATTTCTTTTCCTGGGACTGCTTTTTCCCAGTGCCCCTTATTTTTATGGACTTGATTTTTATATTTTATTTATTTTTTGGGATGTGTGTTCTTCCATTTACTGGGTACCAGTAGTTTAAAATATAATTGTTACTGTCTTTTTCTACATGAGTTATTATATGTAATACCAAACCATGTCTTGGCGTTATGACAGGAGCCAAGTACTGGTGTACTCCTTCCTTCCCTCATGGTCTAACTGTATTTGGTATGCACTTCCCCAGCAGGTTTTTGTGTAGGCCAAGCAGAAACCTCTTGACTATTCTTGTATACCATTTTTGGGGGGGGGGGAGTGTGTGCAAACCTTAGGTCTAGCAAACCTACTAATACATTCTTGTTAGGCAAGAATAGTGCCATTTATAAGGGGGGCAACTTGGGGAATGGATTTGTGATTGGTAATATAATATCTTCATTGTTGTTGTTCTTTCTGACTTGTGGCAACTTTAAGGTGAATCTTCACAGGGTTTTTTCTTGGAAAGTTGTTCAGAGGGGGGTTGTCTCTGCCTTTGTCTGAGGCTCAGAGGTGTGACTTCTCCAAGGTTTCCGTGGGTTTCAACAGCAGGCAGGATCTGACCCTGGTCTCCAGAACTGTAGTCCAACACTGAAATCACTACATCAGGATGGTTCCCTATATGATTTACATGCTAATATTATATGATGCATTTTCTATGGTTTTAATCTATTTAATGTCACTCCCATCTTGTGTAGATGAATCTGGAGTAATTTATGGTGATACAGACTCTATTATGTAAATACAAAACATTACCAACCGAGAAGTCTTTAAACTGGGGACAAGGTAAATGAATGTTAAACTTCGTAGCTTCAATATAATTATTGGCAAACAGTTTTTTTGGAGGAAGGGTGGTGTTTTTTATTTTTTAAAATGTTGTTTAAATACAACAATAAACAGTGACCTAGGCCTGTTACAGACAGCCAAAAAAAGCGCTTCGAGTCACAGTGGAGGTTGTGTGTTTCAATGATGCATGCGTCCTAGAGCTCAGAAGTCACACCAAAGCCACGCTCCATCCCTAAGGACTGGAGTGTGGCTTTGGTGTCGCTTCTGGACTCTTAGGACGCCGCATCATTGAAACACCATACCTCCACTGTGACTCGAAGCAGCTTTATTTTGGCTGTTTGTAACAGGCCATAGTTGCACTGCAAGTTTTAGAACTGACAAACCAATACTGAATTTTTATGCAAATGCTTCCTTCTTATATTACATTTAATAGTATATATACCATATTTCTTGATTTGTTACGCCCGCTTGCAGTGTATAGCTTTCTTGTCCATCCTCCTCTCTGTTAGGGATTCAGTATTTTATTACAGCTAGAGCTTTTAAAGCATGACCTCTAATTACTTTTCATAGGGATACTGTATTATTGGCAACAGGTAAGACATGTTTTAAGGTGGATATTTCTACATTCTTACAAGTACAGTGGGCCCTCAGTATCTGTTGACTTTCCATTTGCGGATTTGAACATCCGCGGACGGCAAGCCCACGCTGACCTGCACCACCGATAGGGACAATGGGGACAACCTGCACGCCCAATAG
This sequence comes from Sceloporus undulatus, assembly GCF_019175285.1. Lineage (NCBI taxonomy): Eukaryota > Metazoa > Chordata > Lepidosauria > Squamata > Phrynosomatidae > Sceloporus > Sceloporus undulatus. Next base: position 83,621,902 of record NC_056524.1, on the reverse strand, counting down.
GACAATGGAAGTTCAGGTCATGCTTGCCCCCCTGCCCAACCTTTCCTTGCAGCAAACAGCATGAGCCACGAACCTCCTTCTCTTTTACATTTTTGTTTTTTAATCAAACAACAAAAAAGAGCTCCCCCCCCCCATCAAATCTTTTCATTAGAGGAGAAACCAAAATGAGCGCACTTTCCCTGAAAACCGGGTGAAAGAAGAGTGCTTGTTTTGGTTTTGACCATGCTCCTGCGTATTACCTGTCTCCTGCCATGCTGTGCAAGCAGAGGGAACATGGCCTCTTCAGCTGGCCTCCACCCCCCCCCTTCCCTCGAAACCATGAGGAAGAGGAGGAGGCTGGCAGTGGTGGTGCATCAGAGTCTGCAGCATTTCCTCCCAGGCCAGGGCTTGTCCACCTCAGCCCACTCTTGGGCAGCTCCATCTCCCCTCCCTCTGCCACCTTTTCCTCTTCAGTGGCACTCTGTGGGGGAAGAAAGAGTTCTTCTCTGCCAGTTCCCATGGTAGACGCATAGTCTGGTCCAGTGCTGTCAATTGAGCCCTGCCTCTGGCTAGTTTAGGGTGGCTACTGTCCTGGACTACAGCCATCGCAAGTCCAACAAACACTGATAAGGATTGTTTAACAAGAAGGAGCTAAAAGGCAGGCTACAGACCTTTCGGTTAGTCCACAAGAGCACACCAGTAACAAAGCCAAGGTCAGGATTCAGAGTCCTCAGAATCAGTTCAGTCCAAGGTCAGGGCGCCCGAAGGTAACATAGTCCAGTCCGTTCCAAAGTCAGGTTCAAGGCAAACAAGGTTGCGGGGAGGAAGGAGCCAATGCTGACAGTAATTACACGAGGATACTGCAATAAACTCTGGCACCGAGTACAGCGTCTCCCAGGTGGTTAAGTAGAGAGACTCTCTTCTCGGTGTCAGCTGAGGCTGTTTTGCCAATTGTCTCTCAGCATTCTCCTGGACCAGTGCACGCAAGCACTCTCAGCCCTTCGTTGCTTAAAGGAAGGCACCTCCAGGCTTGGCTCTTCCCCAGCAGTCACCACTAGGCTGCTGAGCCTCAAGGGAATCCCACCAGCACTAGGACTGGCTGAGCCTCCTCCTCTGGGGCTGGGGAGATCGCAGCTGGGATCTGGCAGAGCAGGATTAGCACCTGGTGTAGTGCAGTTCTGGGCACCACATTCAAAAGGACATTAAGAAACTGGAGCGTGTCCAGAGGAGGACGACTAAAATTGTGAAAGGTCTGGAAACCTGGCCTATGAGGATCGACTCAGGGAGCTGGATGTTAGCCTGGAGAGAGAAGGTAAGAGGTGATATGATAGCCCTGTTTAAATATTTGAAAGGCTGTCATATTGAGGAGGGAGCAAACTTGTTGTTCTGCTGCTCCAGGAACAGGACCTGGAACAATGGATGCAAGCACAGGAAAAGAGATTTCCCTCAACATTAGGAAGAACTTCCTGACAGTACGGGCTGTTCGACCGTGGACACACTCCCTCGGAGTGTAGTGGAGTCTCCTCTTGGAGGTTCTTTAAGCAGAGGCTGGATGGCCATCTGTTGGGGATGCTTTGATTGGATTTCCTGCATGGCAGGGGTTGGACTGGATGGCCCGTGCGGTCTCTTCCAACTCTATGATTCTGTGATTCTGTGATCGAGTTGGTCGTCATGAGGAGTTGCTCATTCCGATTTTCTTTGAGGTTGAGCCACGGCCTTCCTCAGCCAAGCGTCGGCTCAAATCCGACCGTAGGCTACATTGTGAGGCCACTGAATCCAAGGATGCCCCTGAAAAAAAGCAGAATCCTTTGTTGACGGGAACCAAACCTGCCTTCTACGCTTTGAAAAAAGCCTAGTGAGAAAAACAGAGAAAGAAACACAAGCATTCTCTTCTCATTCTGTAACGAGAAGGTTACCAGGTCAGAGACAACAACCGTATGTAAAGCTGCATTCATCTACCTCTCTCTAACTGGTCAAGACTCAGACTGATCAGTTCTCAAAGGCAGTGGTAGACTCTCATGAGTGAGATGGTCTCTCTGTCAAGGGCCCGCCTCTCCTCATCTGTCCACCAGTCTTTATCTCCCCGTGTTCAGGTGAGTGATCCACCTCAAGTATCTCAGCATACCACCGGACTATCAGTCCCAATCCGATTTCCCACCTTGGTACTGACTCTTGACACAAATTCGGTTACCGGTCATGGACCAGCAACGGAATCCGGCCCAAAGCACAAATGTGAGCTCACTATCTCCCCGGTGTCCCTTACCAGGCCAGGCAACTTGGGTTTTGCCCTGAGGACGGGCATTATACATGCCGGTTGAGCCTGAGTTTCTCTCTGGCCGCTACACCTCGTGAGCGGTCCCTCGAGCGGCCTTTGAGTCTCTCTATGGCATTCTGTATCGCCGTGGCCCTCCATCTTTGAGGCCTCTCCCATCTCTTCAAGTCATGTGGAACACAGAGCTCCCCCAGTTCCCTCCTGCCATGGATATGGTAGACAGCCCTTTGCTGGTGTGGCTTCCTCAGCTCTCTACGCTCGGGTTTCATTCGACTCCGACTCTTCCTCTACTTGAATCCCCTGTCGGTCTCCTTCCAAGCTCTTGTGGTCCCCCCCCACTAGTCCGCCTCTCTGATGGAACCCCCTCTCTGCAAAAGAGCGACGGAGTTCCTTGGTGGATAAGATCTGTCAAGTATCTGTTCGAACAAACCCTCATCACAACAACTGAGCCCTGGCCAGGCAGCTGTGGCATTTGGTTAGAGGCTATGAAGACCGGCTTTCAGATTATTCTGTGTTGTTTCACTGCCCTGTGTCGCTCTCGACTCATGTGGCGACCCTATGGATCGACATCTCCAGACCTCTGTCTTCCCCGCTCTGCTCTAATTCCTGCCACCCCCCTCCTTACTAGAGTCATCCCTCGGCATGTGGCCTTCGTCTCTTCCTACTTCCTCCACTTTTCCCAGCAGGTTTTGTTTTTCCAATGATCCTTCCTTCTCAGATGTCCAGAATTCCACAGCTGTAGTTCGTCCTGGCTTCCAGGGAGGGTCTGGCTGTTGACTATGGGTTTGGTCCTTTGGCGCCCGTGGGATCCTCAACCAATTTCTCAGCACCACACTTTAATGAATGATGTTCTTCCCATGCACGTTTCTTCAACTGTCCAGCTCCTCAACTCCATCCATGGTTCCGGAAAACTATGGCTTGTATGATTCTAACTTTGTGCGCTTAGTTGTAGTCGCTTGACATTGTAGAATGTTCTCGTTATTTCATAGCCACCCATCCATTCTTACTCTTCGATTTTGCCTGCTGCACAGTCGGCCCTTCTTACACAGATCTTCTTATACACGGATTAAGCTACACGGTTTGAAATGTTAAAAAAAAGTATAAATTTACCTTGGATTTTCACTTTTTTATAAGGGACCACCCATTTTGGCTAGTCATTATATGTATGCGGACTTGCGCAACATGGATTTGTTATACAGCGGGGATCTTCTTATCCGACACCTCCTGCCTCCTCGCCGGCACCACCCCGTCGCTGCCAGGGCTGCGCCTTCTGCCGGGCAGCCTTCCTCCGGGGTGTGGTTGTGGAGGTGCGATCTGCGCACCGCCCGGGTTAGTGCCGCCCGGACTGGGGAGCACCCGCCGCGGGACTCTTTGTGCCTCTTTGTCACTCTCTGGCTTTGGCGTTTGGCGGCAGTTTGTGCATGGGGCCTTTAAAGGGACAACTGGGGGGAAGCAAGGGAGGAACCCTCCAGGTGAGAGCGGCGGGTATCATAAAAACTCCGGGAAAACCGGACCCTCCTGACAATCCCCTCTGCCTCCTCGCCGGACCACCACCGTCGCGCCCGGGCTGCGCCTTATGCCGCGGCGGCATCCCCCGCGGGTGTCGGATGTGCACATCTGCGCACCGCCCCGTGATTGCCGCCCAACGGACTGGGAGCACCGCCTGCTGCTGAACTGCGCAGTTGCGCGCTTTTTATTGGGTTAGGGAGGCTTGGTGTTAGCCTGCACGAGAGATGCCTGGCGTGCTTACCTTGCTCTTCAAATGGTCCTCACAGAGGGCTGGGTGGGGAGGATGGGTGCTTGTGGATGCATGGGCCGGGAAGTAAGAGTGTCGGTAACATCACGCGAGCGGAGCTCCATTGACGGTAGTGTGGGGCAGGGGGAGGAAGTATGGCGGTGGGAGAAGGGACTTGCTTTCCAGGGGAAGGAGCGCTCGATGCCTCATAATCTATCTCTCCTTCTGTCCCCCTCCAACCAGGGGCCTGAGGGTCGCTCCAACCGTGCCACAACCCTGTCGCTTGCTCCCGTGAACGCCACGAATCGTAAACAAACACGACCCACATCCTCCACGATCTGTTGGCGCGGACCACATAGTGTGATCTGGCTTGCCTTACCGAGACTGGTTTGCGCCTGAAGGGACGCCTATGTGTGGTCGGCCCTGCCTGCGGGGTTTCGGGCAGACCAGCGCAAGGTTAGGTGGTCGGGGGTGTGTGGCCTTGATACATAGGAGGAACCCGTGTCCCTCACAGGACTCACATCCGAGAGACGTTCCTATCTCGAGTGTATTTACCTGACCCTAAAAGGCTAGAGGACCAGTCTAGGGATTCTGCTGGTGTTATCGGCCACCCGTGCATTAGCGGCTCTCCCTTTAACGAGCTGACACCAGCTGGTTCGCTGAGCTGATGTTGGGACGCCCAGGCTTCTAGTCTGGGTGACTTCAAATCTCCCTCACGGCCCGCTATGTTCCATCCGGTGCGGCTCAGGAATTCCTTGGGAAAACCATGGCGGGCCATGGGGCCTGTCCATCTGATACCAGGGTTCCTACGCATTGTTGCTGGTAATACTCTTGCTTTGGTCTTCTGTTGGGATGCTGCGAAATCCCTTGGGCGGAAAAATAGTTAATGTTTCCCCCTGTCATGGACGGACCACTTCCTGGTAGAGGTGAAAATCAGGCCTCTACCAGATCCCTCCGGGGGTGGTTGGACAATTAGGATGGCCACCCTCGGAAGGCTGTGGAAACCCAAAAGGTTTTCAAGAAGCCTTAGAGGGGTTAATGGTTGGACGGCTGACTGCGACTCTGTTGATTGCCCTCACCGGTATTTGGAATACCGGGCGGTCTTTCAAGGGCTATAACAGTTACGTCCCAAGCAGCCCTTAGGCCTGCTTCCAAATGTAAGCCCTGGTCTACGGAAGATCCCGGGCAAGGGAAGGGGGTACTGTTACGACGGCTAGAGACCGTTGCGGAAACACCTTTGCTTAGAGACAAGTCTCCTAGGACCAACTGTTAAAGGGACTACGGAGAGGCGATCCGGCAGCAAAGAAGGGAATTCAGTTCTATGGTGCTCGTATCGCGTCGCGGAGCCGCGTCCGGCCGAGTTGTTTCAGGTGGTCAGGGAGCTAACCCTCAGCTCCCCTCCCGCCCCGAACCAGATCCTTGACCCTTAAGCCTGCTGTGACTTATTTAACGACTTTTTTGCGGATTAAAACCTCTCGCATAAGCGAAGATCTGAAAGCCCATTTTAGCAGAACCTAGGGTTAGAGGTGCCAGCGCCTCCGTTGGCTCTATAAACTGGATCGTTTGAGTCGGGTGAGTACCGAGATGTGGACCAGATCTTGGAATAGAAAGTGTTCGGAAGACAAACTGCTCTCTCGCTCCTGTCCCTCTGGTTCGCGGCCCAGGGGGACGGCGGGGTATACAACCTGTTACAACGGAATAGGTTTAATACATCTTTTGAGGGATGGGCAATTTCCATCACAATTAAAATTGGCCATAGTAAAACCTATCCCTAAAAAAGCCCTCCCTCGACCCCCTGGTTTCCTAATAATTTCGGACTGTTTCCGCTGCTACCATTTTTTGGAAAGGTGATGAGAGGGCGGTTGCCCTCCAGCTTCAGGCGTGGTCTGGATGAACCGGATTATCGGATACATTCAAACTGGCTTCCGGGCGGGTTACAGGGTTGAGACGGCCATGGCGCCTGGTCGATGATCTCCGTCTGGGCACGACAGGGACGGGTAGCGTGTCCCTGTTGGTGCTCTTGGGACATCCTCCGCGGCTTCTATACCATAGCCATGGTATCCTTGGCGCAGGAACGCCTGCAGAGGTTGGGAATTGGGGGCACTGCGCCCAGTGGTTCCGGTCCTACTCATCTGGGAGGTCCCAGAGGTTCAGCTGGGAGACGTGTGCTCCGATGCGCGGTCTTAAAACTTGGGGGTCCCTCCAAGGAGCCATTCTGTATCCATGCTTATTTAACATTTACATGAACCCGCTGGGAGCGATCATTGGAGACATTGGGCGCGGGGTTATCCGTCACGTGATGACACCCAAGTTATTTTCTCTATGTCTCCGGACGATGCAGTGCACGGGGATGGGGTGGGTTATCTCCTCTTGGGCCTGTCTGGCGGTCAGTAATGGGCTGGATGAGGGAAAAACCGACTCCAAGTTGAATCCCAGAGAAACGGAGTGGTACTAGGATAGGTTCCCCTGGTCCAGGCATGGCGGTGGTTCCAACCTTCCTGAACGGGGTCACGCTCCCTTGTGGAGGACTCCGTTGCGCAGTCTGGGGTGCTTTTGATCGTCGCTCACCTGACTGTCAATAGCACCTGTATCAGCTTCGGCTTATTCGCCAGCTGCGCCCATACTGGCCCAGCGGGGACCTCGAAACTGTTTGTAAATTTGCTCTGGTACCTGAGACTGGATTTCTGCCATGTACTTACCATGGGGCAACCCTTATACAACCTCTGAAGCTGCAAATTGTGCAGAACATGGCAGCCAGGCTGGTCACTGGTGGTTTCAGGACACGCCATTTATAACACCGGTATTAGAGATCTACATGGACTTGCCCATTCGCTTCCGGGTTAAGGCGTTGGTAATTACCTATAAAGCCCTAAATGGCTTGGGCCCAGGATACCTAAAGGACCGCCTCTCCCCGTACAATCCGCCTCGCACCCTCAGAACGTCTGGGCAGCAATTACTGAAGGTGCCTGGGGCGAGATTATCCTCCACCACACGGAGGACATTTTCCACTGCTGCCCCAGCCCTTTGGAATACGCTGCCCACTGAGCTCCGCTCGACTACCACCCTGGCCCAATTCAGAAAGGACCTGAAAACCTTCCTGTTCCAACAGGCATTCCCCGAATAAAATCCTGTGGGCCTCCCTCCTCTTCCGTGGCCAAGAGGTTGGGCTATGGGGCTTTTTTGCTTGTTATTTTTATTGTGTAGATGGCTTTTGATACTTTGTATTTTAATGTTTTATGTATGAATGTTTTAACTTTGTTGTAAGCCGCCCTGATCTTAGGAAGGAGCGGGATAGAAATAAAAACTTTATTTATTATTATCTTGGAACCAAACCCCAGCGTATAACAAGGATCCACTGTAGTCCCCATTTCTATCAGTGTTTGATTCCAAATATGAGAATTCTTTTACTATTTCTATTTCTTCATTGTCGAAGTTGAATTTGTGAAGGTCATCAGTGGTCATTATTGTTGTTTTCTTTATGTTCAACATTAAGCCTGCCTTTGCACTTTCTTCTTTAATTTTCCTTAGTAGGTGTTCTAGGCCTATGAGGTTTTCTGCTAGTACTATGGTGTCATCTGCATATGCAGTTCATATTCTTTCCTCCTATTTTCAAATCAAAATATTCCAGTTGAACTGCTGCAATCCACATTGACAGAGTCAACTCTAGTGCTAACCAACATATGTCAACAGATATGGAAAACCAAATGATGGCCAACAGATTGGAAGCAATCAATATACATCCCCATCCACAAAAAGGGAGACACAAAAGACTGCAACAACTATAGGACCATAGCACTGATCTCCCACGCAAGCAAAATCATGCTCAAAATACTGCAACATAGACTCCAGCCATACATGGAGAGAGAAATCCCAGAGGTTCAAGCAGGATTCAGGACAGGAAGAGGCACTAGGGACCACATTGCAAATGTACATTGGCTAAAGGAGCACACCAGGGAATTCCAAAAGAAAATCAGCTGGAGCCCTGGTGGCGCAGTGGTTAAATGCCTGTACTGCAGCCATTTGCTCAAGACCACAAGGTTGCGAGTTCAAGACCAGCAAAAGGGCCCAAGCTCGACTCAGGCTTGCATCCTTCCGAGGTCGCTAAAATGAGTACCCAGACTGTTGGGGGCAAATTAGCTTACTTGCTATTTAGCTTACTTGCTGTTCACCGCTATGATCTTTGGAATAGCGGTATATAAATAAAATAAAAACAAACAAAAAAAAAAAACAAACAGCTTGCGCTTCAGATTATTCTCTCACTAAAATCCATCTTTTCGGTGGAACTCTTTCCTGAAGGACCCTACCTGGTGTATATAGTAGGCCCTTGGTATCCACTGGGGTTCGGTTCCAGGACTCCCTCAGATACCAAAATCTGTAGATGCTCAAGTCCAGGCCTCGGAGGTAGAGAGTAACTGCTGGACCTCTTACCCTTTCCCTCCACCACTCCCTTCTCCTTCTGTGTCATGTCTTTTTAGATTGTAAGCCCGAGGGCAGGGAACCGTCTAACTAAAAAGATTGTATGTACAGCGCTGTGTAAATTTACAGCGCTTCATAAATAAAGGTTAATAATAATAATAATAATTATTATGTACAGTGCCATAGTAGAATGATGTTCCTTATATAAAACAGCAAAATCAAGGTTCGCTTTTTGGATTATTTTTGTTCTGGAATATTTTCAAGACATAGGCGGTTGAATCTGTGGATGCAGAATCCATGGATATAGATAGCAACTGTATATTGTGAAGTACCCTGATTGTCATTCTTATTTAAATAAGAAAATGGGACTTTCTTTCTTTTAACTTGGTGTGATACTAACAATGACATTCTTCTCACTCTTTTTGTGGTTCAGAAGTTAGCAATTTGTACTTGAGGAAAATCAGTAACATGTGAAAGATAACCTAGGATGGCTTTCTTTTTATTTCTTTGTTACTTTCTCAGGGCAGATTCAATATTAAAGGGCTTGAGTTTGTACCACAAAGCATACCTTTTCTAAACAAGTAGTTGGTGTATGTAGTTAGATGTGGGCAATGTTGGAATCAATCTATTTGACACCTCTTTTCAGTTGGATCACCCTAAATTTGCATCCATCTAGGAAAGAAAGGCATGGCACCACTGCAGTTTCTCCAGGCAATGTGGCCTTGACAAATAATCTGTCTTCAACCACAGTTTAATTTATAAATTTTAAACTCACTTTGTGGGGTAGTCCTGATTTAAAAATTGTATGCCAGTTCTTTTTGTAGGAGAAATAGACTGATTGTGAGAATTTGTTCATTAGAGTTAACTTTTTCTTTATTTCATTTTTTTTTTTTTTGGTTGCTATTTTAAACATTGCAGTCTACATATTATTTGCCTTCTGGTGCACTACAGCAATACCTTATGATACCTTATGATGCCCATATGTGGCCATCAGTTCAGAGTGCTCAGCCACTCCTGCTGCGTTGTGTAAGTTCTAATGAAACTCAGAGGAACTGAAGCTAGCAACTGTTGATTGTAAACGGCGAGGGACTAAATTTAATGTCAATGAAGATAAAATTAAGTAAAATAAAGAATTACACATTTGGAAGTCAGCCAGTGGAAAATTGATGTAGTCTTACAATCTAAAATATTTTTATATTTTAAAATACACATGAGCCAACAAAAATAGATGAGCAGCAGTAGGCACACATACCTGTCCTGTATGTAGGCCAACATGAACCCTTCCTGATAGATTCCAGTTTTTCTTTTTGAGTTTATTTGTGCTGGGTCAATGGATGTAGGAGTCCAGCAGCATTAGCTCATTCTAGGATAGCTAAAATATTCCTAATAGGAATATTCCAGATAAGCTTTACTGCATAATCTAAGATAGTCACTGACTAAATCCTATTTTATTTAAGCCATTTTCATTTGCAGAGGAACAGAAAGAAGAGATTCAAGATAATTGGGAATCAGGTTCTCAGCTCATTAAGGTTTCTGTGGGAGCATTATTCATTGCTGATGCCTCTCTTGACACATCCAAATTAGCAGCTGGCTCAATACCCTTAAATTTATTTCTAAACATAATTTATGATTGAAGCCTTGGGACACTGAGATCTTTTTAAATCTGCAAATACAGCTGTAATTTCAGCCTGAGATAAATAGTTGTAAAGGTGGCAAATAAACATTTGTGAAGACTGTTGCTGTTGTGTGCCTTCTAGTCTTTTCTCATTTATGATGACATTAAGATGAACCATCATGGGGTTTTCTTGGCAAGATTTGTTCAGGGAGGGTTTACTTATGTTTTCCTCTGAACCTGAAGTAGTGTGACTTGCCCAAGGTCACCTAATGATTTTTCATGGCTGAACGGGGATTTTGAACCCTGGTCTCCAGAGTCATAGTCCAACACTCATACCACTACACTATGCAAGCTCATAAAGGCTGTACCTTGCCATTTCCCCCCAGCTTATCTGACAGCTCTTTTGGTCTTCTTGGGCCCTAGAAGGTGTTTGTTACTGAGGTGGTGAAGCTTTCCTCTAGCGCACGTAGGTAGGGTTAAGTCAATTGCTTTGCCAAAGAAGGATCTATTATCCCTGACTGCGTATTGATTTTATTGACTCAGTTGGGCTGGATTGGAGGTCTCTAACAGCACAAGTATGTTAGTTTTAGGTCTCTGTTTTCTCTTCCCACCCTCCCATTCATCAATGCTTCCTACTACAGTAGTGCTTTAAAAAGATGGTTTCCAAACTGCCCAACTTAGTCTGCACAGTATTACAAGAGTTTGAACTTTGGTTTTGAAGGTGGCTTCTTGAAATTAACCTTAGATAATGCTCATTCTGGGTCTGGATAATATAACAAACTGTGATTAATGAAAACCAGACATGAAGGCTTCCATACTTCAGCCACATGGAAGGGGAAGGGGGAAGCATGTGAGCCCAAGGTTGCTGTAACTTGTGTAAACTGTGTACTTCATGCTAAACCATAGTTTAGTATGACCTGCCAATATGACCTAACTGCATGTAAAGCTTTATGATTTGCTTATCTCCCATGCACCAAGAGACTTTTATTGGGGTGTATGTTTTATTTTTTATAACATTTATATGTTTTTAAATAATTTATATTTTTAATTGTGACAATTCTAAGTGTTTTAAAAGTGCATGGGTAGGTTGCATGGGCAGAGGGGGAGAACTGCATGGGAGAAAGGCAGCAAATATATAGATATATAAGTGTGTCATGAACTTTTTTGTGGTGGGAACGTAACATAGGGCCCGACCAGACAGGCCAAAATAAAGCTGCTTCGGGTCACATTGGAGATATGCTGTTTAAATGACACATGCCTCTTAAGAGGCCAGAAGCTGCACCAAAGCTGCGCTCCAGTCCTTAGGACTGGACCATGGCTTTAGCATGGCTTCCGGTCTCTTAGAACGCATACATCATTTAAATAGCAAAGTGGCCCAAAGCAGCGTTATTTTGGGCTGTCTATTTGGCCCCCTTATAACATATTAATTATAGTCCCAGGGGCTGCCTCATTGTTTTTGCAGCCCATATTTCTCTCCATTGATTAAATAGAGGCTTTCATTTTCATTGATGATATATTTACAGATAAAAAGTGAAGTGAACAAGCTGTACAAGCTGTTGGAGATTGATATTGATGGAATCTTTAAGTCCCTCTTACTACTAAAAAAGAAGAAATATGCTGCTCTGGTTGTAGAGCCAACAGGAGATGGAAAATACATTACCAAGCAAGAACTCAAAGGACTGGATATAGTCCGAAGAGATTGGTGTGATCTTGCAAAAGAAACTGGAAAGTATGTAGTTGCGTTTAGCTTTTTCTTCAACCTTGTTGAATAGATTGCTTTTTGTTTGTTTGTACAATGTTGGCAAAGAGAACAAATGTTTTCTCCCAAAGACTGTGATCCTAAGTCCATAATAATCATGTTAAACTATGTACTTAAACATAGTTTCCAAACAAGCCAGGATTCATAAACAGACCAGGTTTAAAGCTGACCTCCAGTAATGCCTTACAATTACTGATAAACTTACCTTGGATCATTGTGTAAGTATAAATAATGTTTCACAAAAGGATATTCTTATTGATTGAACAACTGTTTATCGGTGGTCAGACTATAGTTGATGTAAATGCTTCCCCTGAAAATAACAGGAATGCAAATGTGTTGAGTTGTTAGAGAAGTAAATGAAATGTCAAAAGAGTGTTTTAATGGTCTATTTTTAATTTAATTTTTTTGCTATTAGCCACAGTTCATATAAAATATATGAAGAGAGCTTTTGTGAAGAAAAGGCAGGGGATTGTATTCAGGGAGAAAGAATACTAAATCAAATGTAGCCATGGATTCAGAATAATCTCTAACAAGCAGCATTTTATCTAACCTTAACACCTATTAGCATATGTTATTTCCCGATTTGGAATTCTCCTGGTTTTTTTAATTAGTCTTAATTTTACCTTTATTTACAATGGTCTCATAAAACTGATGAATTAAAAATAGTTTATATAGCATCCTTTAATCCGGGATAGGCAAATTCAGGGTCCTGGGCTATTTACTGTATAGACTCATGTATAAGTCTAGAAATTTTAGTCAAAAAATTGACCCAAAAAACCTGGGTCGACTTATCTATGGGTCAGTGTAAGCACTGTAGTTTAACTCTATATCAAAAAGGGAGCCATGCTTTGGTGAAAGGTGAGAGCTTAATCTCTTCTCAGAGCACCTAAAAGAAGCATCAATCCCCTCTACTATTCTCATCCAGCCAGCCTTTAGTATGAGAAGAAACAGTTATGCCTATCAAAATTTTTAAAGATCTTTTAGCATCATTTTCCTTTGGTTCATCCTTTACATCCTTTGTTACATGACACTGAGTTTTACCCTCGACTTATCCTTGGGTCATATCAAAATCTATAACTTTGGCCCCAAAACCTGCCCTCGACTTATACATGAGGTTGACCTGTAAAGTATAAGGTAATTTCCACTCATGCCTTAATCATGACAGAATTAAATAGTGGATATTTTTTTTAAAATCTGGCATATTGGGGAGGGGGATCATTAAGAATATGGAAATACTTAATGAGAAAATTGATCTTATATTGATCTCATAAGATGCCTGGCTAGCTTAACGACTACAATGATTGGTTAGTAACCTTGACTCCATGAATCTCTTGAAAATACTGGTGGTACTGACCATCTCTTCAGAATTATTTTGTTTCCACTTCTGGGTCTCAGCACAGTATTTTGGAAATATTCCATCTTTAATTTCAGAGCAACATAAAGACGTAAGTACATGTGTGTTCTGAAAATTCCTTAAAGATTTGTTATCTTATGTGCTTAACTTTTCTAACAGTTACATAATTAGCCAGATACTTTCTGACCAATCCCGAGACATGATTGTCGAAAATATACAAAGGAGGTTAATTCAGATTGGAGAAAATGTAGTAAATGGCAGTGTTCCAATAAAGCAATTTGAAATCAACAAGGTAAATAGTGTTATTTATTACTGTTATACCAGTTTCTGTCTGAATTTATTGGGACTTTCTACTTACTTCCATTTCTTGTGTACATAGAAGCTTATCTTTTAGCAACTGCATTTTGTTCAGTTTGAATGGGGACTGTATCCTAAATGTTTGGAGCAAAAACAGATTGCCTGAGTTTGAATGGGGACTTCTGCTTTCATCAGCACATTTCTCTTCTCTGTGACAGTTCTTCATGAAGCCTCCAGCTGCTCTTTCACTGTGGTTCCTAGCATGTTGGAGGGAAGACTAATTATCTTTGGAGGTGGGATGGGGGCACTCCAATGACTGTGTGACTCCACCCACCAAACTTTCCCTGTATTTCTTATTTTACAGAGTTTTGATACCTCCAGCTGAAGCAATGCATGTTAGGTGCATTATACAAGCTTCTTTGAATTCCAGTGGTCTGCTCTAGTTGAGTGACATTTTACACTACATGAACAGAGCAATTGGATTTCCTTTCACACTCACAGTGAGGACATGGCATTGCTGCTAAGCACATGGAAGCAAGTTTAGCAGATTAAAACATTAAGAAAAGCCATGCTGGGTCAAATGAAAGGGTATCTAATCCAGCATAATACTAGCATGCAAAATCACCAAATTCGACTGAATGATAGAAATTTTAGGATATAGAAAAGAAACTACTATGCAGAGAGGATAGCTAAACTATGGAACTAGCTTCATTGGGATATGGCAGTGGATATGGGCTCAGGATATGGAAGGAGCATAAACCTGTCAATGGTCATTAATCATCATGGCTGCATAGCATCTCTGGGATTATAGGCACCAGTTTCTGGGGAAATAACAGCAGGAGGAGCTTCTGTCTTGGTCCTGTTTGGCAGTGTTTCATAGGTATCTGGTTAATTACTGTGAGAAACAGGATGCCAAACTCCATGAACATCTGATGTAATCCAGTAGTATTGTGCTTACATCCTTCATTTTTCTCATAATCGTGGAATGGCAACGTCTTAATGTTTGAGAAAGTGCCTCTATGTGGATTTAATGAACTGTTATCTGAGCCGAGATGAGTTTGTCCTTTGGCTTCTTGACATCCATCGAAATCTCATGCAACCGAGAAAGATGTGTACAAATACAACCAGATTTACCATTTTACAAATCAGTGTATGAAAAGCCATGGATGTACAACTTAATATGTATGCTGTTTCAAATGTTAGTAAATGATAATATTTTTTTTAGAACATCGCTTTTATCTTTGTAATGTTGCAGTAACTTATAAAGCAGTTAACTCCAATATTTTCTTCACTGATCTGTAGGCATTGACAAAGGATCCCCAAGATTATCCAGACAAAAAGAGTCTTCCTCATGTGCATGTTGCTCTGTGGATAAACTCTCAAGAGGGTAGAAAACTGAAAGCTGGAGATACTGTATCTTATGTTATCTGCCAGGTAAAAAAATTCTGATTCATTTTGTCTAAATAATATCCTTTGTTTCTTCCCCCTTAACAATAAACATAAAGCAGTACTGTACTGTTTATTGGCATAATAATTCTCGATAAATCATGCTGGAGATTTAGTGTGTTCACAGTACTAACATATATGGTGTTTTATTCTGGAATAAAACAAGAGAATAATAATAATAATAATAATAATAATAATAATAGTTTATTTTTACCCCGCTTTTCCAATGTGATCAAAGCGGCATACAGAATATCAATAAAATACATTACAATCCATAAAACCAATACACAGGATTAAAAAGAACAATACTCAGCCAGCTGAGTGGAGGAATCCAAAAACATTACAAGAGTCGTGCCAGGTGGAGGGCGAAAACCATATGATCAACAGTCATGGGGGGAAAGCTTGGGAAAAGAAGAAGGTCTTAAGATTCTTCTTAAAAAGATCCAAATAAGTGGTGGAGCAGAGCTCATCAGGGAGATTATTCCATATTCTTGGGGCCAAGATGGAGAAGGCCCGTTGTGAGGTCCTCACATAACGTACATTTGGGACCTCCAGCAAATTTTTCCCTGCCAACCTGAGTGTGCGGGGCAGATTATATGGGGAGAGGCAGTCCTCCAAGTACCCTGGGCCCAAGCCATTTAGGGCTTTATAGGTAATAACCAACACCTTGTATTGAGCCTGGAAGCAAACAGGCAGCCAATGAAAATCTTTTAAGATAGGTGTTATATGGTCTGACCTGGAACCTCCAGTGACCAATCTAGCTGCCATATTTTGCACTAATTGAAGCTTCTGGGTTTGGTACAAGGGTTGCCCCATGTAGAGCGCATTGCAGAAGTCCAATCGAGAGGTTACCAGAGCATGTACTACAGTTTCAAGGTCCCTCCGGTCCAGATAGGGGCGCAGTTGGCGTATCAGCCGAAGCTGATAACAAGCGCTCCTGACCATCGCATCCACCTGAGATGACAGGTGGAGCGACGAGTCCAGGAGCACACCCAAACTGCGAACTGAGTGCTTCAAGGGGAGCGTGACCCCATTCAGGACAGGATGGCAAATCTCACTACCTGGACTCGGGGAACCTATCACAAGTACTTCCGTTTTCTCTGGATTCAGACTGAGTTTGTTTTCCCTCATCCAGCCCATTACCGACTCCAAGCAGGCATCCAGAGGAGAGATGCCATCCCTAGTCACTGCATCAGTCGGAGACACAGAGAAGCAGATCTGGGTGTCGTGTACTGATAACACCGCGCCCTGTGTCTCCGGATGATCTCTCCCAGCGGTTTCATGTAAATGTTGAATAGCATGGGGGACAGAATGGCTCCTTGAGGGACACCAGATGTAAGTGCCCTCTTATCGGAGCACACGTCCCCCAGCTGCACCATCTGGAATCTGCCCAAGAGGTAGGAACGGAACCACTGGAGCGCAGCGCCCCCGATACCCAACTCCCTCAGGCGTTCCAGAAGGATACCATGGTCAATGACATCGAAAGCTGCTGAGATGTCCAAAAGCACTAACAGGGACACGCTTCCCCTATCCATGCTCAGACGGAGATCATAGAAAGTTTCCATTACTCACATCAGGGTGTTCACCTGTCGTCTTTATCTTTTTGTGTAGGATGGATCAAATCTAAGTGCCAGCCAGAGAGCATATGCTCCAGAACAATTGAAAAAACAAGAAAATCTTGCCATTGATACTCAGTACTATCTGTCACAACAGATTCATCCGGTAGTGGCTCGTATTTGTGAACCCATAGATGGAATTGACTCTGTTCTTATTGCAGCATGGCTTGGTAAGTTGTTGCAGCCTGACATTTATTTCCTAGTTACTTTTGAGTAACTATTGGTTTGTTTGTTTTTTAACATTCAGGCAGCCTCCAGACTTGTCTCCCTTAAACCATTATCAGAATATACTTCCCAAACTCATGAAGGGTATGACTAGGAAAAATGAAGAAGAAAGAGGTCTAGTGTACATCTCTTTCATTTTCTAGTGGACTGTGGATGCATTTGGCTCAGCCTGGCAGTTGTGCATGAGGTTCTAGAATAAGAGGGCTTGCAGAAAGATCTGAAAAAGAGGTAGGGAAAATGTGGCCTGCAGTGGCATGTGATCCTCAGAACATTTTTTCAGGCCCCTTAGAGTGCCCACAAAACCTTATTGTATTTTAAAAAACAGTGAAAAGTCAGAAGGAACTAAAATTTTCTCTGGAATAGTGAGATGAGTGGCCTCCCCTCATCCTCCACTGATTTTGAAAAGCATTTGAAAAAAACCTCAGAATAAGTTAGGTGGAGGTGATGATGCTGGTGGCATGAAAAATCTAAATAAACTTTCAGTCACTTCTGGGACCAAATTCCAGCTGAAAATCTGTCAGTATGGTCCACCCAAGAGGCAAAAATTGGCCTCTGGTGTAGTAGTCCATTACTGCTATAATAGTTATACAGTGAGCCCTTGTTATCTGCTGGGGTTTGGTGCCAGGGCCTCCCATGGATACCAAAATCTGTGGATGCTCAAGTTCCATTAAATACAATGGCATATTAAGATGGTGTCCCTTATATAAAATGGCAAAATCAAGGTTTGTTATTTGGAATGTATGTTTTTTGTTGTTTTTTAAAATAGTTTCAATCCATGGATGCTTAAATCCATGGATAAAGAATCCCTGGATATGGAGGGCCAACTGTAACTGAAACTCCAGGTTGCTTTTCCTGTTATGTTAAGCAGAAGGTGGAAAGAGTTTTTGGTGTGTGTGTGTGTGTGTGTGTGTGTGTGTGTGTGTGTTAGTGTGTGTGTTAAGCAGAGTTAAAGTTACCATTGTAATATTGCTGTGAGATTCTGTTATTCATGGTGATTACCAGTATGTTGTTTTACTTTCTTAAATTAATTATTTGTTAAATGAGTATTCCAGTGGTGCTCAAGATGGCTAACAGTAAAATATGAAACTAAATTCTAAGCACAATTGTTTTGGTTGTGAACCATATGCAGCATTGTAGTTTTTTTTCACAAAAGGGACGAACTGTTCTATTCCATAAAATTTAGGGTGCAAAATATGTTATTATTCTGTTTACTAGGAATTGGGGTCTTGGTTCAGGTTTGGAGGAGAAGTTATGAGTAATAGTAACAAATAGTAATATCAGAGCATTGTTTGAACCAAGCCTACTGGGCTAGAATTCACTGTTTCAAGAAGACAGAATCATCTTTCCATTTTAAGTATTTGTTTATATTGGGTGGTTTTCAGACTTAATCCTTCATTTGTTTGGATTTAAGATCTCAGAAGCCCTGGCCAACTTGTCCAACAGTCAGGAATTATGGGAGTCGAAGTCCAACACATCTAGAGGATCATAGATTGTGAATCAATGCTTTATGTAAACAAAAAATGGTCCTACTTCTCTTTATTCATATTCTTCAAGAAAAATGTGGTCCTAGCTTGTAGGCCCTTTGAAAGTAAGCTATGTTAAACAGTATGTCTTATATTGGCCTGAAACACATAGGCCAAAAGCACCAGCTTTGAATCAATCCTGGATTGGGCCAAAGCTGCTCTGCAGCTGCCTAAAGTGGCTTGGGGACACCAGCAAAAGGAGTGCAAAGAAAGCTCTCCTTGCAAGCAGCCTGTTTGAGACCGCTGTGACAGCCAGCCTTGGGACCGTGCCATCTGGTTGCCACAGTCCCACACTGAACAGAAAGCAACCGGGGCTGGAGTGACCAGAGGCCACTCCAAGCTGCCGGTCCGCTTGACCCCCATGTTACAGGGAGAGGGAGAGGTGTACAAGTAAAACTGTCACTTTTGTGGATGAAGTCTCCCATGAAAAGCATTGATAGAACTGCAGCATTGTATTCAGTTTGTTCAATTTTGTGTCACTGAATAAAGTACACTTCCTATACTCGTGAATAAAGTACACTTCCCATAAAGTCATTACTAGCTTGAAGGAGGAGGGGAAAGAATATTATTGTTTTACTGATGAATTCCTTTTTTTTCGTATTGCAGGCTGAGTCCTCTTTATCTGGAATTCCAGAATCTGAAATATTCTAAAAACTAAAACATTTTTCATAGATGGCTGAGATAGGGACACCTTTGCTTTCTGATGGTTCAGTGTATACAAACTTTGTTTCATGCACAAAATATTAAAAATATTGTATAAAATTACTTTCAGGCTATGTGCATAATCTGTATATAAAACTTAAATGAATGTTGTGTTTAGAATTGGGTCCCATTTGCAAGACATTTCATTAAGTACATACATGCTAATACTATTATTCCAAAAAAACCCAAAATCCAAAACACTTCTGGTCCCAAACATTTTGGATAAGGGACATTCAGCCTGTATCAGGAATGTAGTTTGACCCAGCTTCTTAAACAAAGATGCATATCAGATGTTCTAGGAGTTTGTCTGGATGTTTCCTTTTCCTATATGTTGTTTTAGCAGTCAGTTAATTTTTCCTGTTGTAGTGGTGGTGGTGTGCCTTCAAGTCATTTCTGACTTATGTTAACGAGAACCTATCATGAGGCTTTCTTGGCAATATTTGTTCAGAGATGGTTTGTCCTTGCCTTCTTCTGAGACTTAGAGAGTGATTGGCTGAAGACCACCCAATGGGTTTCCATGCCCAAGCAGGGATTTGAACCCTCATCTCCAGAGTTCTAGTCCAATATTCAAATCACTACACCAAGCCGGCTCTCCCATTCTGTATTGAGTTGCATCATTTCATAGGAGTTTCCATAGTTTTAGTTGTGGTTTGTCAATATGGAACATTCTTTGCAACAGAGAGGAGCAGAATCTTATTAGTAGATAAACTGCCCTTCTGCCACAAGGAAAAGGCAGATTTGTTGTTTTCAGTTGTCGAAGTGGTTATTTTATTTTGGAATGTTATTTTCCATTTAGAATTTATGTCATCTAAGCCCAATATTGACAAATCAAGATAGCTTTTTGAAACTGTTTACCATTTTTAAAATTTATGTTCATCTTATAAATGGTAAGCTGTAGCTTTGTGTTTTAGCCAAACCAGCCTATTATATATATAAAAAATGTAGGGGCATAACAGTAAACTGTAGTTTAATGCAGGGGTCAGCAACCTCCAGCGTCCCACGGAGGCCTGCCGACTTGCCCCTGGCTGCTGTTGCCGCCGCCGCCCGTCACGGCTTTTCGCCGCTCTGGGCCATTTTGGGCGAAAAATGGCGGCGCCCAAAGCGGCCTCTGGGGCTATGGGCGCCACCATTTTGCCGCCAAAAATGGCGGCGCCCAGAGCGGCAAAAAGCCGCGACGGGCGGCAGTGGCGGCGGGCCTCTTGGAGGCCAGCTGCCGTCTCTGGGGCCCTCCAGGAGGGCTCCGAGGGCGGCAGGGGGCCTCTGGGGGGCCCTCTGCCGTCACTGGGGCCCTCCAGGAGGGCTCCGAGGGCGACAGGGGGCCTCTGGGGGGCCCTTTGCTGTCGCTGGGGCCCTCCAGGAGGGCTCTGAGGGCGGCAGGGGGCCTCTGGGGGGCCCTTTGCCATCGCTGGGGCCCTCCATGAGGGCTCTGATGGTGGCAGGGGGCCTCTGGGAGGCCCAGTTCCGTCACTGTGGCCCTCCAGGGGGTCCTCCAGTGCTGGCGGCCCCCCACCAGCTTTTTTGCCGGTCTCTGACGGGGCCTGGGGCCCCATCAGGGGCCAGCAAAGATGGGCAGGCCTGGCCCCCAGACGGTGGAAGCTCCACCCCCGGCATGCGGCCCCGCCCCGGAGGGTGGAAGCTCCACCCCCGGCATGCGGCCCCACCCCGGAGGGTGGAAGCTCCACCTCCGGCACGTGGCCCCGCCCCGGAGGGTTGAAGCTCCACCCCCGGCTTCGGCCTCCCAGTCGCCTGAGGGACAGCAACCCGGCCCCCGGCTCAAAAAGGTTGCCTACCCCTGGTTTAATGTAAAAGTGGAGATGGTGTGGCTTCCATATGTTTCACTGTAATTCCTGTTAAACCTTGCAAGCAAATCTAATGATGTCAGACAACATCTGGAGGGACATACAGGTCCAAAACACACTGCAGTAATAATCCAGTTTAAGACCACTTTAATTAACCTGGTTTAGTGCTAGGGAATCCTGGGAATTGTAGTTTATTGTGGCACAACAGCTCTCTGACAGAGAAGACTAAATGTCTCACATAACTACAGTTCCCAAAATGCCTTCGTGGTGAGTCAGGGCAGTTAAAGTGGTCTCAAGTGGTCTGCAGTGTGTTTTGGACTACAGTCTCCATGTTTGAGTTTAGCTTCTCCCTGGAAGAATCTGGAAGCTTTTCCTTCAAATCCTCAGCTTTCTGCGTTGTTTGAACCTGCACAAACTATTGTTAATCTTAATCTGTCTATATTTTAGGAGCAGCTATATTTGTGGACTACTATGTATATGGATTATATGTCAGTATCAGTTTTGAATACTAGAACTGTGATAAAATATTTTTTTCTGAAGGTGCCAGTTTGGTAACATTCAGTCTAAAGAATGAAATTGTAGAGCGATCCATGGTTTTCTACTTGCTTTCATTCTCTACTATAAAAATAACACTGTGGAAAGCATCAGTGGTGGCAGGAAGACTTAATCCTTGTATAGAATGGGTGGGAATGAGGTTGCCCTCCACATTGTGCTGGCTAGGGCTTCTGAAAGCTGCAGTCCAACAGTGTCTGGAGGGCCACACAATTCCCACTCCTCCTGTACATCTGCAGTCTAGCTTAAAGCAGCTGTCTTTGAAAAAAAGACATTTTTCTTTTCTCATCTGGCATTTAAAGATAAATCAAGTGAGCATTTTAGAGTAAGGTTAGACTCCCAGGCTTTATTTTGATTTCTGCCGGAGGCATAAGTTGTCACTGATCCTATAATAAATAGAGTTTGTTACCACTTAGTGTTCCATGTGTTAGGGGGGAAAGCCTCAACTGATCGTACTAATGTTAATGATCTTTGAATATTAAACAAATACAACCTAATATATATTTCATTAAAGTTAGACTGAAATATGTGCAGCTTTTAAATATATTACTTAAAAATGCCTGGCTAATGTAGAAAGTTCAAAGTATTTAACTTCTGTAGACTCAGTAATCAGAATTCAGTAGAAGTGCTTACTAAACTGGGCATTAAAGTAAAATTGTTTTTGTAAAGAGATTCAGATTAGAAGCCTCTAGGTGGCAGCACTAGACACTATTTCCCCTTGATTTTTGGAAAACTTCCATGAATTAAGCTGCAAGGTGATTAATTTTGAAAGTTGCATAGATCTCACATAAATCTGGAGAAGGGGTCTGCAGCTGACCCCTGTTTTTTGGGAGTGCTTTGTATATTAAAACAACTGGTTTTAGTACATCTAGCCCTGCCAACTGAATTTCTTCTTTTACTAGGACATATTTAGGTAGGGAAAAATTGCTGTGATGCTTCAAATACAGTACATATGTTGCAATTAATACTATTATTATTATTATTATTATTATTATTATTATTATTATATAATAGCTGCAACTTGGCATTTTCTCCAAGCTCAAATGAAAAGTTTATTAGGTTGACATTGCTGTTAATATAATGTAATGGCTTTTAAAATGCTGTGTGTGAGAGAGATAGGCACACAGAAACAGACTTCTTGTGTCTCTACATACTTTGAGGAATAATAACTTTTTAATTATAACAACCAATGAGAAAATAAATTAATCCAATTTGCTGAGGTTCTTACATAAACAAGAAAGATTAATTTGGTACAAACAAGATTATGGAGCACCCCCACCCCATGCAAAGATTTTAAGTGAACTGCTAACTAGTTTATATTATTAAAAAATGGTGCTGCAAAAGTTTGTAGTTTAATGCTCAAGAGTGGATTAATTGACCTAAACAATATGTCTTTGAAACAGAATGCAAAGCTATTAATCTAGGTAATTATTTAAAATTAGTACCATACTGTGACATCACTGAATCAGGACCATAATTGGTTGTAGGAATTTTAGACAAAATGATTATTAATGCTAAACTGAAACCTTTTATAAATTGCTCTTGGTGGAATCCCACTGAAATTCTGAGAGCTCTGATACAAGAGTCTATCTAAACTTCTCATTGTTGGAAACAGAAGACTTAACTATTCTGTGTATTATTAAGCAGCCACTATTTGCTTTTTGAGTTATAATACTATTAAATAATGTAAAAGCATAGTAATCGTATACTGTAGTTTAGTAAAATAGTTTTGCAAGTAAGAGTTAGTTAAGTCTGTTAAAAACAA
>NC_056524.1:83581268-83598837 GCF_019175285.1 Sceloporus undulatus | reverse complement strand
AATAATAATAATAATAATAATAATAATAATAATAATAATAATAATAATAATAATAATAATAATAATTTACTTATACCCTTCTCTTCAGCCAAGGCTATCAGAGCGGCTTACAAATTGTTAATTAGACATACTTCTATAAGACCTGAAGTCTGGAATCCTTTCCAACCAAAATAAGATAATATTTTCCAAATGGCAAAGAATAAAAAAAGTAAGCTATAGAAGGAAGGCCAGGGGCAGGGGGAGAACTATTAAAAATTACTTTCTAAAAAAGAGTATTCCCCCCCTTTTCTCTAATATGATATAGTATATTATGATAGAAATTGCTTTTCAATAATTTCATTTCATACTTTTCTGCTGTAATATGTGTAGAAACCTTTTTTCATAAACTTGTACTCTTAAAATGTAAGTTGCCATAAATAGTTTATGACTCAAATTTCTAACCATTCTCTGAAAATACTGTTTTCATTAGTCTAAATTAAATAATATTTTATGGCAATGACCTTCTAAGCCTTGAGGAGCTAAAATGGGTATCGCTTCTCAGACTTTCCATCAACCACTCCAGAATAGTATCAGAAGTCATACTGGTATGTCTACAGAGTACTTTTGGATCTCTCGGGCAAAGACAGTACGTGGCTTGCAATAATAATGAATGTATGGAGTAGTTCTAAGAGAATGTTCAAAGATTATATATATATATATGTATATATGCTGAGATGTTGTTTCAACAATCTCAAATTTTGCAAAGTTTAGAAGTTAATATGATTAAAACCCAGTATTCTCACTAAAGTAAATGTGTAAGCCAAAATAGATATCTCATTTAATGAGTAATTATATGCTGTGTTCTTGTTCTTTACATACATTGTGTTGCTCATGGAGAATTATAAATTCAGCTCCCTTATTGTTAAATTGGAAAGGTTTAAATAAAATTTGTTACTTATCTGTCTTGAGATGAGTATGCACAAAAGGCTTTTTTTTCTGCTCTAGAAATTGTTTGTGTTGCATAATAATTTTAATGACAGTCAACCAAATTCTTTTTCTTTATGATTTTCCCATTAAATTAGTCACCTTTATTTGACATTTTTGATGTAACCTGCTGCTTAAAATACATCTCTAAATACAAAACACATTAGTATAATAATAAATAATTGGGGGCGGGGGTACAATTTCTGCTTGAGTTGCTCATATTTCTTAAACTTTCTGGGTTCTGGTAACCAGAAGTGCTTTCTGTCTCCAATTCTGATTTTTTAAATGCTGCTGCTGAATTTTAACGACAGCATTAGATTGAAACTACATGCTGTTAACCACTGAGCCAAAATGAAATCGACCACTGCATTGAAGTCTGAGTTGGCAGTTGTGTACAGTTTTGAAGGAGTGGGTAATAGCAGTACAACCAGGTTTCTTTTAATGTGGTTTTTATATCCTCTCTTTCATTTTAATGATGCCATTCTGGCTTAAAGAGTTCCCTAATAAAGATGCACAATTTTATTCAGATATTCTCTGTGTAACTTTAAGAAAATAGCAATAAAGCTGTTCTCTAGGAGTAGTATCTCATAAACAAAATGTTCTATTGCATACTCCCCATGATAGATAATGCATTGTGCTTGTTTTATTTATAAAGCAATTTTGAGTGAAAAGATAAGTAATTTCTTCATGTTACTCAGATCTTCATCTTAGGTTAAAAATGGGGAAATGGATTTTTTTTAAAGTATATCTTCCTCAGGGTTCAATTTTACTTTGGGTTTTGCAATTCTCATTTGAAACTGATGTGTCACCTCACAAGAATTGCTTTCTTTGGATTTTGAATTTATATTTCTTATTAATAGGACTGGATCCCTCACAGTTCAAAGTCTATCACCATTATCATAAAGATGAGGAGAATGATGATTTGCTTGGTGGTCCAGTTCAGCTCACTGATGAAGAGAAATATAAAGCCTGTGAAAGATTCAGGTTTTCCTGTCCAAAATGTGGAACAGAAAATATTTATGACAGTGTCGTTAATGGTTCGGTTAGTATTTTGGTGTTTGTTTTGAGAACAGATTGTCTGATTAAGAAAAGCTGCAGGCAGGCAGAAAAACCATTTCAAATTATGATTTTATAAGAGACATTTATACATTGATGATAGATCAATTTTTGCATATTTTTCTCAGGATGAACTTGTCACTGTTTTTGGTCTTACTAGCTTTGGATTTTCCTGAATTTTCCACATATTTATCATCTGAGAACAATGCATTTAAGATAGCCTGCGCAGTGACATTTAGTTACCCTGAATTAAATTAATTGGAAGAGAACGTTTTAAAAAATAAGTGTCTATTTTGTAGTTTAACATCCCTCTTTTATATAGAAGTACTTCTGTGTTATCTTTCCTTCTGTCTTTGTACATCAGACATAAAAAGTCATCGAGTACATTCCTGTTAGGAAGTGCTGCCAAAAAATTTATCTGTGACCTTGGATCAGAACTTGAAATTGAGCCAACTATTTAACTCTATTGCAATGTTATGCATGTACTAGTTATTGGCAAATTAGCAGGCTGCAGAGCAGTGAAAACCTTGAAAGTTAAAGCAAATAAATTCTTTATCTAAATTAAAAGTAATTATTTAAAGTTAATTTGGACAAACAGCAGATGTTCCATGTTCTTTGAATCAAAACAAAGCAGTTGCTGGAAGCAAGTGAGAGGAAAAGGCAGACACAGATCAGCCATACTTGGTAAATCCTTGACTTTGTTTCATTACAGCTGTAAATAAGATAGTTAATTGCATGGAGGCTTGACAACTTACAGATGGGCTAAGTGTAAGAAGAGCGGATGTCAAGCTCTGCAATCTCTTCCACCTGGAATTGCTTAATGTTGTTAGTGCGGGAGTAGTTGGTTTAGATCACAAAAGTACAGATTTTAAAGCAGTAATAGAAAGCAGGCGGGGGAAATGAAATTCTCTGCTATTTTGTAGTGCATTTCTTTATTATAGAAAATTTATGTAGTTTAATTTTATCTATGTATAGACATTGAAAAATTCTTGTTCATTTGCAAATCTTTCAGTAGCTTTCAGTCTATTCATCCTGGTAATTTTTTTATCCCCTCTAGTTAAAACACAAAAAATATTAAAGGTTAAAAAAAAAGTCTGATGGCCTTCTTCAGACTTTTGTTTTTAAACAGAATTGTTGTTTAAATGTTTTTAAACATTTGTACAAATCATTTTTTGGCTGTATCCCATTTTTAATTGGGTGTATGCTGTCTTGGATACTGTACAAGAGGAAAGGTGGGATGTAAATTAATTAAACAAACTGTGCATACATAAAGCCAGCTGCATTTTTAACCTGATTTTTTTTCTTTTACATTTAAATCTGTAGGGCCTAATGATTGAAGCCAGCCTGTTCCACTGTAGCAAAAAAGAATGTAATGAATCACCTTCAAAGTACTTAATGCTGATGAACAACAAACTAATGTTGGATATAAGAAGTTACATTAGAAAATATTATGCCGTGAGTAACTTTGTTCTTTAAGTTATGTTTAGTTACTTATCTGAACAAGGGTTTTTCTTTCCTAGTTGTTATATCTCTGACCATATGGGACAATTCAGTTGTCATGATCTTGGTCTGATAAAAGAGAGGTTTACTGATTTGGCACCCAGTCATTTGCCTATTTTTATCTGCATTTTTTCTATCATTCCTGAATTGGACAGATAACTTGCTTTTTTAAATGTAGCTTCTCATGATGTCTGAACCAGGAAACTGTTTTAAGGACCTTATTTCAAACCAGGATATGAAACCAGGATCCCAAATTGGACTTCACACGAAGTTGTTGTTTAAGAAAACAGGACATCTTCACAGATATCAGGTGAAAGAGAGTGATAGTGACAAATAGACTAAAATTGTGACATCTAAAGTAGGCCTAAGTGTTTTATATGTGAACCTTCTTTCTGTGCTTCACTTGCAAAAGGCATTTCTTATTTTCAGTGTGATTTTCTCATTGCAAGGAATAACTTAAATATTTCCATTAGATAAATTCGATGCTAGTACACAGTCAGATTTGTGAATTTTTAAAAAATGATTAATAATAATTAATAATTTGTTTTATTTATATACTGCTATTCCAAAGATCATAGTGGTGAACAGCAAGTAAGCTAGTTAGCAAGTAAGCTAATTTTCCCCCAACAGTCTGGGTACTCATTTTAGCGACCTCGGAAGGATGCAAGCCTGAGTCGAACTTGGGCCCTTTTGCTGGTCTTGAACTCGCAACCTTGTGGTTTTGAGTGAATGGCTGCAGTACAAGCATTTCACCACTGCGCCACCAGGGCTCCTTAGATAGACAATTTCTGCCTTTGAGGACAGACAAGAAAAAGAAAAGGAGTTAAGAAGGAAGAGGGGGAAAAAGCAAACGTGGGCATTAGTTACAGTGAGCCCTTGTTATACACTGGGGTTTGGTTCCAAGGTCTCCCGTGGATAGCAAAATCCGTCGATGCTCAAGTCCCATTAAATATAAATGGGACTTAGCAAAATGGTGTCCTTTATAAAAAATGGAAAATCAAGGTTTGATATTTGAAATTTATACTTTTTATAGTTTAAAAGTTATAATGTGCTTTGTCTAAGAAAATAGAGGTAGTTGATGTATCTGTGGTCTCAACACTCTTCATTGATCAATGAGGAAACTTCTGGTTGCTTGGGTGCCCTGGTTGATGCAGAGACTAGTGTATTCTCTGACAATGGCATCTCAACTGTTACATTCTTTCAGATCAATAAATATTATACTGAAAATATTTTTACTTTACTTTATTGTTTTTAATGTATTATTTTTATGCTGGTCTTTGACTGTAATAATTTCATTTCATATACTGAAAATAATCTCAGTAATCTAGTTTGAATCTTAGATAATGGCAGAGAAAACAATTATAGTGCTTAACATTTCTGTCATAGTGCAATGCAGCTTCTTTTATCCAAGTAGAAATATTCTAAAAATGAAATATCTGAAGGTTTTATCCTGTTCTAGAACAGATGACCACACAGTCAGAAAAGAGAGATGTAGTAGTGATGGGCGGCTTCAACTATCCTGATATTTGCTGGAAGTCAAACTCAGCCAAATCCTCAAGCTCTTGCACATTCCTCACTTGCCTGGAAGACTTATTTCATTGTCCAAAAGGTGGAAGAGGCAACAAGGGGGTCAGCTATTTTGGATCTGATCCTAACCAACAAGGATGACTTGGTTAATGGGGTGCAAGTGGTGGGATCATTAGGTGGAAGTGACCATGTTCTCCTGGAGTTTGTTATACAATGGAAAGGAGAAGCCAGGCATAGTCAAACATGCATTCTAGACTTTAGGAGAGCGGATTTCAGTAAACTTAGAGAAGTATTGAGGGTGATCCCGTGGTCAGAAATACTAAAATATAAGGGAGTTCAGGACGGATGGGAGTTTCTCAAAAGAGAGATACTGAAGGCACAATTTCAAACAGTTCCAGTGAGAAAGAAAAATGGGAGGTGTCTCAAGAAACCAGGATGGATGACTAAGGAACTTTCAACCAAGCTAAGTTTGAAACGTAACATGTATAAGAAATGGAAAAAGGAGGAAATCCCAAAAAAGGAATTAAAAAAAATAGCAGGCATTTGTAGGGGTAAAGTCAGAAAAGCTAAAGCGCAGAATGAACTCAGGCTTGCTAGAGAGGTTAAAAAGAATAAAAAGGGCTTTTTTGGATACGTCCGGAGCAAAAGGAAGAAGAAGGAAATGGTAGGGCCACTGCGTGGAGAAGATGGCAAAATGCTAACAGGGGACAGAGAAAAGGCAGAAGTACTCAACACCTTCTTTGCCTCAGTCTTCTCAGAAAAGGCAAAGGGTGCTCAACCTGAGGATAATGGAGCAGAGGACAGAATAGGGGAATTTCAGCACAGAATAAGTAAAGAGATAGTAGAGGAATACCTTGTTAATCTAAATGAATTTAAGTCTCCAGGACCAGATGAACTACATCCAAGGGTACTAAAAGAACTAGCAAATGTAATATCGGAGCCATTGGCAATCATATTTGAAAACTCCAGGAAAACAGGAGAAATCCCAGCAGACTGGAGGAGGGCAAACGTTGTCCCCATCTTCAAAAAGGGGGGAAAAGAGGATCCCAACAATTATCATCCAGTTAGTCTGACATCAGTACCAGGAAAGATTCTGGAGCAGATCATTAAACAGAGAGTCTGTGAACATCTAGAAGGCAATGTCATAATCACAAAAAGTCAACACGGGTTTCAGAGAAACAAGTCATGCCAGACAAATCTAATCTCTTTCTTTGATAAAATTACCAGCTTGGTAGATGAAGGGAATGCTGTGACTATAGTATATCTTGATTTCAGTAAGGCCTTTGACAAGGTTTCCCATGACATTCTTGCATACAAGCTTGTAAAATGTGGGCTAGACAAAGTAACTGTTAAATGGATCTGTAATTGGTTGACCGGCTGAACCCAAAGGGTGCTCAACAATGGCTCTTTTTCAGCCTGGAGAGAAGTGACTAGTGGGGTCCCATAGGGCTCTGTCCTGGGCCCAGTGTTATTCAACATCTTTATCAATGACCTG
Organism: Sceloporus undulatus; assembly: GCF_019175285.1. NCBI lineage: Eukaryota > Metazoa > Chordata > Lepidosauria > Squamata > Phrynosomatidae > Sceloporus > Sceloporus undulatus. The sequence continues at coordinate 83,592,296 of NC_056524.1, read as the reverse complement.
GGTGACAGAATTGGGAGCATACTTATCAAATTTAGAGATGACACCAAATAAGGAGAAATAGCTAATACTCCAGAGGACAGGATCAACATTCAAAATTACCTGGATAGACTAGAAAGCTGGGCCAAAGCAAACAAAATGAAATTCAACACAGAGAAATGTAAGGTACTGCACTTAGGGCAGAAAAATGAAATGCACAGATATAGGATGGGGGACACCTGGCTGAATGAAACTACATGTGAAAGGGATCTGGGAGTCCAAGTTGAACATGAGTGAACAGTGCAATGCGGCAGCTAAAAAGGCCAATGCAATTTTAGGCTGCATCAATAAAAGTATAGTGTCTAGATCAAGAGAAGTAATAGTGCCACTGTATTCTGCTCTGTTCAGGCCCCACCTGGAATATTGTGTCCAGTTCTGGGCACCACAATTTAAAAAGGATGTTGAGAAACTGGAGCGTGTCCAGAGGAGGGCAACTAAAATGGTGAATGGTCTGGAAACCTTGCCCTATGAGGAACGACTTAGGGAGCTGGGGATGTTTAGCCTGGAGAAGAGAAGGTTAAGAGGTGATATGATAGCCCTGTTTAAATATTTGAAAGGATGTCATATTGAGGAGGGAGCAAGCTTGTTTTCTGCTGCTCCAGTGAACAGGACCCGGAACAATGGATGCAAGCTACAGGAAAAGAGATTCCACCTCAACATTAGGAAGAATTTCCTGACAGTAAGGGCTGTTCGACAGTGGAACACACTCCCTTGGAGTGTAGTGGAGTCTCCTTCCTTGGAGGTCTTTAAGCAGAGGCTAGATGGCCGTCTGCTGGGGATGCTTTGATTTGGATTTCCTGCATAGCAGGGGGTTGGACTGGATGGCCCGTGCGGTCTCTTCCAACTCTATGATTCTATGTAATATCATTGGGAAGCAGCAGTATCCAAAGTATTATGTGTACCAAAACCACCCTGGGTTTTCTTTTTAAATAGATGATTAAAATTCCTAGTTCAGAAATGTACTTTGCCTGTTTAGCTATGTTTAATGCATTTTCATTGATGTATTCAGTATTGGCTAATATTACATATTAGATGATATAAAGAAGATTCAACATCCAAATGCTTTGGACAAACACCACAGCTGTACATGGTTTATATAGAACTACATAGGTCCAGTTAGTCGGACATCAATGCCAGGAAAGATTCTAGAGTAGATCATTAAACAGAGAGTTTGGAAACATCTAGAAGACAATACCATAATCACAAAAAGTCAACATGGTTTCAGAGAAACACATCATGCCAGACAAATCTGATCTCTTTTTTTGATAAAATTACCAGCTTGATAGATGAAGGGAATGCTATGGATATAGCATAACTTGATTTCAGTAAGGTCTTTGACAAGATCCTCCATGACATTCTTGCAAACAAGCTTAAAAATGTGGGCTAGACTAAGTAATTGTTACATGGATTTGTAATTGGTTGTCTGGCCGAACGCAAAGGGTGCTCAAAAATGGTTCCTTTTCATCCTGGAGAGAAGTGACCAGTGGGGTCCTACAGGGCTCTGATCTGGGTCCAGTGCTATTCAATATCTTTTGCCCGTTATAGACCGCCCAAAAGGGGCGGTCTTGGGCCTCTGCCGGTTGCAGCGCGGGGAAGCCGCTGCAGCCAAACCGTGCGACTCCCCCGCGCTGTAAAAAAGGAGCGCGAAAATCGTGCTCCTTCCGGCAACCCGGAAGAGACGTCGCAAGTGCCAAAGCACGCACTCACGACGTCTCTTCCGGGTTTAGACGTCCGGACGCTATGCGTCCGTTACGTCAAGATGGCCGCGCCCGTCTGTATAGGGGGCCGCCATCTTGCCATACGGAATACGCACGAGGGGCAAGGCGCGTCTGGAAGCGCCGCCCCTCGCGCGTATTCCTGGCGCAATGACGGCGCTGCTTAGGCCCGTCTGTAAGGCGCCTTAATCAGTGACTTGTAGGACAAAATTGGGGGCATACTTATTAAATTTGCAGATGACACCAAATTAGGAGGCATAGCTAACACACCAAAGGACAGGATCAAAATTGAAAATGACCTCAATAAACTGGAAAGCTTGGCCAAAGCTAACAAAATGATATTCAACACAGAAATGTAAGGTACTGCACTTAGGGCGGAAAAATGAAATGCCCAGATATAGGATGGGGGACACCTGGCTGAACGAGACTACATGTGAAAGGGATCTAGGAATCCAAGTAGACCACAAGTTGAACATGAGTCAACAGTGTGATGAGACAGCTAAAAAGACCAATGCAATTTTAGGCTGCATTAATAGAAGTATAGTGAAGTAACAGTGCCACTGTATTCTGCTTTGGTCAGGCCCCATCTTGAATGTTGTGGCCTGTTCTGGGCATCACAATTCAAAAAGGATGTTGAGAAACAAGCATGTCCAAAAGGAGGGTGACTAAAATGGTGAAGGGTCTGGAAACCATGCCCTATGAGGAATGACTTAGGGAGCTGGGTATGTGTAGCCTGGAAAAGAGAAGATTAAGAGGTGATATCATAGCCCTGTTTAAATATTTGAAAGGATGTCATGTTGAGGAGGGAGCAAGCTTGTATTCTGCTGTTCCAGAGAACAGGATCTGGAACAATGGATGCAAGCTACTGTACAAGAAAAGAGATTCCACCTCAACATTAGGAGGAACTTCCTGACAGTAAGGGCTGTTCGACAGTGGAACACACTCCCTCGGAGAGTGGTGGAGTCTCCTTCCTTGGAGGTCTTTGAGCAGAGGCTGGATGGCCATCTGTCGGGAATGCTTTGATTGAGAGTTCCTGCATAGCAGGGTGTTGGACTGGATGGCCCATGTGGACTCTTCTAACTCTATGATTCTATAATTCTAAATGCAAAGGGAAAAATATTTGAGGAATTTGGATAGCTTAAATGAAGCTGATGTAATCGACATTCAACAAGTGTTAATGGCAATATGCTTAAATTTGAATCCAGTATGAGAGACTTCAGCTTTGTTCCGCTCCTGGAAACACAGTGACACATGATGTCAACTGAAGAGACATGGCTATTTTCAGTATATCCTCTGGATCTTCAAAGAGTAAGATAAAGTTTAGAAGTATTGTATTATAGGTAATTAGCCAGTGTAGCATAGTGGTTTGAGTGTTGGGCTACGACTCTGGAGACCAGGGTTCAATTCCCAGCTCAGCCATGAAACCCACTGGATGATGTTGGGCAAGTCACATGCTTTCAGTCTTAGGAGAGGGCAATGGCAAATCTCTGAACAAATTTTGCCAAGAAACCTAACATTATCCCTCCAACCCCCTTTTAACTTCCTTTCCCTATGGTAAATACTGTTTTACCAGTTTTATAAATTATAACTATATTCTTTATAACTAAATTCTACATAACTAAATTCCATGTAACTATGTTCTGTGACATTTGTGTTAGGACTAAAATAATTAAAAGATAAGAAAGTTTATAATATAGACTAGATAGTATAGACTGTGTTATAGATTACTGTATAGATATTATTGATTATGGATTGATACAAAAATGTGAATATGATGCAAAAGGCGAGAGCTTAGTCTATCCCAGGAGCACCTAAAAGAAGCACCAACCCTTTCTACTTTGTCCACTATAGCTTCACATTTGACCTTTTTGAATGCTTGGGTTGGAAAAGCACAAACAATTATGCCTGCCAGAACTTTTAAGTTCTTTGGCATTATTTTCCTTAGCTTCATCTTTTATATCTTTTGTTACCTGTCTCTAAATTTTACCCTCAACTTAATCCACGGATTAGATCAAAATCCTTAATTTTAGTACCAAAATCCTGCCCTCGATTTATATGTGTGGTCAACTTATAGGGTAAGGTATATAAGGTAATATTCATTGGTACAGTGCGCCCACGTTATACGCGGACTTGAGTGTACGCTCTCAAGCCGCAGGGCGCAAGGGGTGGCACGTCCCATTCAAATCAATGGGGCTCGAGCATAGGCGGAATTCACCTTACGCGGGGGAGTCTGGAACGGACCTTGTATAGGATTTCTCCATACCAATCTTCTTGGTTGTTTGCCCATCCCAAGCAGAACTCTGCTATTGTTGAAGGGTCTCAGCAGTCCTTCACGCTGAAGACTTCCACATCGCCTGCTGACCCGGAGGCGAAGAAAGTTGATGGCCTGGCTAAGAAATCCTATGCTTCCTCTGTTCTTGGGCTCAAAGTAGTAAAGTACAATGCCTGTATGGGAGCGTATATGCAGTGTCTGATGGAAAGGATCTCCCCTATCATTCCAGACGTCCCAGATGACACTCAGGCCATCCTGACGGAGATTAGAGACGAGGCTCACTCTATTGGGAGCTGGCTTATACTTCAGCCCGACACTACACTGATTGCTCAGCCAAGTTTTGCTTTAAGAAGGCACGCTTGGCTTCGTTCCTCGGATCTGAACCCGAATGCAAAGGCCACCATTGAGGACATGCCATTCAACGACGCAGGCCTGTTCAATCGGGAGATGGATGAGCTCCTCAACTTCAAATACCGTATGAAGGCGGCTGCCAAGAAACACAGTGTGTCCACGCCTTCTCAACCCTCTTTTCGGAAGCGTTTTGGAGGTCAGCGTCAGTGGTGTGGCCCTTTCAACAAGACCACCAATATCAGCAACAGGAGCACGAGAGGCAGCGCTACCTGTCCAAGTCTTCTTCTTCTGGCTGCCACCAGCCCCCTGCTCGGTACCAAAAGAACTACCGCAAACAGGATACCGACCAGGGCAAGAAGAGATCCTGAAGGGTTGCTGCGTGCACCGGCGTCTCCTCCAGCTCCTCCTTTCCTGACATTCTGAGGCCCTTCTCTGTCACCGGGACCACTGTGACTTCTGAATATTGGGTCGTTGACATCGTCTGTAGGGGTTATGCCCTCGAATTTGAACAGCTCCTCCCAACTGGTGCTGTTGTTTCCACCACCACCCCTCAGACACCTTTGTCGATGAAGTACGCTCTCTTTTGACAAAAGGCGCTATTTCACCTCTGGACCCTTTACAAGCCCCCAGATGTTTTTTCTCTAGATATTTTATGGTCCACAAGACCGATGGTGGCCTTAGACCCATTTTAGATCTGCGACTCCTGAACTCTTATTTGGCCTTCTGTCAATTCCACATGGTAACTCTTGCCTCTGTTTTGCCCTTATTACACCAGGGCCTGTGGTTCGCGATGATCGACCTGGGGATTCGAGAGAGTCACCGGACATTCCTGTCCTTTGCCGTCGGTCCTGACATGTACCATTACAACGTCCTTCCCTTCGGCCTCTCCACAGCTCCAAGAGTCTTCACCAAGTGCATGGCTCCAGTGGAGGCTTATCTTCACCAACGAGGTTCCAAGGTATTCCCGTACTTGGACGACTGGCTCCCCCCCGGCCCCCTCCGAGGACGAATTCCAGAGAGACGTCGACTTGGCCTTGTCGCTCCTCTTGTGGTGAACTTAGAGAAGTCACATCTCACTCCAGTCAAGCAGATCAGGTTCATCAGTACCGTCCTCGACTCCAAAGACTGCGTCGCCTATCTCCCTCAAGATAGTTTCCAAGTTCTTTGTGCTGTGGTCAGGACTTGTCTCGCTCACAGACGAGTGAGGGCCAGTGATGTTCAAATAACCCTGGGACACTTGGCCTCCACGATATTCACGACTCCATAGGCAAGGCTGTGTTTTCGGCTCTTCCAGTCATGGTTCCTGTCAGCCTTCAATGCAGTGACGGACCACCCACCCCACCATCCAAGTGGATCACAGTCCTGAGGCCAGTTTCCTGCTTGCTCCGCTGGTGGCTTGACTTGCAAAACATTTGCTTCAGCATGCCTTTTTCTCCTCCTCAGCCTCAGGTCACCCTAACCACCGATGCATCCATGGAAGGTTGGGGAGCCCACACCTCAGGCCTCTTCATTAGACAAGTAGTCCCTGGACGAACAAGCTCTCCACATCAATGCTCTCGAGATGCTTGCTATGGAAAAGGCCCTGAGAGCCTTTGAGACAAATTTGTCCAACAAGGCAGTACTTCTTCTGACAGGCAACACCACAGTTATGTACTACCTCAACAAACAAGGAGGCACCAGGTCACAGACCTTGCTCGACATCACGTTCCGCATCTGGGAGTGGTGCATTCCGAGAAGGATTCTGCTCCAAGCAATCCACTTGCCAGGAGAAGAAAACGGCTTGGCTGACTAGCTCAGCAGGTCTTCCACCGCTTGCCACAAGTGGATACTCCATCCCAAGACGGTTGACGACCTCTTCAGTTGGTGGGGAACCCCGCAGATCGACTCTTTGTGACTGCTCTCAACATCCACTGTCCCCAGTTCCGCTCCCGATCGCGCAACGACAACTGCCTCGGAGACGCGTTCATCTTCACTTGGTCAGGAGAGATGCTTTACACCTTTCCTCCGTTCCCACTGATCACTAGGGTGGTGTCCAAGATGACAAAGAGACCGCTTGGATGCCATCCTGATCACCTCTTGGCCAAAGCAAGCATGGTTTCCGTCCCTGCTTCACCTTTCCCGGAAAGACTTTCTCCATCTTGAGTTTCTCCAGATCTCCTCACTCTCCAGGACGGCCAGGTTCGTCATCCGGACATCGACAACCTACCGATGGTGGTGTGGAGGCTCCGTTCCTAGACTCGCGTCCTCCTTTGGCACGGATGGTGATCCTGGCTGCCCAAAAGCCAGCTACCAAAAGAACCTACGCTTCCAAATGGAAGAAATTTGCTGATTTTCTCTCTCCGAGAGACCTCTCTCCATTCCAGGTGCCAACATCAGTGGTGCTGGAGTTCTTGATGACACTTCTGGATTAGGGGCTGTGCCTCACCTCCATCAAGTATTATCTTTCTGCCATCTGTTCCCACTATCAATTTGATGGCAGGCCTTCTTTTTTCAGGGACCCTCTTGTGAAGAGCTTTCTGAAAGGTTGCAACAACCTCCATCCTCCGGTCTCAGTACCGACACCTGCTTGGAGTCTGAACACTGGGCTGTCTTGTTTGCAACCCAAGCATGGAATCCAGCCATACATGCTTGGCTTGGCATGCCTCAAGCCCAGAAATAAGAGAAGACGATGGAAGCATTATTACTAGTATCTTAATATAGGGCCCGAATAGACAGGCCAAAGTAAAGCTGCTTTGGGTCACTTTGGAGGTATGCTTTTTAAATGATACATGCGTCCTAAGAGGCCGAAAGCTACCCCAAAGCCATGCTCCAGTCCTAAGTGCAAAAGACTAGACAATAAAAACATTTTTAGTGGAAGGCCTGCTATCAGCTGTTTATTCACATGTTCAAAGGTCTACGACTGTGATGCCACATCTTTCTTTCTTGACTTCAAGCAGACTAAGGTAACATGACTGCTGTTGGGTTGACAGATGAATGTTAAGATTGCTTTTTTGTTCCTCTTTTTCTCCAAATGTCTGAAGTGAAACCATAGCATGCAATATCATGATGTAGGTGAAAATTGTCAAGATTGAATATATTTGTAAATCTCTTTCTCTTTCTGTCCACACCCCCATTTTAGCAATCATATTCCATTTAAACAATAAAGCCTCTAATTTCATGGGACTGTCTGTCTTCTCTAATGATAAATTCCTTAATATTCCCAGTGTCGTTTTGAATAATTTTAACTATTCATTTTTATCTACACACATATTAAGTTTTTTAAAAGGCTGACATCCTAAGATTTTATTCTTTCTTTCTTTCTTTTCTTACATTATTCTTTTGAAAGAGTGATCTAGGTTTTAAACAATTTCTAGAGGAGAACAAATAGAAAAAAGAGTGAAATACTAGCTAATCTAAATTGGGGAATGAAGAAGGCTTTTTTAGCATGAAAATTTCATCATCTTGTCAGCTGGCAGAATGCCTGCTGTGTGGATTCACAAAGGCTAAGAATTACACTTTCATGAAATTTTCTTCACTAACTGCCCTGGTTAATTTGAAAGATAACCCACTGTTCTAATTCATCCCTCAATTGGGTTGTGCAGGTTTTATCTTTGATCTGACAAAGCATTTGTGTTAATCGTTTTGGCCCTCTAGTAGACACTCTTGGGATTGTGCTTTTACAATAAATGTGTCTCTGATAGCTCTTTAGTCTATTATACTTACAATAGATCCATAGAACTTGTAATTAATTCTGTACTGCTTTGGAAATGGGAAGAATAGGTGTAGCTCTGTCAAGTGCTACTGGAAGTTTGTTTAGCTGGTTCATTTTTGAAGTGTTACCCTGAGCTTTCAGTGAAATATGTATGGTTTAGAGTAGTTTGTTCTGAAGTGCATGGCTATAAGTGGATGATCTCTATCCAGCATGTACACTTCATAGTTTCTATAACTGGTTCTCATGACAGAATGGCATACATTCTCCATTTAAACATTGATATCCATTGATATTTCTCTCTTTTTTAAAATGAACTGTAGCCACCCAGTTTATTCCCATGTAAGTGGAAAAAACCCAAAGGCTAATATGTAATTTCTCAAATGACTTTACATTAATTGAAGTATTTATCCTTTAAGGGAAAAACTTATTTGTTTAACATAAAGTACTCTTGAATATAAAGTACTTGAGATTGACTAGAAGTACTCATCTTGTTTTGTAGTGTTTGTGTGTGTTCTCACACAGCAATGCTGTTTTTACTAGACAACGTATTCCTGTGGTATATTTTTGTACTGTAAAGAAAGTGTTTAAGTACAGGAAGAGCAAGTATGTTTGATCTATGTGTTTTTGAACATACTTTTAAAGCAAACATTCAGCATTCAAGAAAGCCTTAAAATGTTTTTCCTTTGCACACCCTTTGTATTATTTGAAGGGGGCTATGATTCTTCATGTATGAGAATTATTAACCTTTATTCGCTAAATAACGTTAGACTATACTGTGAAAATTCATTGTTCCCTAAGAATGTTTTGCTTTGTGGTAGTTTGATGCTGTTGTTTTAGCTTGTTGCAGTTTGTGTGCAGTGAAATAAAATGGAGATTATACCAAAAATTCCAAGTACTTTAACTGAAATTGTTTATATGTTGATAGCTTTCTATATTGCTATTGCTAATATCATTACAGTGGTGCCTCGGGTTACGAAATTAATTCGTAACGCGGCCGCTTTCGTAACCCGAAAAGCCTTCGTAAGCCGAATTGCCATAGGCGCTAATGGGGAAAAGCCGCGATTCCGTGCGAAAAAGCCGAAAAAAGCACCAAAAGTTTTTTCGTAACCCGAAAAAACATTCGTAACCCGAAACAATAATTCCCTATGGGATTTTTTCGTATCCTGAAAATTTCGTAACCTGGGTATTTCGTATCCCGAGGTACCACTGTACTTGATGAATGAAACCAAAAGTCCCATCTAGACTAATGTTTTTCTGTTGTTTTTTTTAAATGCATGGATAAGATGGTGACGATAATTTTTTTGGTCTTGCCTATTATCTGACACTGAGGAATAGATGTCAGAGGCATAGCCATGTTAGTCTGGAATATCAGTATGCAAACGGATCTTGTAGAACCTTTGAGGCTAACGGAAAGAAGTAGCGTAAGCTTTTGTAAGCTTGGTCTGTTTCTGTAGATGCATGTGAAGAAGTAGATAAAGTCTAAGAATGTTTATGCTACAATCTCTTTCACACAGTCTCAAAGATGCTACATGATCCCTTTGTGTTCAGGAATAAAAGGACTTCAGACATAACTGTTTGGTATTATGTCTGGCTTTCAGAAAATCTCTCTTGTGAATTTGATTTTTAATTGCTTCTCAGCATAAAGAACAAACTATATTGACAAATTATCTTCGTAAGTTGATACTTTAGCATTGGACTATGACTCTGGAGACCAGGGTTCAAATCCCTGCTTGGCCATGGAAACCCACTGTCATACACTCTCAGCCTCAGAAAACCCAATGATAGGTTTGCCTTAGAGTCATCATAAGTCAAAAACAACTTGAAGGCACACAACAACAAGAAGTTAATACTTTACTACAGTAGTAGTAAATGTCTAGATATAGATATAGATACACACGCATATGCACAGACAGAAGAAGGGAGAGAGAGAAAAGATGGGCGAGATGGAAGTGGAACTAGGTAGTAGTCTTCCAAGGACCATTTCTGGAATCAGCTATCCATATTTAAAGGGCACCACTGAAACAGCTCTGATCTGCTGCTCTGTCTAGAAGACCATGACCCAGTAGTTGTTCTGTCAGTGTAACCAAGACAGTGTTTTTTGAAACTAGCCCAGAAAGACTCCAATTGTCTAATCTAAAATATCTGTAGTTTCACAGAAGCTATTTATTCAGGCAGCTTAGCTATGAAGGAAATATTGGTGATCTCATAATCACAATTTGTCTGGGAAGTAGTTTAACAAAGCATTAGACAGCAAGCATCATCTACTATTGTAGCCAATAGTAGATGATGCTGGGATTTACTTTCCAACAATATCTGGAAAAGCCACGGTAGCCTGCCCTTGCTCTTAAGTGTTTCTGTAGTTGGAGGAGACATTATTGAATTTAAAGTGATAACTAAATATGGCTTTTTTTTTTTTTGCTGACATTACTTCCACAGAATAAGCTTTGAATGATTTCAGCTGAAAGAAGTTTCCCACTCTTGATTTAAGGGAAGGGTGGCAATCATGTGGCTGTCTAGAAGTTGTTGGACTGCAATTCCCAACAGTCTTTACATTGGCTGCAACTGGAGGGGCCACATAATTTCTTGCTTCAGATTTAATGGCATACATCTTTTTTCACTCCTCAGCTGAAAAGACTTCCAGTTTTTCCCCTGACCTCTGTTTTACAATCTAAAGTCATGTCATACAGGAATGGGAATGGGGAGGGAAGACGTAGTGGGGTGAGCTGGTATTAGTTATTGCAGTTACCATATCAGTTAAAGGAGAGGAGAGACAATTGGGCTATCAGCTGAGTGGTCCTTCTTTGCTATTGTTGTAGCTTGGTACAATTGTTGTTGCTGAATAACAACTGAGGGAGAGAGAAAAATGGATGGAGCTGGCTTCTATGCAGAGCAAACGGAGTTGTCTATTTCCTTTCTCTCCCTCTGTTTCAGCTAGAATTCTTCTTTTTACTCTGTTGTCAGTT
>NC_056524.1:83572108-83581258 GCF_019175285.1 Sceloporus undulatus | reverse complement strand
AAGATGGTCTAGAGGAATATCAGTGCAGGCAGAGAACACTCCCCTTCTTGGCCACGGGAAGACTAGAGACAACGGGCAATAAAAGTTTAACTTCATTATCAACAGAAAAGTTACTCCCTACAGATTCAGCTCCAAAAGCTTGCATAAAGGTAACACTACTTGTGCATTGTGTTGTATTTAGAAAATATGGTTTTCTTATTATCAGTATGCAATATCAGGTGATGCCACAGAGTAACTAAGAGAAACACGAAAATTTCTTTAGGAACATGAGACAGTGTCTTCCACCAGATCAAGATGGTCTAGAGGAATATCAGTGCAGGCAGAGAACACTCCCCTTCTTGGCCACGGGAAGACTAGAGACAACGGGCAATAAAAGTTTAACTTCATTATCAACAGAAAAGTTACTCCCTACAGATTCAGCTCCAAAAGCTTGCATAAAGGTAACACTACTTGTGCATTGTGTTGTATTTAGAAAATATGGTTTTCTTATTATCAGTATGCAATATCAGGTGATGCCACAGAGTAACTAAGAGAAACACGAAAATTTCTTTAGGAACATGAGACAGTGTCTTCCACCAGATCAATAGGTCTTTCCCATCACCTGCTACTTGATGGTCATTTAAACTCAAATGCTAAGGAATCAAATCTGGGAGCATTAGGTGGGAGCCTAAGGGAGCAAATGCTCAGGCAGTGAAGCACTGGGAGGGCAAAACTGTATTGACATACAACCTGTTCCATGTGCTTCAATGCAGTAGAAACACAATCCTGTGACCAGTGTTAAATGTCAGTTTCATCTACCAGTCTGATAAGCTTTTGTATACAGAAAGACAATGGTGGGATCTTAACCTTCGGCAGGAAAATGTTTCTGGTCAGCCCCATTTGGGACCTTCTGCCTAAACCTCTACTCCCCCAATACTGCATACATGATGGTCTCTAGCATTACTGTTTCTGAAATATCTTTTTCACACATTTAGCATCAATTTTTTTCAGTGCATTCATTTTTATGTTTAGGTCTCATTCAAAAGAAACATATCTTTCAATACTCTTCCCTATTTTAAAAAGATTAGCCAAGAGAATGATGGTCTGAGTGTAGGAGATTCTTTTTTATTAGTACTATGATTGACCTATCTAAATGGTCTGCTCTCAATGGGTGGCAGAAATGTGATGGATTCCCAAGAATTGTTCAGGGATTCATTCCTTCATGGCATAGTCATGACTTCTGTCAATATTTCAAGTGTGCTGTGGGATGTGTAGAGGATCAAGCAATAGCTAAAGCATCCCAAAGAGCAATGTTCAATGTGAGCCAACGAAATAAAAAGAAGAATTATAGCTGCAACAGAGGGAGAGAAAGGATATAGGATAGAATGTAGGCCTTGACTCTAATATCATCACTTTGTTCTCCTGCACGATTTTCAGCATGATTTGACTGGTGAAGAAGAAAGCGAAGCTTTGGAATCTTACATAATGTATTTTATGCTTTGGAGTCAGCCCAATAAAGATATCATTGCTTATAGCTTTAGGTATGGAATTTTGTTGTCTTTTGTTGCATGGCCAACATGGCTATCCTTGAATATGTTTCCTGGTTATTCAGAAAACTACCAATTAACTGGAAACGAGAATACAAACTTTCTCTCTCTCTGTATGTATGTATGTATAGACTTGTGTTCAGAAGGACTTAGAATTTACTGTTTCATTTTTTAGCTGAGTCTGAAAATGAATTAAATTCTTTGTACCATAGATTTGTATATTGAGTAAGGTAATGCAAGCATATAGGATCAGTAAAGTGACACAGTTAGCATAACACAGATTTCTGGGAATATTTCCTATCATTCATAATTACTACTGTATAGAGCCAAGTGAGAAGGTTCAGTAACTGCTATGGGAGATATCCTAAGCAGAACTTGAAGCTATTGCCCACGTGTGGTGTGTATAGTTCTTAAATTCTAATTTTCATCTGTCCAAGATAATCTTTCCCTTTTTAGACCTTTGGTCTAAAAAATCCAAAGTACACAAAGTTCCGAAGTAGGACAAGCAGGGGGCCATGCTCACGTTGGTTTGGACAGGGTATTATGGCTTAAAACTTTTCAGAGTTACTTGGCATCTTCTCAGGAATTTTAATCTTGTTCTCAGATCCATTTTATGAACAGGAGGAGTCCCCTTTTCTTGGATAATGTTCCCATAAAGCTTCCAACCATAGCATGAATTCCAGGAAGGCTTCCACAAGTTAGACCTTTCTCTTAAAATAGAAACAGTTATCTCTCTGGGTAAACAGCCTAGCTATAAATTTTAAGAAGACATCAGTATAATTAATGAAAAGATATTTTACTTCTAAGACTCTAAGACCAATGAATGTCTGTCAGAACTGCATATTGCTGCTCTTTCAGATTGTTTGTTTAAATAGTGTAACCCATCAACCCCAAGTGCTTTGCAATTTTATAATTAATTAAAATATAAATTAAAATACTATGTATAATGCTTTTACACGTAATCCTGCTAATGGGAGAAGATCAAAATCTATAGTTGAGCAGTAGTCTTACTGAAACCAATCAAAATTCCACAAGTTTTCAAGTTGTTCATACTTTTTAGTATGCTAAATATACAGAATGTGGAGAGAAAGAAGGTTAAAAAAATTGGCCAAGCGTTGTAGCCATGAGAGTTGCAATTAAACTGAGTATGAAAAGGTAGTCTGCTGACTGAATGAGTTAGTAGTAGGTGCCTCCCATACCAGGAGAAAGGTGAGATATTAATTAAATAAATAATAATTAAATTAGGTGTACAATTATCCGGTATTGGAACAAAAAACTGATGGCTGATGTCTTATTAGTGAGAACACGAAAGCTGGCTGCAACATGAAGGTGTAGTATGCATATTATACTTAAAATTCATTAAAGGGCAAACCAGATGGGCAGGAAGGAGTGGCCAGAAGCCTCTCCCAGCCCGATTGTCCCAGGGCTGTGGCGAACACATGCCAGATGTCTTCAATAATATATCAATGGAAACTTGGTAGATCTTGTTTGTTAATGTTTGTATATTCCATTGATTTGATAGTCTGTTCTGGTTGGGATTAACAATTGGATTTAGATAAATGATAGTCTTACCCTTCATGAATTTGTCTAAACTTGGTGGTGGTGGTGGTGGTGGTGGTGGTGGTGGTAATGATGATGATGATGATGATGATGATGATGATGATGATGTTATTTTTACCTGCCTCTCCTCAAGGCTTGATAAATTAAAATACACAAAACACACACACACACACACACACACACAAAACCCCATTTACCGTATTTTCCGGTGTATAAAATGACCCTCAACTTTTCCAGTTAAAATAAAGAGTTTGGGATATACTCGCCGTATAAGACTACCCCTCTTCCAACGCAAACCAAATAATTTTTTTTAAAAAAAATCAGATTTGATTTCAATATGGTAATTTTAATTCAAATGCTTATGACATGCAGGTACTTAGCAAGAAAACTTGTTGTATACAAAGCGTGCTTGGATTGGTCAGCTCTCCCTGCCTGCCCAGCCCTCCCTGTCTCCAAGACTATCAGAGCGGTATTGCAAACACGGTTCTTTTTTCCATACCCCAGGCGTCCCGGACGCCTGCAGCTTGCTCCACCCTTCCGTTACATATGCAGCAACTGCAGATTCTCCAGTCCAGCTCAGATGTTTCAGCACCTGCCCTATAAGATGACACCTGGCGTATAAGATGACCCCCAACTTTTGAGAAGATTTTCCTGGGTTAAAAAGTAGTCTTATACGCCAGAAAATACAGTAAACGCATAAGTTAAAACACAAACATGGGACACATTTAATTCATCCAACATAAAATTAAAAATATATCAATTAAAGTTTATAGTTTAAAATCAACTGGGTAGGTCTGCTAGAAGAGATAGGTCTGTTTTAAATTCAGACAGTATGTTAATCTGTTGAATCTCTCCGGGCAGATCATTCCACAATATAGGGGCGGCTGATGAAAATGTTCTCTGGGTGCCCAATGCCAGTCTAGTTCTGGCTGGTTGAAATAAATGTCCCACAGAGGACCTGAGTGCATGAGGCAGATTGTACGGAAGTTTTTACTTCCCTGTTCTCTTCTCCTCCCTCCCCATCATTATGATGGTTTTGAAAGATTCAAAAAGACTGAGTACATCTGTTACATCCTTTTGCATCAAAGTGGAATCTTAATATCTTGTCTCTTAGTTCACTTTTTGGAAGTGCAAGTAAACTTTTTGTGATCGATTTTGTGCTCTATTTAATGATTTGGCTTATAATGATTTTTTTTAGGTTAATATAGAGCAGAGGTTAAAGATTGGAAAAAAGTTTTATGTCTGATGTTCATGAAAAGGTTTTGGCAGACCAGAAGGAGAACGTGGCATATTGTAATATACCATTGTTCCTTTTAGCAGTCCCTACCTTGATCAAAATAATTAGATTTTTATTATTATGCTATCATTGTAGTCCCTAAACAATAAGCACTCAAGCCAAATTGAATTTGACTTTCTTGTGTGGGAAAGGCATAATTTATTATTAATTGGACAATGACAGCAATCTTTGGGAAAGAACATTGATTTTTCTATCTTAACCTTTGTTGATTATTTTCACTCTTACCTTTCCAAAATACAAGGATCCAGGTTTCTCCTAGAGAAAAGCGTTCTCTATATATCATATTTTAGCAGACCTAAGGTTTTGTACAAGACTAGTTGACACATCAAGAATTAATCTTTTCATTTTTGACAAAGTTAGCAGTAAATACAACATTTTAACTTTTCTGGAAAATTACCATTTGAATTGCACAGTGATGTATTGCTTAGACAAGATGTGCTAGGTTGCTTTTTGTTTTTTCTTTTTAGATAGTCTTTAAAAACCAGTCACCATTTTAAAGAACAAAATACTGCTAAAGACACCAGATTGTAAAAGCTTTGCTGCTCCTTCAGTGTGTCTTGGGGCCATCCTCTGATATGTACAGTAATTGCTTTTACATCAGTCACAAGAGAAAGACAAGAATGCGTTTTCCTTGAACTCAACAGTTTGGGCAATTTTCTATAATCCAGTAAATACAAATTGTACCCTGATTATCCTTCTAGGTCTGTCAAGCAAATTTTAATGGATGAATGAATGAGTCAAATCTGTGCATACAAATATATAAATGTGTAAAATATGGGTCTAATTACAGGCAGCTGAATTTACAGAAGGTCAGGTAAACAAGGCACCAGTGTAATGATTATTAATTGTTAATAATGCCTTTGGGGAAACATTCATATTTGTTTTTGAAGACCAAATGGTTTTGGTTTTTTTTGCTATTTTGATAGTAAGAAACCACCAATAGTAAAAGAAAAATGTATTTATCTTCCTCCCATTATATCCTAATTGCTTTTATCTTTCAGACTAAGAGGGACTATAGAACATTATCCCTTTCCAATGGCCATAGGATGCTTTTGGATCACCTCCCCTCTTAGTAGTAGATTGGGAGCACAGCACAGTAATAGAATGTAGAAGGAGAAGACACTGATTCATTGAGACTGTCTCAATGGCAATGTCTCAGTGGCAATGAGCACAGTTTTGTTGGGCTCTTATTTAAAGAGAAACTCAATTTAGTCATGGGGGGAGGGGGGCTCTTCTCCCTGTTGTTGTTGTTTTGGAAAGAGGATGAGGGGATTTCTTTATGACTTTTGTTTGCAGACCACACCAGGATCTATGATTTTGTTATAGGAGAAGCAGAAGTCTTTACAACTCAGCTTGGAAGAAACTGGAAGGAAGAACATGCTTCCTGCACCCCCAGTGTGAAAATGACAGTGGAGCAATGACCCTCTTTCTCAATTTGTTTCTTTCTTTACATTTTTAAAAATTATACCTCCCAGTGCTGGGAGGGGTATAGCTATTTTGTTTTTTTGTTTTTTTTTAAATCCAAATTCCTCACTGTGAAAACAGTAAAAGAAGCAACGAGTGTTTTTCATTCAGACTGACTCCCCACTCTTCTCCATGAAAGAAGATGTACATCAGTTTTTCCAGAAAAGAGGCACACTAATAATTATTTTATTTAAAGTATTTATACCCATCTCTCCAGCTACAAAGGCCCTCAGCGTATTTTACAGATTGTTAATTGGACAATTTCCTCAGGTTTACAGTCTAAAAAGACATGACACAAAAGGAGAAGGGAATGGCAATAAGGAAGGGGATCAGGTCCAACAGATAATGCTGGTTTTTCTCTCCCTCCAAGACTAGGGTGGTAACAGTTTAGATGGAAGGGTGTACCTTTAATATTCCTCTGGGGCTAGGCATGGTGGAGCTGTACCTACCTATGCTTCTGTCTCTCCAGGGCCAGAATGGTAACAGTTAAGGTGGAGGGAGGACCTTTTGACTTCATCTGGAGATAGGCATGGTGGCATTGCTTGCTTCTCTTTCTCTCCCTCCAAGGCTAAGATACAGGATCCTAATACTTGGCAGCCTTGTTCGTTTAGGGAATTTTTTACTATAGATTAGGAGACACTTGGCAATTGTATGAGCTGCTCATCTCTGGATGAGTTGGCAGGTGGTGAACTGTCCTTAGAGATTTTTAAACAGAGGCTGGATAATTCTTTTGCATAGATACTATAGTACAGTATTGGATTTCCTGCATTGCTAACAGATTGCACTATAAGACTTTCTGAATTAACCTCTAAACCTGTGATATTTTAGGAATTGGAATAACATCTTGATCACATCTGTTTATCAGTCTCAGCAGGTCCATGGTAAATAGTTCATTAAAGAGTCAGGATTAGGTCTGTTTCTTCCCTTGCATTGTTTGGATCTTCCATAAACTCAGCCTTTTTTTGATTTGGATAAAAAGACATCCTTGAACTTGGATTTGCAGATTTTTAGCTTTGCAAATGAACTTGCCAGAGAGAAGCAAAATCAATGTAAAAGATCAAATGCTCAAATTTTTATATAAAATCACTTAGTGTCATTATTGATGTGGTATGCCTTCTTTAGATGTCTAAAGCTGTGTTGAAGAAAATGTGGCCCACAAGCAGAATAAGGTCCCAAAACCCACTTTTGAAGCCCTTGAAACCTCCCTGGTGACCCCCAAACCTTCTCCAATCCCCCTCTTTTACAATTCCCTACTATTTAGGGAAGGGTCCCCCCCCCCAGCAAATGAGTTGAAATTACAAAAAATGGCAACAAATGTGATTGCTTAGGTCTGCCATCCAGACCCAATGACCCCAATTCTCAACACACTTGACAGTTTTAAAAAGGCCTAAAATTAGCCAAAATAGGGGCTGAAAGTGATGCAGTGTCATAGTGTGCCCAAAAATGACAGTATGACAATGCAATCTCCCTTGGCAATAACACTGAATTCATTAACTTAGTAGAGAAGAAAACTCTGGATGGCTTCTCTAATATCTTCATGCAGATTTTAAACAACACAAGAGAGATGCTGGCACTCATAGGCCAATAATAGTCAACCAACACCACCTTTTGGGAATATTCAACCATATAGGAATGGAATGAACACAACATAGAGCCTCCAAATTAGATGTCCATCTCCAATGTCCCTGAGAGATCTCCAGAATCAACAAGATGCAGTCTCCCATCTTTCCTAATGTAAGTCATCCCTCCAGGCAACCAAAACAGAGACTGGAATCCTGTATTGAATGATACAGATAATTACTTTTGCCTATGAGGAAAAAAGAGTTTTCAGTATTTTGAGATCTTTAAAAAAAGATTAAAAATATAATAATGGGTAGCAGAGAGCAATGAGTGCTTCTTCAATAATGGTCTTACCACAGCCGCCTTTAAAGAAACTAAAATACGGCTATTTTTTTTAAAGAAGCATTAACAGTTTTCTTATTCTACAGTCAAACACCCACTAGCCCCTCTTACAAGCCAGAATTGATGTGGATCTAAAAATATGCATTTAGCCTCTCTACTTGAAGCAACTTGTCCACCTCTTTAGGTAGAACAAACTGAAACTCATCCCTCAATTGGAGAAGTGATTGCCTTAGTCGTTTCATCACAAACTGTATTCAATGTAGAGTCTCTGTCAGAACAGATAAGAATGACTTTATCAGCAAACTGTCTTGCAGGCATGTCACAGCAGTCTTCACGTGGCTCCTAGTTGGTATGCTGTGAGCAAAATGGAATAACCCTTTAGCCATCAAAACTAATTTCCAGCTGACACTGTTGACACAGTGGACACAGAAAGACAGACATCTTCACTGCCACAGAAAAAGTTGTACAATTGATTCTAACTCATGATCAGTCAGATACTGCCTGATTTTTCCCCTGTATCATTTCTCTAATCATCCACCTAAGCTCATTGTTTTAAGCTCCTCGGTAAACAAGGAGCTTCAGGTCTGCATCCTGGCAATAGGTACGTAGGCATGATATTGTCAAAGCTCTGGTCATCCTTATATCCCTCAAATAAAACAGTTTTGACAGCATTACCATTTAACATAACAGGAAAATCCCCTAGAACTTCCAAGAATCCTTTAGGATCCATTACTCTGAAAGACCAGACTAATTTAATGGGTCACCTTCTGC
This sequence comes from Sceloporus undulatus, assembly GCF_019175285.1. Taxonomy (NCBI): domain Eukaryota; kingdom Metazoa; phylum Chordata; class Lepidosauria; order Squamata; family Phrynosomatidae; genus Sceloporus; species Sceloporus undulatus. The sequence continues at coordinate 83,572,738 of NC_056524.1, read as the reverse complement.
TGTAGAGATTCAGAATCAAGTAACTAATCTTACCTCCCTTACAATGTCCATGGCTTCAGCCCAGAGTTCTTCCAACAATTCTATGGGGGTGTTCTTCAGGTTGTATTTTGGCATGATGGTTGGTTTAATGTTCTTTAGCTTTACTCTAATTTTTTTAAAAATACAGTTGACCCTTGTTATACGCTGGGGTTTAGTTCCAAGATCCCCCATGGATAACAAAATCCGTGGATGTTCAAGTTCCATTAAATATAATGACATAGCAAAATGGTGTCCCCTATAAAAATTGGAAAATCAAAGTTTGATATTTGAAATTTATACTTTTTTTAACATTTTTAAACTATGCTGCAGATGACCACTCGAAGAAATACCGTTACAGGTATGCAACCTGTCTTTTTTTCATCTTCTGCTTGCAGTTATTTAATCTATTTGTTTTCTGTTTTGACCATCAGGTGATGTCCATTTATACTGTATAGTCACCTCTTTGGTTGCTTGAAGAATGTGTTTGCAATGAACAAGATGTTGACCTTCTAAAATCCAGTCAGTCACTCTCCTGCTTCATTTCTTGATCCGTTAATTAGTTCTAGGCCAAAATTTTAATACAATTGTTGATTCTGCTCTGTTACCTAGCTT
>NC_056524.1:83529080-83572098 GCF_019175285.1 Sceloporus undulatus | reverse complement strand
TGTATTCCAGTCATCTATAATTAACAAGATGTTTTGGTATGTGGTCAATTTCCTCCTGGATTCCAGCAAAGAATCTTAACATTTTTTCTTTTTTCCCCTCTGTATTTGGAGCATAAACTTGGATCATGATTATAATGATATGTTTTCTCAAATAGCATCATCATCATAATCAAATAACAGTTTTTATTTCTTTCCCACCTCTCCTCAGAGCTCAAGGCAGGGTACAACACATTACAGTACAAAACTCAATTAAAAACACATAAGTCTACAGTTAAAGTTCACTGATATTTATAATACAATAAAATATATTAATATGATTCAGTCAGACATTACATTATATCCTTTTACTGCCTTTGCTTACATCGCTCCTCACTTTTAATGCTACCACATTTCTTCTTAGATTTTCATTTCCTTAGTAAACCACTGTGTAATTATCTGACTCGAAATGCCATGCTTCTCACATTCTGTGTTCCTATAATGTGTGTTGTGCAGCTTTGGACTTTCCTTTCCCCTCTTATCACATCAACAGCTGAATGTCTTTTTAGCTTGAGTTGTGTCATTAGCCACACTGCTACCTGTAGTTGTCCTCTGCTCTTCCACAGGAGGTTATTGAGTCTGAGCTGGGAGTGTGATCTTCTGGCATTATCTCTTGTTTAAGAGTTTTCATGATAAAAGACATTCAGAATGCCTCCCTTTGCCCAGTACTAACATGTGTTAGCTGTGGTGCCACTGTCCCTGAAAGGTCAACTGCTAGTCTCTGTCTGTCCGTCCATCCGTCCGTCTGCCTCTCTCTCTCACATACACATATCCCACTACTGCTGCTGCCCAATAGCTGTTTGGCAAAAGCCTGTCTAACATGAGAGACCCTACCAGCAGTACTGCTACCATCAGCATAGCCTCTTGTCTCACAAGAGCATGCAGTCCCAGCACTAAGGAAAGATAGTGCCATGGTTGGTACTTAAATTACATGTGAATTCAACCCAATGTACTAAAATAATGAGAAGGTCATATTCACCATATCACTATTCTGATATGACTTTCTCTGGTTTGTGAACTTACCACGGGCTAGGTGCATACAGAATGAAACAGCAAGGCCGTAGGTGTAGGTTGTGTGTTGCTATCCCTGAATTAAATTTATCATTTCAGGTTGTGCTGAAAAGAACTGGCAGCCAATTAAGAAATTATAGGTTGGACTAATTTGGTCCCTAAAGTACCATTGTGTGCCCGATAAAGTTTCTGAACATACTTAGAAGGGCAGTCTTGTGCAGAACGCATTACAATAGCCCAGCTTTGATCTAACTGAGAGACACTTTTTCACAGTCCCAGTTCTGTTTTACTAGGAACTGTTGCAACTGATGCACTAGCTGAAGCTGGGCAAAAACTTTATTTGCTACCACCACAGCAGCACTGCTTTGATCAAGACATGATCAAGAAGCACTCCTGATTATAAAATTAATTTTTATGTTTTGAGAACAGTGAAATCCCATCCAGAGAAGGCTGAATCAACCAACTCACCAAGAGTGCCTCCATCTTTTCTGAAGCCCATTATTGATTTGTGGTATAACGTGATACTTCCATGGTCTCCTTGGCTTGAGATGTGATGGAAAGAATATGTAGGAGTTGTGCATCATCTGTATATTGTTTTGTCTGCTTTGTTTAGTCTGCCTTCCTGTATAGTTGCTGCACTCTCCTGTCATTACCACACTGCCACAACTATGCTTGTGTAGTTAAACTATCATAGTGCATCAACAGGGTTCCATCCAAGGTGTTCTAAATTTTGCCGCTTGTAGAATAGGTTGTATCTCTTCTTGCTAGTTATATGCATACTGATAATAACTGAAAACACATGCTAATGCTATAATGCATTTTCCCCATACTGCTATGATTTTTTTTAAAAAACTTATTGATTGAGAATTCTATTGAAATATGTTTAGAACCCTGCTTTCTGTGGTAATCACAGAAGTCAGTGGGAAGACAAGAAAATTGTATTGGAAGAAATTGTGTGTGTGTGTTTTGTGTTTCAGCATAGATTATCTCTGCCAAAATAACAGCTGTCATTTTGGTTTTCTTTATATTAGTGGGTTGTAACTTGCTGCACTATTACTACTAAAGCTACCCTTTTTGCCTTGGTTTTCTGCTGTTCATTTCTCCTGTTTGTGACAAGAAAGGAGCTTATGAGGTGTCATGATTTGGGAGCGTTAATGTACTGGCAATATCAAAACCTTATTGTTTAGCTTAAGCAGTGCAGGGTAGCGACCCTATTCCATTGCAGTGTTAAAGCATGTGGACCTTAACATTCAGTGACTTTGAAACTTGAATTCTGCTTAGAATTTCATGTCATGTGCATCACAGGAGAAAAAGATGGGAAAATGTATACGCTGAGCCTATAGGACTTCCTGCGGTGCTTATTAATCCTTTATGGATCATTTGAAATGTTTCTAGTTTATTTAAGCTTTGCTGCTTGTATCAGATTGTTCCTGCAAAAAAGAAAAAGTGATCATGCTTTGAATTTTTAAAAATGATCTCTCTTTCAAGCAAAAGCACTTTTATGCTCCATTAGAGTTGAATTTGCCAAACTCTTACATCACATTAACACAAGCTTTACTGGATAGATAAATGTGTTTTTCAAAGACTGACTTGAACTTTACCAAACAGTATATTAAGATTTTGCTACTTATAATATTTTTTGCTTGGCATATTTTTGAAGTAAACACAAAGAATTAGAAATGCTTTATACTGAAAAGAACAGTTTTAAACTTAGTGCAGAAGGTAGGTATGAATTACAAATGTTTAATTAGTAAATTGAAATCTCACCTTTGTTCATGACATTGAAGTTCTTTATAGAATTTGTGTTTTGCTAATGGTTTTAAATCTGGTAGTGCATTTATTTCTTAAATAAATTATGAGTTCCATTTCCTTGGCACTAGATCAAGAGAATGAGCATTCCAGGTAACTCATTTTACACCCTTATCTTAGACCATTAAAGTTAATGGGATCTTTGTCATTGCATTTTAGTGGACACTAGTCCAAGCCATTATGGTCTTGTCCTGCAGTGAAATCTGCAATCAGACTCCCCTGCTGTTACATCAAGTGTGAGTGACTGCCAAGCTCTACACAAGCCCAGAGTTTTGTGTTGCTAGATCAACTGCATCAGTCATTTATATCGCTTCTGTAAATTTTATAATAGTGTTTGCATGTAATTGGTACTGCAAAATTTTATCCTTGTTTTTGTTTTCTGTGCTTCTAGACTATGTTTTGAGCAATAATGTCTCGTTGCCATCTTGCATAATTATACCAAACCAGGCATGGCAAAAAAAAAAAAAAATTATACACCTTTTCTTTCCCAGTGTACTTCATAATAAATGAAAATGTGCATCATTGTCATTGAGGTCATTGCCACTGAGGTATAGGAAGTCCCTACTGGGGAACATTTTGAAAAGCACAATGCACTGCTGTACATACATGCACGTTGCATATACAGTGGTGCCTCGGGATACGAAATGATCGGGTTACGAAATTTCCGGGATACGAAAAAGTTGGATTGGCAAAAACTGTTTTGGGTTACGAAATATTTTTCGGGTTACGAAATTCATTTCGGCGCGAAATTCAAATGCTGCAAAGTGCAGCTATAGGCTTTCCAGTGCTAACGGAAAAGTGTTTCGGGTTACGAAATTTTCGGGTTACGAAAGGAATGGCGGAACGAATTAATTTCGTAACCCGAGGCACCACTGTACAGGTTCTTCTATGAATGGAGGCAGGGCCTCACAAAAGTTTTTCTTTTCATATTCCTGAAAGTCCAAGGTTGACTCAGTCTTCCATCCTTTTGTAAGTCAGTAAAATGAAAACCCAGCTTGTTGGGAACAATTGGCTTACAGACTATAAACTGCTCAGAGAGGGCTGAGTTCATTGATAAGCGGTATAAAAATGTACATGCTGTTGTTACTGAATGATACCTGTTTAGGGCCATTGTTGTCCTTGTTCTCTATTTTGGATGACTTAAGGACATTTTGCTAACAACTGTCTTTCACCTTTTATCTATAATTTGGTAAGAACTGAGATAGTGAATGTCTAGCAATTAGAGGCACCCTAAACTTGTTTAATAATAATAATAATAATAATAATAATAATAATAATAATAATAATGTATTTATAGCCCGCCCAATCACAATGAATCTGGGTGGGTTACAACAATGAAAATAAGATCCAGTTGTATTGGCTGAATGCCCCAGGATGGTATGTTCAGTAATTCACAAATGCAACAAGATTCCTTTGCATACTGATATTGCAGACTAACATGGCTATATCTCTGAGTAATTCACAAAGATGAGGTGTGTTTCAGTTACTGAAGCAAACTGAGAATATTCTCTGTGGCATGTAGTGTGATAGTTTCTGAATTAAACTAACAGTACAACAAATCATGAAATTTGATTTTGATAGTAGAGGACATGTATTCTGCTTTAACTGATAGTATAGATTATGTTACCTTACCTGCCAACTATGTATAGGGAAGTGGCAACAGGAAGAGAAGTTAGATTATGATAAAAGATGAGATATTGCAACACTTATTAGAAGAATACATCTGTGAGTAATTCTAGAACTCTAGCGAGCCTGGAATCAGGGGCCTTGGGACATTCATTGGAGCTGATTGAAAGTGAGGAACTCTGAAGAGCAGAATTTTTCAGCTTTGTGGCATGCCTTTCCCCAGACCTACTCCCTTCCTCTCTCTCTGGCTTTGCTTCGCGAACGAAGATTCAGGAAGGACTCATCCCACGCTTTGTACAAGCGTGTTGGTGACTAAAAAGGCCAATTCGGGATAAACAGGTCCGGTTGCAGAAAGCACAGTAGAAAGTCTCCTTGGGTGATGTTTCCAGGTTGCGGTTCTTTCTGCGTTGTTGTTTCTCTTCGAGGCTCATTCGGCGTGAGCTTTTGAAGAAGGCTGCAGCGTCATGGATAGTGTGTCTCCATGCCTCCTGATGCGAGGCCAGGGAGGACCATTGTTGGTGATCTATCTGGCCAAGCCTGAGATGTTGTTTCAGGGAGTCCTTGTATCTCTTCTTTGGGGTGCCCCTCTTATGCTGACCCGTGGCGAGTTCACCGTAGAATACTATTTTGGGGAGGTGATGGTCCTTCATCCTAGAAACGTGTCCTGCCCAGCGCATAAATGGATGGAATCCAAAGAGCCCAGTTTCTACTTCCCTTATCTCTTTCTTCCCCTAACATGTATGCTCCATATTCCTTAGACTTGGCAGACTATTGAGCATAGATCCTTGAACAGCTCAATAGTCTACTTTTCTTTCTTCCTATAAAATAGTGTAATTCTGTGTACATGGTGATTCTCCTCCCTCCACCAGCAGAAATCCCTATCACTTTTTAGATAGCTTTATTTTACTTCTTGAGTGATAAGCAAATAGTTCAACCAGTTTCTGTTTTAAAGGTGATGTATTCCTTATTACAAATGGGAAAGCCTCTGTTTAGTATAAGAAGAAAAGTATGATGACTGATTTGCATTTGACATAGATCTTATATGCGTTATGTGCCAGAAGTAGTTCCCAGGGTAAAAGCACAGTATGAAGTGCAGCTGGACATCTCCAGTTCAACAGAGGTGTATACATGGTCTATTGTGACCCATTTCAACACCATGCATGTTGACAGACATCTTTACACCTTGGTTATGTACATCAACAAATACTACTGTTATTCCCACCACAATGTCAAGTGCAAAGTGGTCCTTGGTGAGGATAAATACAGGAGGGTGAACATAAGGTGGTGGGAAGCTACTGTAGAAAAAGTTGTAAGAGACAATGATCACTTAAATAATTTTTATCCTTCATTTCATCTAGAAAGGTTCCCAGTGTCTTAGAGATTAATGTACATGCCCCTCAGGCTTGCAATCAAAGGAATGGAAAGGACAAGGGGGAAACAATGTAATACAGATGGCAGTTTTTAATATTGTATTGTTAAAATAAGCAGCTGGGATGGAAACAAGTTTTCACAATTAACTAGCAAGTATTGGTGGACCTGCAAGAAATAGACCAGTTACTTTACTATTTTGGAAGTGGCTGTAACACTGTCCAAAAGTTATTGATTTTATAACTTAGTGCTTTTGTTCTCAAGGGTTCTGTTGGACTCTTTCAGCACCATATCACTGTGGGAGCCAACTGACCTCCCTCTTCCAGACTAGATGGATCTGATGCTCTTCTTTACAGGACAAATCTTGCAGTGAGTCTTGCAGTAGTGATAGCCAGTCCAGCTGGACAGCATATAAGCAAGCAGATAAAGGGCTTGGAAAAGTTATTTTAATTAACTACATTTCCCAGATCCTCCCAGGCAGCATGGCCAGTGGAGATAGCAGAGATGCTGTTTGGCTTTGCTAGAAATGAACTCCTCTGTTGGACCAAACCACTCAAAAACATTGGCTGTATTACCTGGTGTCTATTAGTGACACCAAGAATTTAGGGTTGAAATTAGATTTATTGGGGTAATATTTCTTCCATCTCAGATATTTTTTTAAAAATTCCTTGAAGCCTCTGGGATTGCTATATCTAGGGGCAGGGTGTCAAGTTGATTCTGTCTTGCTCAGTATCTTTCCTACACTTGTTAAAATGGAATATCGGTATGTGAAGGTCTTTACTTTTATGGACAGGGGAGAAAACATATGAACAGAATTCTCTGTTCAGGGAGAATGTAAAACATTATCTCTTTGCCCCTGTGTTCTTGCAGGAAAATTGTGAAGATTTGGAGCAAGGTGGAGGAGGGGGCACTCAGACCAGGCTTTCTTTGGTTTAAAACTTTTTTTCATTAATGTTTTAACGTTTTAATGAAAACAATTGAACACTGCTTATTATATTAATATTGTAAAACATTATTTTATGTATTAGAAAGCTTGCTCAATCATGTTTTAATACTTTCTGACATTAACAATCCAAAGCTGTTAGGCTTTGATGTGATTTACATTTTTGAATAAAACTTTGGGAATATTGACAAGTGGGTACCCAATATATAGGAATATAAGACTACACCAATATAGGACTGAAGCAGAAAATAAAGTAGAAAAATGCAGTTCAGATGTTATGACCAGTAGTTTAACTAATAATTGTTCTTTTAAAAGTATTCTTTAAATAATAATAATAATAGTAATAATAATAATTTATATATATTCCACCTTTTCCCATGGGAATCAAGGCAGATTACAACATTTTAAAGCAAGTTGTTTTTATTAAATTGAAAATGTTCCTTTAAGGCAAGTTTTCTTTCACTGAACCTGTGCTAATTGAAGGATTTGTTTCTGAATGGCATTTCTTGCACTATAAAATATAATACTTAAAAAGAAGCAACTGACACTGGATACTGGTCTGACAATGAACAACTGCCAATAAACTGTTAAAGTTTAAATTTTTAAATTCAGTCATTGTTGTCCCAGTAAGATGGTTTGAAAACAGTAATAATAGCCAGACTTTTTTTAAAAAAAATGAATAATAAATTTTTAAAACCAGGAATTTTGTTTTTGTTTTTTTTAATTTGGTTTAAATGAACCATGTTTAAACAAGCCATTATTCTGATTTGGAATAATTAGCAGTTGCCTCAGCTGAGGGATAGGATTTACATAATTCTTCTCTCCTCAGACTAATGTCGGTGCTTCAGTGAACCTAGGATCAACTTGAATGTTTTGTCAATGTTTGGCTTGGACCTGAGCAGGCGAGAAGTTAAATAAAGATAGATGAGTACAGCAGAAATCTCAGTTGGTTTCTGTATCCTCACTGTTCAAAAGGTGTGAGAGAATAGGGGAATGCATGAGGCTTCAAACTGGCTTGGGGGCATGACGTTTACATGCACCACTCCCCCAAGTCACCCTGAAGTTTTTCTGGCAATTATATGCCAAATGGCTTCAGGGCAACTTAGGGGCATGGCGTTTAGATGTCACATACCTCCAAGACAGCTGGAAGCCAACTGAAGCTGCAATGGGGCAGCTTTTTGCCGCTCCTATTTGGAGAAGATTTTTGCTGCTCCTGTTTGGGCTGGTTTCCAGCTGGATTAGGGCTTCAGCATGCAGTTGCCACAGCCCTAATCCAGTTTTGTCAGGGGCGGCTTGAACTTGTCTTCAAGGCGGTCTGTTTCGCTCCTGAAATGGGAAAGTTAGATTGGGAGTGGAATGGCAGGGGCAAAGGAAGGGAAGTAAAAGACTTCCTTTGTTGCCTTCCATGCAAATCTGAGTTATGCACAGTTAATGATTGCAATAATCTCCTTTCAGTGTTTTCTCACAGTTCAAATTTTGTTGAGTTCTTTAGTACAGTCAGCCTTCCGTATCCACAAATTCTGTGTCCATGAATTCAACCATGCACAAGCTTGAAATATTTTTTTTAATTCCAAAAAGCAATTGATTTTGCCATTTTATGTAAGGGACACCATTTACTATGCCATTGTATGTAATGGTACTTGAGCATTCATAATTTTGGTATTCATGGGGGTTCCTGGAAACCCCAGAAGATACCAAGGGCCCATGATACTTACCTGCTTGAATTGTGCAATGTGAATATATAGTGAGTAAACAATTTCATGCACCAAGTTAACCAACTCACCCAAACTTACATTACCTCTGTGTATTACATAAATTATAACTTATCCTTATTTCATTTATCCTCAGAATTACTCTGTATGGTTGGTTTATCTGATCACCACTGTATTTTCTAAGACCACCAGATGAGCCCTCTAAATTAATAGAGATTTGAATCTATGTCTGCTTTGTCTAGCCCTTTCTTCTCAGTTCATCAAACTGAGTCTTGTTGGTACATTGGTCTAAATACAGTTGTTAGTCTCAGATAGAGCAGACCTGTTGTCACAATGAAACTTAGATAAGTGACTTAACAAGTTCCACTGATTCATTGGGTGTATACTAATTGGAACTAAGAATTAAATTTAGGCCACTGTGTCTTGCCAAATCATGTTGTATACCAATAGTATTAAGTGAAATACAGTTTTATACGTGCTTTATGTTGCTGTTTAGCACTGATGCATAGTATTGAGGAGGGATGTGGGAATACTACATATATTGCACTCAAAATGGTAATTACAGTGTAAGTAGAGACTTCCTATCAGATGTTTTGGTATTTAAATTGTAAATTCATTTTAGCATGCACACTTACCTAATGCTGCCAGTGCAAGAAGCAGCTTTCTGAAATGCTAAGTAGTTTGTGCTTAATTGTCTGCAGTAGAACAGCTGCTAATACCAGAAAAAAATGCCATCTCATCATTAGGCCTGTTATGTCCAAAAAATTTTTAAAAAATGCAGACAAGACTGCTGTAGCTACCCTGTCTGCTTTGGCACTCTTTTTCTTCCTCACTCTGTTTTCAATGTGTAATGAAGAGCTGGAGGACAATATTCTGTAATTAAGGATTCCATTAAGATGAAGAAAAGAGCAAATGGGGTTGGTTGGTTCTCCTAGCAGAAGAAAAAAAAATGTCTGGGGTGGGGGATAGTGGTAGTAGTGTAGCGAGGGGGGAGAGGTGGGTGGAGAGACTAAGTCAGGGCTGTTTGTTGAATATACTGTTACGGACTGTTACCATCCTAATTAATCAAGTTAGAAATTACAGCTGTAGTCGGTTTCCCCCCCAATTCTTGTTATCAATTTTCTTCTCTTTTGAGACAAAGCAAATATAAATTTTGTGTTCATTTGTCATTCGTTCTTTGACTTCAGCATCTCTGAAAATAACAATGTAGCACAAAAGACCAGTATTTACCTAGTTGTAATGTGGGTTGCCATGGTGTTTTGCAAATTATTGCAATTATGTTCACCATGCGAGTCGCCCTTGGTAACTGGCGAAAAAACTGATAATCCTGTTTTGAACAAAAGGTCAAATTGCTGAATAGAAAGTCTTGATTAACTAAAAGATGTACAAAGTGGAATTATTTCCTACCATTCAGAAATAGTTCTTGATCGGGTTTGGGGGAGGGGGTGAGTAAGTACATCTGATTACTGAAGTACAAAGCATTGAAAGGATGTTGTCTTGAGCCTTTCATGTAGTCTTAATGGTGGCTTTTTTGTCAAATTTACCCATTTGCGGCATTGAAAGAGGCAGCTGCATTTAAGCTGGAGAGATGGTGCTTTTTCAAGAGTTTAGCGCATGGAAAGTTCTCAGCAGTATCTGCAGTTTACTATTAGTCTGTGGTCTATTAAAACTGATGTGCTGCATTTGAGCCCATTGCTCTCAGTGCTTGTGAAACCCTTTGACTGATGATCTAATAAAGTGCTCTTACTGGACAATCTCTGATCAGATACTTGAAAAAAATCAAAAGTTTTTGAAGTGGAGAGAAGAATAAAAAAGGAAAGCATATAGCGAACATTTGTCCCTGTAAAACATATTTCCTTTTAAAAGAAGCGAATACGTCTGAGGTTATATTTGTTGCCATTTGGCAAAATTCTTTCATATTTTCTTTGGTTCCAGTTTTAACTGTGTATTTAGCATAAAGAATATTTTAAAAGTGAAGTGAGAATATTGTCACCGTCACCTGAAAGGTAATGGTTGAAACTTGGGAGAAGCTGCGTGAAAGTGGAATGAAAGCAAAATAACCCTTAGCAAGTTTGTGGGTTTACATTCTGCATCACCTAGCAACCCCTTGGTTCAGTTAGCTCACTTGTCTACCCTCAGTCTTGTTTACAGACCATTCAAACTGCCCTTCGAAACCATGAAAGATATTCAGTTTCATTAGTACCATTCTCAAAGAGAAAATAATTAAACTTAAATGAACAAACATTGCTTGGTAGTGCTTTTAAGCTTTTTACTGGTTTTCAGATAACCACTGTTGAGACCTTTCTTTCAATGACAGAAAGTTTTCCTATTTTCCACAAACATAGCTAGAGATATTAACTTTAAATTTCATTTCCCCTCAATATTCAGATGTGTGAGCTATAAGCAATATAGTAGCCTCTAAGTTTTGATCTCTCCCTTCTTTATCTTGATGATTATTGTATACATTTTCTCTCCTGCATGTGCTAGTTATTCATGTGTGAAATTAGACATAAATTGCACTTTGGCTTTTCATTTATACCTGTATTTTTGTTATTTTTTGAAAACTATTCAAGTTATTTTATTAATACACTAGACCTTCATGAAACATGAAATTGTTTTGTCTTAGCAAGCATGGAACTGCGCATGTCACAAAATTTTCATTTATATTTTTCTACTTTTATTATTTTGTTAGATTCTCTTACATGTACAGTACATAGCCGGACCATATGAGTTCTTTGTATTTTGTTGACAGCTGACAGACAAAGCAAAATTATTCTTGAAGGAAGGTACTGTACTTAGTTGTGACCTATTATAGCCTGAGAATGCTGCTTTGAGTAAGATGAATAGAAGGGTATTTTACAGAATAGACTTGAATATACTTCCTAAGATTTTAGCTGTCCATACAGATATACACACACAGACACACACACACACACACACCCTCCATTCAGCTTTCTTTGTCAAGCATAATTTTCCATATATAGTCATTTTTAGTATATTTTCCCCAGTTGCTTGCATGGAGCCAAATTTAACTGCTTTGGTATTGTCCTACAGTGGTAAAATAAAATTGCTGGTAATTGTTGGCTTTCTTTGTTCACAGTGTGGCAAGCTATGATGGCTTGTATTGCGTCCTTTTAATGTTCCTTAGATGCATCTTCTGGTGCTTAGGCCCTGGTTGCAAATTAAGGCAACCAGACTGAGATATTGTTCCCAATGTGAAGCAGAGCAGAACACTTGTTAATTTATTGCATAACACACAATTGCAAAGGTTGGAATGCAAACACTTGTAGTGCTATTACATCTGTTTAAATGAGGACCACTGTTTGCATCTAACCTATCATAAGCGTTTAGAGTGCTCTATTATCCTTTCTTTCACCAGAGTGATAGCAGAGCCTAGCCTTTGCACAAATGAGAAGATCAATAAGTTTCAAATAACTTGTATGAAATGTCATATGACTGTACATTTAAAGAGATGTTTTAAAAAATCAATTTTAATAACATTTAAAACTCTTACATTGACCTACAGTATAGCCTGCATTTCTACCTTGTAGATAGCTTTGTTTAAAGTATTTACCCATTAACACATGTGATTGCTTGACTTTTGCATTGTTCTCTGTATCACTTCTCTGACGATTAACAGTTACCAAATATGAACATATGTCTGAAAATATCAACCACAAGGTTTAAATATCAAAACATGAGTTGCCATATTGTGATTAGAAAGTGTTTCATCCAAGTGTTCCAAAACCTCATTTGCTGGTGAAGGAGCAAAAATGCATCTTGCTATTTGGAGGAGGGAAGTTGCCAAAGAAGCCCATACATTTCATCATAGTTGCCCTGTCTGGAGACTTTTTGAACCATTTGTGCAGTTAAATTAATGTAACTATTTGCTGATTTTCTTAACTACAAATCATTGTTAGGAATGCTGTGCCATATTTGGTATTTCTCTGTTATGTTCTGATAGTTTCTCTCCTCTGTATGTTTCAGCACAAGCCATACAATCACATCTTAGGCCTGCTCTGACACATTTTTTTTTCCTTTAGAAGTGATCAAAACTAAGAAATCTCACATTTAAAACAAGAACTCAAAGTCATGCTTTTTAATGTGTAGTTTCTACTGCAAAAGGTTATGCTTACTGATGGCTATGATGTATCACTCCTGTCTGGAGCAGGAATAGAAAATCCCATGGGCTGTTAAACAATCTACAAACTTAAAACTTAGTTTCTGGCATCCACATGTGTTCATCAACAGTTACAAACTTTAATTAAACATCACTTTGGGCATTAAAAAGGGCCGTGGATCACAAGATACATGTTATAATTAGAATTTTGGAAGTTACAGCTTTTCCCCTTTTCAAACCTTTTCCTGCTTTGATTGCAACAGAATTTGAAAGGAGGATGGGTCAAATGCTAAAAATCTGAAACAAAGGAAGTGCACATACCCATATATCAATACTCCAGCCTTTTATATCATACTTTTACGATATGTCTCATGTCTTTCATATCATATTTTTAAGTCTCAACTAATATTATATTTTAGGTGATAATTTGAGGGCCAGTTTAAACATTTCATCTCACATGTAAAGGTTGCTGAAAAGCACTTACCTGCATCAGTGTGCCCCGTGCAGCGGGCATAATTTTTAAAAGCCTCTTACCCCTGCAAAATCCACATTCCAGCATAGCTGCCTCCAGGGAGATGGAGCACTAGTGCACAAACACTGCATGTATATGGGCCATTGCACAGGATAAGAGGCTTTTAAACATTATGACTGCTGTGTGGAGAACCAACATGGGTAGGTACTTCTTGGCAGTTTCCACATGGGGGCCGTACTATTTTAAAATGACTCTTAGAAGAGAATGTTGCAAGTAAGTGCAATATATCCATCAATTATATTATTCAGTCTTCAGTGTTAATGAAACTGGAATGAAAATGTTAACTATGTAGATCTGTATCAGCTGCAATAAACTCACTTATGGTGCATTTCCAGTAGAGTCTTCAGTACTAATAAGCTGTCTACTTCCAATGTATACACTTTTGTGTCATGAGCAGCATTCATTGGTATCAGTACTTCTGTGTCTGAATTAAAATAAGGAGCCTAAATGAACGCTCCAGATGTATCGGAGGGCAAACTTTTGTAAGCACTAGATCTCTATTTGCAGTCTCCTTTGCAGTTCTTTCTTTCATTATGTTTATGAAATGAATCCATGCCAGTATATCTGAAGTGTGTGTGCACGTGCATGCCCACATATTCTGATAGGTTCTGGGATATTTCTGAGAGGAGAGGGTCCTTAGAGGAAACCTCTAACTACAATTGACTTTTGCAGATTTGATTATTTGTGGATTTGATTAATATGTTCTCTCTAGGCAACTCTGCCAGAGGTTGGCCATAGAGTCATGCTGGAGGATCTAGAAATTAAAACACTTCTCTAGGCATTTGTAGGTCCTCCAGCATGATTCTGTGGTCATCTTCTGGCAGATGTTGACCACAGAGTTGCACTAGAAGACCTAGAGATTCTCAGAGGAGTATTCTCTGAGGTAAAAACAGTAGTGGTTTTTTTGTGGGTTCTTTCCACTTCCAATGGGGTCCCATGAACTTAACCCCAATGAATTTGGAGTGCCCACTGTACAGGCTATCACTGAGGATGGTCTATATAAGGTCCATAGAATCATAGAGCTGGAAGGGACCACAAGGGCTATCTAATTCAATTCCCTACCATGCAGGAATACAAGAATAAAGCACTCCCAAAAGATAGCTGTGTAACCTCTGCTTAAAAACCTCCAGGGAAACAGAGTCCATCATCCTCAGATGCAATTTATTCCACTGTACGTGGAATCTATTTTCTTGGAATTTAAACCCCTTGGTTCTAGTCTAGAGCAGCAGAAAACAAGCTCACTTCAGTTTCTATATGCCATCCCTTCAGATATATAAAGATAGCTATCATATGCTGTTATATTGTTTTAATATATTTTAACCATTTTAATCTTTTTTAAAGTTTTAGCATTGAATTTGTTTTAATTATTGTAGCAATTTAATTTTATTTTAATATACTATTTTTGTATGTTTTTAACTATATGGTGTTTTTTAAAATTGGAAGCCACCCTGAAACCCAGCCTTGGGATAAGGCCAGGATATAAATAAAATAAAATAAATAATCATACCACCTCCCAGCTTTTTCCAAATTAAATATACCCAGCTCCCTAAACCATTCCTCATATGGCTTGGTTTCTAGCCCTTTGAACATCTTGATTACTCTCCTCTGGACACATTCCATCTTTTCAATATCCTTCTTGAATTGTGGTGTTAAGAATTAGACATAGTACAGTGCTCCCACACTAAACGTGGGCTTGCCATCCATTGTTTGAGCTTCTACAGATGGCAAGCCTGGGCTTTCTGAATGGGCACATGTGGCAGTGCAAGCAGGAGTGCGCACCCATTGAGAAGAATGGGACTTAAGGACTCACATTGTTTACTATCCATTTGGGCATCCAGAACTTTAAACTGAGCTGAGTTTTGAACTTAGAGGGGAAATCACCCAAGAAGAATTCAAACGAATAGCTAGCACGTGTAGGGGGAAAGTCAGAAAAACTAAAGCACAGAATGACCTCAGCCTTGCTAGAGAGGTTCAGAACTATACAAAGGGCTTTTTTGGGTATATGCATAGGAAAAGGAAGAAGGAGGAGGAAATGGTAGAGCCATTGTATGAAGAAGATGGTGAAAGGCTAACAGAGGACAGAGAAAAGGCAGAACTACTCAACGCCTTCTTTGCACAGTCTTCTCACAAAAGGAAAAGGGTTCTCAGCCTGAGGAAAATAGATCAGAGGATGCAGTAGGGGAAAGCCAAACCGGATTAAGTAAAGAGTTAATACAGGAATACCTGGTTAATCTAAACAAATTCAAGTCTCCAGGACCAGATGAACAAGGGTATTAAAACAACTGGCAAAGGTAATCTCAGAGCCACTGGCAATTATCTTTGAGAATTCCTGGAGAAGTGTCAGCAGCCTGGAGGAGGGCAAATGTTGTCCCTATCTTCAAAAAGGGGGGGGGGGGGGGGAGGACCCAAACAAATACCATCCGATTAGCCTGACGTCAATATCAGGAAAGATTTTAGCAAATCCTTAAACAGAAAATCTGTAGCTATAATTGCAAAACATCAACATGGGTTTCTCAAAAACGAGTCATACCACACAAATCTTATCTCTTTGGTAAAACTGTCAGCTTGGTAGATGAAGGGAATGCTGTGCATGTAGCATACCTTCCACAAGATTCCCTATGATATTATCACAAACAAGCTAGTAAAAGGTGGGCTAGACAATGCAACTGTTAAGTGGATTTGTAATTGGTTACAAATTTGTAATCTGTAATTGGCTGAACCCAAAGGGTGCTCAGCAATGGCACCTCTCCATTCTTGAGAGAAGTGACCAGTGGGATGCCACAGGGTTCTGTCCTGTGCCCAAAGGATCCAACATCTTTATCAAAGACTTGGAGGAAGGAATAGAGGGCCTGCTTTTCAAATGTACAGAAAACACCAAATTAGGAGTACCCAGCACTGCAGAGGACAGGATCAAAATTCAAAATGACCTTAATTGATTAGAAAGCTGGGCTAAAACTATCAAAATGAAGTGAACAGGGAGAAATGTACTACACTTAGGGAGAAAAAATTGAATTGCACAGATACAGGATGGGAGACACCTGGCTCGACAAGACTAACATGTGAAAGGGAAAGTGGTAGGAAACCTGATGGTGCAGTGGTTAAATGCCTGTACTGCAGCCACTCACTCACAAACCATAAAGTTGCAGGTTCAATACCATCCAGGGGCACAAGCTTGACTCAGGCTTGCTAAAATGAGTACCCAGCTTGTTGAGGGCAATACAGTTGTAAACTGCTTAGAGACTGCTTAGGTGGTATGAAGCTGCTATTGCTATCTAGGAGTTCTAGTAGACCACAAGTTGAACATGAGTCAGCAGTGTGATGTGGCAGCTAAAAAGCCAATGTGATTCTAGGCTGCATCAATAGACGTATAATGTCTAGATCAAGGGAAGTAATAGTATCACTGTATTCTGCTTTGGTCAGACCTCACCTTGAATACAGTTCGCCCTTCTTATACACTGTTTTTTTATACATGGATTCAAACATACACGGTTTGAAAATGTTTTAAAAAAGTATAAATTTCAAATATCAAACCTTGATTTTCCATTTTTTTTATAAGGGACACCATTTTGCTATGTCATTATATTTAATGGGACTTGAGCATCCACGGATTTTGGTATCCACGGGGGATCCTGGAACCAAACCCCAGCGTATAACAAGGGTCCACTGTACTGTGTTCAGTTCTGGGAACCCTGATTCAAAAAGGATATTGAGAAGCTAGTGAAGTGGGTCACCAAAATGGTGAAAGGTCTGGAAACTGTGCTGTATGAGGAGTGACTTAGGGAGCTGGGTATGTTTAGACTGGACAAAAGAAAATTAAGAGGTGATACAATAGCCTTGTTTAAATATTTTAAGGGATGTCATACTGTAGATGGAGCACATTTGTTTTCTACAGCTCCAGAAAGTAGCACCTGGAGCAATCTACAGGAAAAGAATTCCACTGAAACATTAGGAGGAATTTCCTGACGTTAAGAGTTGTTTGACAGTGGAACACGCTCCCTCAGAGGGTGGAGAAGTCTCCTCCTTTAGAGGTTTTCAACAACTCTATGGCCTTATGTGTGATTCTTTTTACATTTGCTGCTTTAAAGCCAAGTGCCACCCATCCTATATATCTATCTAATCCATATTTTTAGTTATATCTTTGTCTTACAGTATTAGAAAATCAGTACTAGATATATTTAAACAAAATATAATATAAAATATAAACACATCTGGTCTCACAGTCTTTACACACATGGATTGTAATCTCTGTTGGGATCCAGCAACTGCTCCTCCAATTAGGTATGGGGATAAATTTCACCATGTGTTTTGATGCTGTTTGGGCTATATGTGTGTTTCAATAACATCACCTCCTCCTTTCTTCTTTGGCATCTTCCCCAGGCCCCACTATCTCCTTTTGAAGATATTAAGACTTACTGTAACTAGATGTTATACATGGTTATATTATCTTTGGGTACTGAATCCAAAGTCATATCTTCATGTGTGTGTGTGATCCTGTATTTCAAACGGTACAACCATCACTAGTGACTTCTGTCACGGTTCCCCTGTATACACCAATGAGCTTCATGCACATGAACCTCTCACAGAAAAGAAACTTTTTGGTATTCAGGTAGCAGAAGCTGTTATTGTTGTTTTGTTTTGTTTTTTGTTCAATACCTGGTGTCCAGTTCCCTGATTGTGGAGAATCTCAGAACAAAGGATAGTCTTGATAGTCTTACTCCCAACAGGCAGAGAGTTGAAAACCGAACCTTACAAGCTACTCATTCTGTTTATGAGCAGCTGTAAAGGTTAGGGAGAATTATTACCAAATGGACATAGCTGCTTCCTATCAGTTTGTGTAGGAGAAGATGCAACATTTCTTAACAGATTTACTAGACAACCAGAACAACATTATCCCTCTATTTGAGGCCAGAGCTCTTCAAGTTGCCAGTCAAGAGGTCAGCACAGATTGCCATGTTGCAAACTGTGCATCAGAGGCAATGGAGGGAGCTATTGTGTTAATAAGACATACTTGACTCAGGTCTGGTGGAGTTATAGAACACACCAGGATGTGTACAAAAGACCTCCCCTTTGATGGACAAGGCCTCTTTAACACTGTTGGCATGGCTCATCTATTTAAGGCTCTCACAACAGGAAAGATTATGGGAACCAATGCACAGGCTTAGCAACAGCATTAGGTATGCCATTGTTCATCCTCTTATCATGTTAAATTGAGATCTCATTTTAACTTCTCACTGCCGTCCTACCTGGCCTCCTGACATAGCAAATAATCCCCCCCCCCCAAAAAAAAAACACCTTCAGTTTAGATCAAGCTCAATGAATGTATCTTCTAGTTTAAAGCAACATTTTTGACTCCTATGCTTGGTATGATAGCTAGCTCTTCTGTCAATGTTTTCACTTAGTGTTCCAGAAGGAGGCTGAATGTGCCTTCATAACATCTAGAGCAATGTTAACAAAGAAATTCATGTCATAGTTCAATCAGCTTACTCTATAGAATTTGATTCACTACCTCCAGTTGGGATGTTACTCAAGATGTTTCTGATGCAACTCTTCAAAGGTGCAATGGCTATCCTTCTGTTTATAAGGACACCATAGAATAGTGTATTTTTGCCACAGGAATACTCATTTCTTCTCCCATTATATTATAGCCCCAAAGAGAGATGATGGTCAGAGAATCAGAGGAGGCCACAAGTGCCATCCCATGCAACCCCCCTGCCATGCAGGAACACACAATCCTGACAGATGGCTATTTAGCCTCTGCTTTAAAACCTCCAAAGAAAGACTCAACCACACTCCAAGGCACTGTATTCCACTGTGGAACAACTCTTATGGTCAGAAGTTCTTCCTAATATTTACATGGAATCTCTTTTCCTGTAGCTTGAATCCATTACTCCGTGTCTTAGTCTGTGGAAGAGCAGAAAACAGACTTGCTCTTTCTTCCATATGACATCATTTCAAATATTTAAACATGGCTTTCTTGCCACCTTTTAACCTTTTCTTCCTCTGTCTAAACATACACAATCCAGACCTTTCACCATTAGTTGCTCTCCTCTGGACACGTTCCAGTTTGTACATATCGTTCTTGACTTGTGGTTCCCAGAACTGTATACAGTATTCCAGGTGAGGTATGACCAATGCAGAATAGAGTTGCACTGTTACTTCCCTCAATCTAGATACTATATTCCTATTGATGCAGCCTTGAATCTCATTGGCTTTTCTAGCTGCTCTCCAGTTTATCATCCAAACTTGTGTTCAGTTTGCAGTCCACTAAGACTGCTAGATGCCTTTCGTATGCACTGCTGTCAAGCTAGGTGTCACTCATCCTATTATCTGTGCATTTAATTTTTACTGTCCAAGTGTAATACCTTACATTTTCCCTTGTTGAAATTCATTTTGTTAGTTTTCACCCAGCTTTCTAATCTATTAGGGTCATTCTGATCCTGTCCTCTGAGGTATTAGCTATCCCTCCTAATTTGGTGTCATCTGAAAATTTGATAAACATGACCTCTAGTCTATCATCCAAGTCATTGATAAAGATGTTGAATAGCTCTGGCCCCAGGACAGACCACTGTGGCACCGCAGTAGTTACTTCTCTCCAGAATGATGATGAGCCAATGGTGAGCACCCTTGGGATTCAGTCAGTCAGTCAATTACAAATCCACTGTCTGACCATGTTTTACTAGCTCTTTTGCAAGAATATCATGGAGACCTTATCAGAAACCTGATTGAAATCAAGATACGTTATATCCAAAGCATTTTCTTCATCTACCAAGCCTCTAACTCAATCAAAAAACAGATAAGATTAGTTTGGCTTGTTTTTGAGAACCCATGCTAACTTTTAGTGATTATGGCATTCATTATGGCATTCCTTTCTAGATGCTTAGAGATTGTCTGTTTAATTATTTGCTCTAGAATCTTTCCTGGAATTGATGTCAGGCTGACGGGTGATACCATATATAATTGATCTCATGTATAAGTCTAGGGCAGGTTTTGGGGCCAAAATTAGGGATTTTGATATGACCTATGAATAAGTCGAGGGTAAAACATAGGATCTCAGCACCCTTCCACCCCCTCCTCAATGATGTTGTCCCTTTGGGAGACAGCCGGGCTGGGGAGAAAGCTTGAGAGGTGAGCACCTGCCCTCCTTCTGTCTCCATAGACCGGCTGTCCCTTTGGGAGACAGCTGGCTGGGGATTAGGCCTGGGGACAAGTGCTTGCCTTCACTCTTCCTCTCAACCCTGGCTGTCTCTGGAGAGTCAGCCAGGCTGGGGACAAGGCTTGAGGGGCAAGTGCTTGCCCTACCTCGTCCTTCACAGCCTGGCTGTCCCTTTGGGAGACAGACAGGCGGAGGAAGTTACTGCATTGACCTGTGTATGAATTGACCAAGGATTTTTGGGTCAATTTTTTTGCCAATTTATTTTGACTTATACACAAGTATATACGGTAATTATTTGGGTCCTCTATTTTCCCCTCCTGCTCCAGGCTGCTAGTAGTTCTCCTGTTCTCCAGTAATTTTGAAAGGTATTGCCAGTGGTTCTGAGATTATTTCTGCCACTTCTTTTACTAGTACACTCATCCCTCCGCATTTGCAACTTTGATTTTTGTGGATTTGATTATTCATGGATTTTATTAATCTGTTATCTCCAGGAATGTCTAGGTCCTCCAGTGCAACTCTGTGGTCAACTTTAACCAAACATCGTATTGAAGGATCTAGAGATTCCTAGAGATAACACTCCACTAGGAATTTGTAGCTCTTCCATCGTAATTCTGTGGTCAGTGTCTGGCAGGTGTAGACCACAGGGTTGCATTGGAGGACCTAGAGATTCCTAGAGAGGTATTCTCTCACGTAAAAACATAGCTTTTTTGTTATTTGCGGTTTTTTCATATTCATGGGGGTCCTGTGCCCCTAACTTCAGCGAATATGGAGGGACGAGTATAGTTTAGCTGGCCCTGGAGATTTGAATTCATTTTGAGTAATCAAGTATTTCTGTACTGTATTATCTCTTTACCTATTCTGTACTGCTTTTCCCTTACTGCATCATCTGCTCCATTTTCCCCAGGTTGAACAGTGTTTTCTTTGTGGAAGCAATCTAAGGCAAAGAAGATGTTGCATAGCTCTGCCTTTTCTCTATCCTGTTAGCCTTTTGCCATCCTCTCCATGCAGTGGCCCTGCCATTTCCTTGTTTTTCACATTGCTGTGTACATAACACACACACACAAATACTCATTTATATCCCACTTTATTTTCAGTAATGGGACTCAAAGTGACTAATAACATATTTGCAACAATACAGATTAAAATTATGCAAAGTCATTAACAAAAGTACAGTGGGCCTTTGGTATCCACTTGGATTTGGTTCCAGGAACCAAATCGCTGCTTAGGACAAGAGGCTACTGTTAGAACAGAACATGGAGAAACAGAATGGTTCCCGAGCTCAGGCAAGGCTGCATTCTGTCACCCCATTTGTTCAACCTATATACAGAAAATATCATTGGTAGAGCTGGTTTAGAAGGAAGAGTGAAGATAGGAGGAAGGAACATCAACAATCTGAGGGGGCATTCACACTCATTTTTCTGTCCTGAGGAGATGTGGATTGCTGCGCTGATGTATATCGGGTTTGTTGTTCCCATTTGTTTTGGGGTTGCAGATCTCTTCAAGTCATTATAACCCCTTTGTTATTCACACATGCCATCGTTTTGGGATAAAATTGAGCTGCCTCCATTCCCTTGAATGATACAGAGCAATACGAATTGATTCAGAAACTTATTCACATTGCTGAAGATGCAGATTGATGCAGATCTTTTAGGAAAACTCAGAAAAATATCTGGTATCGAATATCCCAGGTTTTTTGCCAGCCCCTCACCCCCTCTGCCCCTCAAGGTTCATTGAGTGCATTTGGGAAGTGTGTGAACAACAAGGATTAAACCCGGATTCATCCCGGATTATTTCCCTAGTGTGAATGGAGCCTAGAATATGCAGATGACACCATATACTAGTGAAAAACATCACAGACTTGGAACAATTACTAAGCAAGTTAAAAGAAGAAAGTGCAAAGGCAGACTTATTGCTGAACATAAAGAAAACAAAAATGACCATGGAGGATCTATACAAGTTCAACCTAGATAATGAGGAAATAGATAAAGTTAAAGATTTCCTCTACCTTGGATCAAACACTGATCAGAACAGAAACTGCAGCCAAGAGATAAGAAGATTAAGAATGGGAAGGGAAGCGATGAAAGATCTAGACAACATCCTAAAGAGTAAACTGAGCACTAAAGTTAAAATCGTCCAATCCATTGTAGTCCCCATTACCATGTACTGATGTGAGAATTGGATAGTGAAAAAAGCCAGCAGAAAGAAAATAAACTCATTTGAGATGTGATCATTTTCAGTTACCTCCTCTGAACAGATCTTGCCAAGAAAACCCCATGACAGAGTCACCATAAGTTGGAAAGAACTTGAAGGCACGTGACAACTAGCTTTCTGGGAGCTGTTTTGTTTTGTTTTTTAAGTCTTCTCACCTTAAGGAATCAAGTTTTGGGATTGTTATTCAATTTATGTCCTGTCGTTCTACCTAGAAAAAGTGGTTAGCAAGCAAAAACAAATGCCGTTATAACATGCAGTGCATTAAAACACAATTATAAATATGTAAATAAAAAAATGGGTGTTCAACCAGTTAAAATTGCTTCAACAGCTATTCTACTTAAATGCCAAAGCCCTGTGGGAATAAAAAGGTGTACGCCTGCTGGACAAGAAATCCGTTAATGTCTTTCAGCAGGACTTCCCAGAACATGACAGTGGGAAACCCCTCTCATGTACCCATCAAAAAAGTCTTCAGTGATGGCAGGATTGAGAAATTTCTCTATGAACTTATCACTGAGGTAAAATTATATAAGTGAATATTGTCTTTTAAATACCCTGGTCCAAGGTTATGTAGGGCTTTATCTGTCACAATCAGCACTTAGAATTGTACTCAGAATCACCCCAGTAGCAAGTGAGCAATAATGAAATCACACATACTCCATAACTGCCCTTGGTCAACAGTCCGGCTGTAGCATTCTGAACAAGTTGAAGTTTCCAGATATTTCTAAAAGATTCATGTGAGAGCATGGTATAATACTCCACGTGGGATGTAATGTAGGCTATCTGCACTGCAGAAATAATGCAGTTTGACGCTGCTTTAACTGCCGTGGCTGAGTACTATAAAATTCTATGATTTGTAGTTTTGCTAGATGTTTGGCATTCTCTGTCAGAGAACCCTGGTGGCCTACTAAACAACCAATCCAAGGATTCCATAGCATTGAGCCATGGTAGTTAAAGCAGTGTCTAAATTACATTATTTTTACAGTGCAGATGCAGCCTACATTACATCCCATGTGGAGTACTATACCATGCTAAGACAGTTGTCTTAATTTAAATCAATAAAATGTAAGCTTCAGTACGAGAATTTATGAGATAGATTAGTACAGGAAGTAGTAGTGGTAATAGTAGTAGTAGTAGTAATAGTAGTTTAGGTTATCTTGTATAAGTCCAACAGAGTCAATAGTCTGTGACTACTGGATATGTTTAGGAATTAGTGGATTTTGGGAATGTGCCCCTTAGAGACTTTTTAAAATATTGTTGGTACTTCTGCAGTTGAAATGTTATGATGCTGAAATGAGCTTAATAGCAATAACTTTAACACTTGATGTTAGGGTTTGCAAAATGAAAGTGTCACACTTGAGTGCGAATTTGGTATGAGTATCTCTCTTTGGCCAGTATCACAATTCATTTTTAGATATGCAGGCACACTTGACTGAATCTGGAATGGTTACTGTAGAAGTGTTGTGTATATGAGGAGCTTTGAAAATACAAGCTTCTTCTTCGTGGTCTCTGCGAATCATACAAATGGGTTTTACTGCGCCTGTGCAGTGCTACTCGGAACCTACTGGAATCACTGGGCAAAGTTAACTTTGCAACATTTAGAAACTTTTTGGCGGTAACTCCGGCCACCCGTTATAAGGCCCCTGCCTTCCCGCTCTTTTCCCCAGTTCCTTTTTTCCGCCGCACTAGCTGCTTGAAGGAACTTCGCTCGCTCTATTAGCTTGTTTGGAATCACTCTCACTTGACCTCGGACCGTCTTTGACCATTCTTTATCTCCCGCCCCTGGTAACTTCGTACTTTCGAACTGTGACCTCGTTTTTGGATTTTCCTCTGCCTTTGACGACTTCGGATCATGCCCGCTCCTTTCAAGAAGTGCGACGTTTGCGGGGGCAAGGTGCCCGTCCAGGATCCACACTCCTCCTGCCTCCTTTGCTTGGGCAAGGACCATGATGCCAGGGCCTGCCCGCTCTGCAAGTTGCTGTCATCCCAAGCCAGGAAAAACCGTGAGTCCCGGTTGACTTCGGCTATTGCCAGGGCAAGGTTCAAGAGGGAGGCTCCCGCCCGTCATCGGTCCCTCTGACTGCGCCGCCTGCTTCGTCATCCTGGGCCAGCGTTTCGAGTGTGGTGTCTGTCCCGGCCGGGACACGGTCTCCCACCACCTCCGATGTGGCCCGTGGTCCCCCGAGACCCAGTGCTACCGACAGACCCTCCAAGCGCCCCCAGAAAACCTCGGGGACTGAGGGTTCTGAGCCCAAGGACAAATCCGGGAGGAAGCCGTCCCCAGAGGGCTCGCGTGCGAGGGAGCGCGTGGAGGCAGAGGTCCGGCTCGCTTCGCCTCCGTCCTCCAAGTCGTCGTCGAAGGCATCTCGGCATGCCTCCAAGTTGTCCGAGACGGGGGCATCGTCTTCTGGGAAGGCCGCACCGGTGGAGAAGGCTAAGCCGACCAAGCCCCATTCCAAGAGAGCTGCTGTCCTGCACGACCTGCCGGATAACCCCTTCTCCCCCCGAAGATCAGGCTGAGACGCTGCGACCCTCGAAAAAGAGGCACCACAAGGAGGCGGCCGAAGGATCCGCACCCAAGAGGTCCAAACCCACCAAGGACCACACCGGGTCAGAGCACCCGCCCAAGGCGAAGGAGCGCGCTTCACATAAGCAACGCTCCCCTTCAAAAAAGGCCTCGGCAATGCGCCCGGAGATCCCTGCTTCATCGCATGCGGCCGCCGTGCTGGCCACGCCGCTGCCGCCGTCGGAAGACCTCTCTCACGTCGGTGAGGATGCACTGGCCTCCCCTCGGAGAGTGTTGTCCCCTCCTTCCTTCCATTCGGACGCTGATGAACCAATGGAACCTGACTCTGACATGGATGAGCCACGGGAGCCGGACACTGACATGTTCTTTGACACCGAGACCCAAAGGTACTACATGTCAGTGCCGAAGGAGACCGCCTTCAGGAAATTTACCAGGCTGAACCTGCGCCCAGTGATTTTCCAGGGAGAAAAACCTGCCTCCTCGCATGCGGTGGCTTCGACGTCGGCACCTTGTCGCCCTCCTGCAGAGCCGGTGGTCCCTCGGATTCCAGCTCGCTGTCCAACTCGAGTCAGGGTCCCGGACATCCCTTTGACCTCGGACTCCCTTTGACCTCCCGCCATCGCGGTAGCCGTCGGATGAGGACGAGGCCCCTCCAACCCGCCGTCCCCTCAAGGGATGCATCACCCGGGTCCTTCGTCCCCAACTGATGATGTCCACTCGTTCAGCGAGCACATCATTAAGATGTGTTGAACCCTGGACATCGAGCTTTCCCCTCCTGAGGAGGAGGCTCGCGACCCTGTGGAGCGCTGGGTCCTTGGCCGAGTCCCCACACCACCCTGCATCCCAGTGTTGCCGTCTCTGCAGTCCATTGTTCAGAGGTCATGGGATGAGCCAGTTTCGCTTACCGCGTCCTCTCGGAAGATCGAGATGCTGTACCGGATATCCCCGCCGAGTTGCCCTTGGTTGACCGACCATTCCAAGCAGAACTCAGCGATTGTGGAGGGGGCTCAGCAGACCTTCGTGCCGAAGCAAGCAACTTCCCCGGCGGATCGGGAGGCCAAGAAGATCGATGGCCTTGCTAAGAAGGCCTATTCATCGTCTGCCCTCATCGTCAAGGCCATAAATTATAACGCCTCTATGGGGGCATACATCCAGGCTTTGATGGAGGGGATCTCGCCAATCGTCCCCGACCTCCCAGACGAAGTCCAACGTCGCCTGGTTGAGATCCGCGATGAGGCCCACTCAATCGGGAGCTGGCTCATCACCGCCTCCAGAAACGTGGCTGACTGTGCGGGACAGGCCATGGCGGCATCGATGGCTCTGCGTTGACACGCGTGGCTGAGGGGGTCGGACCTCAACGTCAAATCGGCAATCGAGGACATGCCTCTTGACGGTAGCGGCCTTTTCCACGCCAACACCGATGAGCGTCTGAACTGCAAGTTCAGAATGAAGGCGGCGGCGAAGAAGCACGGGATGTCGTCTGCTTCCATCTCGCCCTTCAGAAGGAGGCACTGTCCATGGCCACTGCAAGGTCAGTCCCAGGGGACCTTCCCGCTACCCCTCACAGTCTTCCTCCTCCTCTGGCCGTCGTAATTTCCCGCCTCGGTACCGCAAGGCTCACCGGCAGGATACCGACCAGGGGAAGAAGAGAGCCTGAAGGGACATAGCGCGCTTCGTCTCCCCGTCTCCCCTCTTCTTTTTGGACATTCTAAGGCCCTTTGCTAACACCTGGGCCTTTGTAACATCGGACTCATGGGTCCTTAACATCGTCCGCAGGGGTTACGCCCTCGAGTTCCAAGAGCTCCCCCCAACCGGAGCCTTCTTGTCCACCCTCCCCTCGGACACCCTTCTCGACGAAGTGCGCACCTTGCTGAAAAAAGGGGCAATTTCCCCTTTGCCGCTGGAACAATGCTCCAGGGCCTTTTTCTCCAGGTACTTTACGGTACCGAAAGCAGATGGGGGCATCAGGCCCATCCTGGACTTGAGACAATTGAACTTGTTCCTTGAATACCGTCGCTTTCGAATGGTAACTTTGGCTTCCATTCTGCCTCTGCTCCACCAGGGCCTGTGGTTCGCAACCATCGACCTGAAGGATGCCTACTTCCATATCGGGATTCGGGAGTCCCACCGGAGATTTCTCGCCTTCGCCGTCGGCTCCACCGCGTTCCACTACAACGTGCTTCCTTTCGGCCTTGCCACGGCACCAAGAGTCTTCACAAAGTGCATGGCACCGGTAGTGGCATACCTTCATCAGAAAGGCTTCATAGTCTTCCCGTACCTGGACGACTGGCTTTTTGCCGCCAAATCCCAGTGAGAGCTGCAGGAGGAAGTCTCATTCGCCTTGCGCCTTTTGGACTCCCTCGGACTGGTCGTCAACCGGGAAAAGTCTCACTTCACACCGACCAGACAGGCCAAGTTCATTGGGGCCATCCTCGACTCCGAAAGATGCTCCACCTTTCTCCCTCCAGACCGTTTCCAGGCGCTGACAGCATCACTCAGGCCTTGCATCCCACACAGAAGGGTGAGGGCCAGGGACGTCCAGGTCGCCCTGGGCCACATGGCCTCGACAACGTTTGTCACGCCGTGGGTGAGGCTTCGCCTTCGACCTCTTCAGTCCTGGTTCCTCTCGGTCTTCTCCCCGATGGAGAACCCCCCCGCCCAAGTGGCTCACGGTACCAAGACCGATAGCCGCTTCCCTGAGATGGTGGCTGGACTGTCGCGACGTGTGCACCGGGATGCCCTTTCATCAGCCTCAGCCCCAACTGACTCTTGACAACCGATGCTTCCCTGGAAGGCTGGGGCGCCCACCTCCTCGACTTGGTCGTCAAGGACGTATGGTCCCCCCAAGACAAGCTTCTCCACATCAGCGCCCTAGAGATGCTGGCTGTCGAGAAGTCGCTGGGGGCTTTCGAGACTGCCATCGCAGGCAAGGTGGTCCTCCTAAGGACAGACAACACCACTGTGATGTATTACATCAACAAACAGGGAGGCACCAGATCCAAGACTCTGCTCGACCTTACTCTCCACATCTGGGACTGGTGCATCCAGAGAAAGGTACTCCTTCAGGCTAGTCACCTTCCCGGAGAGGACAACAAATTGGCAGATCACCTCAGCAGATCCTCATCGGTGTGCCACGAATGGAGGCTCCATCCTGAGACAGTCAGCGACCTGTTTGAGCGGTGGGGAACCTCCCGGATCGACCTCTTCGCGACCACATGGAACAGCCACTGTCCCCAGTTCTGCTCCAGGAAGCGAATGGACGGATCCCTCGGAGACGCGTTCGCCTTCCTTTGGATGGGAGAGCTGCTCTACGCCTTTCCTCCCTTCCCTCTCATCATCAGGGTGGTGTCCAAGATGACAGCGGACCGATCGGATGCGATCCTGATCACGCCGTGGTGGCCGAGACAGCCCTGGTTCGCCCCCCTCCTTCACTTCTCCAAGAGATGCTTCCTCCGCCTCAACTCCCATCCAGATCTGCTGTCGATCCAGGACGGCTGGATTCTGCACCCGGACATCGAGAACTTGCCACTGGTGGCCTGGAGGATACAGCCCTAGCTGCCCTGCCGGATGCGGTAAGGACGGTGATTCTGGCTGCAAGGAAACCTTCCACCCAGCGGTCCTATGCCCTGAAGTGGAGGAGGTTTAGTCTCTTCCTTGACCAGAAGGGCTTGTCTCCTGTTCAAGTTTCCACTCCAGTGGTACTGGAGTTTTTGATGGCACTTTTGGATGAGGGGTTATGCCTCGCATCCATCAAGTGCTATCTGTCTGCCATTTGCTCCAAGTACCAATTCGGGGGGGAGGGCTTCCTTTTTCAGGGATCCCTTGGTGAAGGGGTTCCTTAAGGGGTGTGCCAATTTGCATCTCCCTGTGTCGGTACCGGCACCGGCTTGGAGCTTGGAGGCGGTACTGACTGCACTCCAATCCAAGCCCTTTGAACCAATGGCCACAGTGGACTTGAGACTACTGACTTGGAAAACCGCCTTTCTTGTGGCCATCACCTCTGCCTGCTGTGCGGGTGAACTCTGTGCTTTGCGGAGGGACCAACCCTTCCTGAGGTTTCACAAGGACAAGGTGGTCCTTTGGACAGACATTACTTTCTTGCCTAAGGTTGTGTCTGCTTTCCACATGTGCCAGGACATTATGTTGCCTACCCTCGCTTCCAATCCGACTTCGGATGCGGAGCGAAGCCTGCACTCTCTTGATGTCAGGAGAGCGCTGGCATTTTACCTGGACAGAACTGCTGCCTCCAGTCGGTCCGAGAGACTTTTCCAATGCTACTCGGAACCGAAGAAGGGGTTGCCCGGGTCTGCGCAGAGGTTTTCCAAATGGGTGGCTGGTACCATCCACCTCTGCTATGAACTGCTGGGTAAGCCTCTCCCTGGCAGGGTTCGGTCTCATTCCACAAGTTCAATGTCAGCATCCTCTGCATTCCTGTCGGGCATTCCCTTGGAGGATGTCTGTAAGGCTGCTGTCTGGTCCCAGCCATTGACTTTCATAAAGCACTATAGGCTGGACACCAGAGCCATCCGAGACGCAGCTTTTGGGAGGGCTGTGTTGGTTTCAGGGTTGCATCGATTGCAGTACTGATGGTTTGTGTTGTCAGCATTTGTGTACATAATGCCACTGTTTTACATTCTGTTGAATGTTGATTGCACAGTTCCAATGGGACTGGTCTTGCATGACCTTTGATCCCCTTCTCAGGTTTTGCAATGCTGTTGCTGTGTTGAGTTTTTGTGCATGAACAAAAGACTGACTCTTTTCATGGTTCAAGGTGTTTGTTGTTGCAATAAATATACCTTTGGTTTACCATAGCTTTGGTTTCAGGACACTCCCTCCGCCGCATACCTAAGCTTGTCAGTCTAAACCCATTTGTATGATTCGCAGAGACCACGAAGAAGAAGGACAGGTTGCTTATCTGTAACAGTATTTCTTCGAGTGGTCATCTGCGAATACATACAAATCCCACCCGTCCGTCCCCTCAGTGTCCTGCTCTGATTGGCTCTTTCCATCGCCTGCTTTGCGGAAAAATTGCGGAACTGGGGAAAAGAGCGAGAAGGCAGGGGCCTTATAACGGGTGGGCGGAGTTACCGCCAAAAAAGTTTCTAAATGTTGCAAAGTTGACTTTGCCCAGTGATTCCAGTAGGTTCCGAGCAGCACTGCGCAGGCGCAGTAAAACCCATTTGTATGTATTCGCAGATGACCACTCGAAGAAATACTGTTACAGATAAGCAACCTGTCCATCTCTTGCAGAGCATA
Organism: Sceloporus undulatus; assembly: GCF_019175285.1. NCBI lineage: Eukaryota > Metazoa > Chordata > Lepidosauria > Squamata > Phrynosomatidae > Sceloporus > Sceloporus undulatus. The sequence continues at coordinate 83,541,797 of NC_056524.1, read as the reverse complement.
TTCATGTGATTCCACTGGTGAGAAATATAGACAGGTATTGTTTTTTACCCTCCATTTTCCTAATACAGTGTTACCCCGGGTTACGAAAATAATTCGTTCCGCCGCCGCTTTCGTAACCCGAAAGGCTTTCGCAAGCCAAAACCCCATAGGCGCTAATGGGGAAAAGCCACGATTTGGTGCGAAAAAGCGCCGAAAAGCACCAAAATTTCTTTCGTAACCCGAAATAACCTTCGTAACCCGGAACAGTTTTTTTCAATTGGATTTTTTCGTAACCCGGAAATTTCGTAAGGCGGCGCATTCGTATCCCGGGGTAACACTGTATCTGAAATTTTTTCACTCCATCACAATCTATGGCACTTCAAGTTTTTGTGATGTCCAAATGGAAGAATGTTTAATGTCTCTGCAGTTTTGTAAGTTCATATCCACACTTGCTCAAAAATTATGCCTTTCATCCAACAGACCATACTCTTTTCCTGCCCTGTGTGCTTGGATGATTTTTGGGATATCAGCTTAATTTTTCCAACCAATGCAAAAACATGATGGAAGAAAAAGAAGGCAGTATTATAATAGTGGGGCAGCCAGTATATAAAAGCCAGAGATACTCCCCACAAAAGAAGAAATGCTGGTACAGAGCCCACAGATGGCAGCATTCAGCAGTCCTTCAAGAGAGCTCCCTTAGGAAAAAAAAGGAGCGAGGTGCTGTGCCAGCATAGTGAATAATTAGGTTAAAACCGAGAAGTACAGGGCAAACAGGATTATATGGCAAAATGCAGTTCCAGTGCAATGAAAAATTGAGGCTAAAATGAAGAAGAGTGTTATAAGGTTCCATGCTGGTATTGTGAAATAGCCTCCTTGAAGGGCATCACCCACGTGGACATCTGACCAGTGCAAGTGGAAGGCTACCAGAGATTTTCAGGGGAAAACAGCAGTCCTTTTCCTCTCTCTCTCTCTCTCTCTCGTTGCCAGCAACAGAGCACTACTTCCACCTTTGCAGCCAGAGAAGTAGGATTTTAAAGAAATAGGAAGAAGGCTTGAGTGTCTAGCCTAGATGAGTGGGTGCTTTGGAGGCTCTCTCAGAATGTTGGAGCATGGCTGGTGGAAATTGGCTCACACATCATTCCCAGTTTTGGTGAAAAATCAGCTTCAAAATCAGCCAGGCTGTCCAGTATGAATGGAGAGTGAGTATTCTGAAGGGTGTACTTAATACCCTGTTGTCTTTAGTTGGGAGAAAACGTGCACGCACGCATGCACACACACGAACCTGACAGAATAAACACCTGTTTCCTGAATCCATCCAAACCTCCATCTTCTTCCACTGATCTTACATTTTCAAATTCATGTATCCTTACTCTTATTCTTTCAATAATATTTCACAACCACTTGTTACTAGTTTAGGCATACACACTACTCTTTATGGAATGGGTTTTTGCAGCACTTTTGAAACTAACTGTTCAAAAGAAGTTGTAGAAGGAGCTTTTGTATACTTGGTCTACTTCCTCTGATTCTTCATTCATCTAAGGGAGTAGACCAAGCCTATGAAAGCTCATGCTATGCCTTCTTTCACGCATTTAGTCTCAAAGATGCTGCAAGATCCCTTTGTATACTGATATTCCAGACTAACACGCTATGTCCCTAAACACTACTCTGTTCTTCATATTTTGGTTACTTTGCCTCAGTGAGGACAGAGCGAGGGACCATATCACATCACCCTTGTCTGGGTAGTGACAGGACATAACCCAATGTTGGATCTCTCCTTCTTCTGCATAAAAGAATGGACTTTCACAAGTAATACCCAGTGTGCCATTCCACAGAAGTCTTGGCATACCTTCCCTAAGCCTGTAGGATATAGGTCATACCCATTATATTTTACTTAATTTTGTTTAAAAGTTGATTTCAGATGAATTTTGTTATTTTTTTACTCTAAAATAGTTATAGTTAGATTAGCAAATTGTGAGTACTTTTTATTAACCAGATATCTCTTCTAATGATAAAGTGTATACTTTTATTCCTTCGTTAATGAAATGTTTACACTTTCTATGTATTTTCAAAAGTTTCAATACCATAGTCTTGTTTAAACATTATTTGCATTTTCTGTACCAATCCAGGAGCAAAACATATTTTTTTCAAACTGAATTGCAAAATTCTTTGGTAATGGTAGTTATAATCAAGAAAGTAAAATATTGGCTTTGTATGCTTCTCAGATACAATAGATATTAATCATAGAGGGGTTAACAGTAATGCACTTCAAAACATTCATTTGAAGCAGTGCATATGTTGAGTTTGATAAGTTTTATTTAAAGCAAATCAAGTCCAGAAGCTTAATTATAAAATCAAAATAAGAAGCATAAAGGCCTACATATTTCTGATATGGTGTGTTGTTTTTCAAAAATAGCACTTATCACAGATTTATCTACATGTTCAATTTCCATACATAATAACACCAGTTATTGTTATCGTTATAAAAAGAGATTAACTGATAGGAAGTACAAATAAACGCAAATAAGAACTGAATGAAGAGGTGACAAAGAAGGAAAGACCACTTCAGTGTTAATTATAATTGCTATGAAGTCAGGACAAATTACATTATTTTCCACATGAACTGAAGGGATACCTGGTATCTATATGAATTATATAGTTTGCTTTATCTGTATGTGACTTATCTTCTCTCACTGCCTGTGTTTTAACACCCTGTGATAAGTGATGAAGTTATACTTTATGTACAATACAATGTTTCTTCAGCATACATCTACTAATTAGAAGGAAATGTGTCAAAGTAACAATTTAAGTTTATTATAATGTTCATAAGTGAAAGACAGAAAGCAAGGAAAACTGTTTTCTGACATCATCAGCTATTACAGGCCTTGCATTTGGGAAATCAACATTATTAAATATATGATACTTAGTTATTCTGCAAGCAAGGTTGAGCATATGATTTCAGCCTTTAATGTTTTGAGTTTTTAAAAATCTCAAAACATTTAAAAAGAAACCCTAAATTCTCTATTTCAAAAATAAAAAATGACTACCTTACAGTTTTATTAAAGTTAGGAGTTGCATTTGAAAGATGCACAAAAAGAAAACTTAGAAAACAATCATTGGAAAAATTAATGTGATTATTACCATGGTACCATTATCATACTATGATGAAGAAACCAGCTTTCTGGGTCATTTCTATATGAGAGAAGAGGGCTTCAAGCAAAAAATAGCCAACAATTAAGGGATGAATTTACAATTCTCTTTTTATTCTCACTGCAAGTGGTATTTATACCAGGCTACACAGTCATGAACACCTACAAGATCCCTTGTTTGTAAAGTACCTAATTATTTTCTCAGAAATCTGGATCCTCTAGTTCTGGATGGGCAGAACTTTTTGTGCCCCCCCCCAAAGGTCAAAAATATTTTTTTTGCTCCTGAATGCCCTCAAATTGCACTGTACGGGGTGTGGGGTATTTCCACCACGTCGGGAGGCCCCCTCTATCCACCACAGGTCAAAAGTCACAAAATGTTTCAAAATGTCCATTTCATGGTGAGGAAAGCATTTCCACCAAATTTTGTCTGCTGGGCCAATCTCGGTCCAGAAGAGACCTTTTTTGAAACCCAAAGCATGATGAAAATCCCCCCATTTCCTTTAGAGGAGCTCTGGGGTGCTGCTTTTTTTTCTTTCTTTTTTTCTTTTTTGGTGGAAGGAGAACTCTTGGGGAGCTAATGTGGCATCATGACGTTCCACAGTCGCCCCCCCCCCCCCCATTAGATTCCCTTTCAGCAAATGAGATTCCAATTTTCCTTTAATCTTTGGAAACTTCTCAGAATTAACTTTATAAAAGCCAACATTTTTCTCTTACCATTACACCCTGTGGGGACAGTTTGTATATTTTTGAATAGGAAGACTTAACCATCTGTTTCTATCCATAATTCAATGGGATTAGACAATAGTGCAAATAGCACATTACACAAATAGCACAGAGACACAGTTAGTTATTTGACATGGAGAAAAATATTCAAGTGGCCCACATTTTGTTTCATGGACAGTCATCAGGCATCCTCACTGGGGGATACATCCCTTTACTGATGAGGATAAAGGATATTTCTTCTTCGTGGTCTCTGTGAATCATACAAATGGGTTGTACTGTGCCTGTGCAGTGCTGCTCGGAAAACTTCTGGAATCACTGGGCAAAGTTAACTTTGCAACTTTTTGGCAGTAGCCCCGCCCATCACTTATAAGTCCCCTGCCTTCTTGCTCTTTCCCCAGTTCCTTTTTTCCGCTGCGTTAGCTGCTTAGAAACTTTGCTGCTGGAATCCGCTTGTTTGTCTCTCAAAAATCTCGGCTTGCTTGACCATTCTTGATCTGACACACACACACACACACACACACACCGTGTGTTGTTGACCAATCTGTATGTTCTTACAACTTCGATTTGGAATTTGATTCGGCTTACGATGTCTCCGGTTCCGTTCAAGAAGTGCTACATGTGTGGTGGTAAGATCCCCAGACAGGATCTCCACTCTTGTTGCCTTCTCTGTCTCTGACTCCCCAGGCAAGGAAAATTCACGACTCTCGCCTTAAGGCTGCCTTGTACCAACAGGCTCTCTTGCCTCCGTCAGCCTCCCATTCCGCTTCTGCACCTGCTGCTTCAGAGTCGGTACCTACGGCTGTTGTTTCTGTGGCCCAGAGCTCCTCCACTGAGCCAAATGCCACTGCCTTTTGTGTCCCTGAAAGGGATGTCAAGTCCAAAGGAGCACGCCAGACGAAGTCCACATCTAAGTCCTCCAAAAAGGACAAGACTAAGCACAAGGACAAGCTCCAAGAAGGATTTGGCCAATGATAAGGATGCAAGGTCCCTAAGGGAATCGAGCTCTAAATCCTCCTTGAAAAAGAGGCCCTTGGATTCAGGAGAAGGTTCTCCTCCTGGCTCTTCTCACTCCAAGTAAGCTTGAACCAAGACTCCTAATGGCACTTGGTCGTCCTCTAAAGAGCATGCCGCTTCTTCGGTACCCAGATGGGACTCGATACCAGTTGAACTCGAATCTCTCCAGACCCATCGGACACCAGTGTCGGCTTCAGTTTCCTCTCCGCCTGCTACATCAAGTCTCTAAGAAGAAGCCAATGCTGCCATTCTGCTAGCCATGTCACCTCATAGAGGCTCTTCTCAAAGACGGCGGTCTCCCATACCGGTTCCTCAGGTTCAAGTCCATCATGCAGATATTCACTAGCCTCCGCGTTTCGTTCAGCAGGAGGACTCTGATTTCTTCTATGACAGTGAGACAGACATATATTACATCTCTCTCAGTCACAATGTCATCCGTCATCACTTGGGCCAGAAATCCACTGTCCCACCAACGCCAAAATCTACTTTACCACCAATGGCAAAATCTACTCTGCTATCAACGGTTTCGGTACCGTCTGCTGCCTTGGTACCGAGATCTCATTCTACTGTGGCCGCTACTACCCAGACGTCTTCTCAAGCCGTGATGACTGTTGATGTCTCGGATTCAGACTGTGATGAGTTTGAGCATGGAGACCCTCATGCATCACACGTTGACTCGGGCTCCTCGGATGAGGCCACCCCACATTCTCTTCAGGAGCTGTTCAAACCAGGTGCTTCATCTCCCACCGATGACGTCTGTACCTTTGCAGAGCACATAATTAAGATGGGAAACGCGTTGGACCTGCAGATCACCCACACAGAAGATGACGCCACCGACCCTATTGAGAGGTGGGTCCACGACAAGGTCCCGATGCCAGCTAACATCCTTTTGCTACCTTTGTTGGAAAGGATAACCAAATGCTCCTGTGATGCACCAGCTTCTGTGGCACCCACAACCAGGAAGACTGAATCTTTGTATAGGATTTCTCCGTTCCAATCTCTGCCATTGTTGAAGGGTCTCAGCAGTCCTTCACACCGAAGACGCCCACGTTGCCCGCTGACCGGGAGGTGAAAAAAGTTGGTGAAGAAAACCCACGCCTCCTCTGTTCTTGGACTCAAAGTCGCAAATTACAATGCCTGTATGGGAGCATACATACAGTGCTTGATGGAAATAATCTCTCCTATTATTCCGGACATCCCAGATGAACGTCGGGGCATACTGATGGAGATCAGGGATTAGGCTCATTCTATTGGGAGCTGGCTGATAACCTCAGCCCGACACTCCACTGATTGCTCAGCCAAGTGTATGGCGGCTGCCATTGCCTTGAGGAGACACACTTGGCCCCATTCTTTGGACTTGAACCCGAATTCAAAGGCCATCATTGAGGACATGCCGTTCAATGATGCAGGCCTCTTCAATAGCGAGACTGATGAGCGCCTCAACTTCAAGTACCGTATGAAGGCAACACAATATATCCACCCCTTCTTAACCCTCTTTTCGGAAGCGTTTTGGAGCTCAGCGTCAGTGTTATAGCCAGGGCCAGAGGCCTTTCCAACCAGACTGCCCATACCAGCAACGGAAGCACCAGAGGCAGCGCTACCCGTCCCAGTCCTCTTCTTCTGGCCACCGCCAGCCCCCTGCCCAGTACCAGAAGAACTACTGCATACAGAATACTGACCAGGGCAAGAAGAGATCCTGAAGGGTTGCTGCATGCTCCGTCATCACCTCCAGCTCCTCCTTCCGTCACATTTTGAGGCCCTTCTCTGACATCTGGACCACTGTGACTTTGACTCTTGAGTCCTTGACATCATCTGTAGGGGTTATGCCCTTGAGTTCGAAGAGCTCCCTCCAACTGGTGCTGTTGTTTCCATGCATACTCCACACACACACTCAGCAGTCCTTCCCCTCAGACACCATTCTCAACGAAGTACGCACTCTTTTGACAAAGGGCGCAATCTCACCAGTGGACCCTTCACAAGCCCCCAGATGTTTCTTCTCTAGATATTTTACGGTCTGCAAGACCGATGGCAGCCTTAGGCCCATCTTAGATCTGCGACTCCTTAACTCCTATTTGGCCTATCGTCAATTCCACATGGTAACTCTTGCCTCTATTTTGCCCTTATTACACCAGGGCCTGTGGTTTGTGACGATCGACCTGAAGGACGCATACTTCCACGTGGGGATTCAAGAGAGTCACTGGAGGTTCCTGCCCTTTGCCGTCGGTCCTGACATGTATCAATACAATGTCCTTCCCTTCAGCCTCTCCACAGCTCCGAGAGTCTTCACCAAGTGCATGGCTCCAGTGGTGGCTTACATTCACCAACAAGGCTCCAGAGCCTTCCCGTACCTGGACGACTGGTTCCTCGCGGCCCCCTCCGAGGATGAATTACGGAGAAACGTTGACTTTGCCTTGTCACTCCTCTCGTCCCTCAGGCTTGTGGTGAACTTGGAGAAGTTACATCTCACCCCAGTCAAACAGATCAGGTTTATCGGTACCGTCCTCGATTCTGAAGGCTGCATCGCCTATCTCACTCAGGACTGTTTCCAGTCATTTTGCGCCGTGGTCAGGACTTGTCTCGCCCACAGGTGAGTGAGGGCCAGCGATGTCCAGATAGCCCTGGGACACATGGCTCCATGATGTTCAGGACTCCGTGGGCAAGTCTGCAGTTTCAGCCCCTCCAGTCATGGTTCCTGTCGGCCTTCAGTGCAATGACGGACTCCACGTCCAAGTGGATCTCGGTCCCGAGACCAGTTTCCTGCTTGCTCTGCTGGTGGCTCGACTCCCAGAATGTTTGCGTCGGCCTGCCCTTTTCGCCTCCTCAACATCAAGTCACCCTGACCACAGATGCTTCCATGGAAGGTTGGGGAGCCCACACATCAGGCCTCTTCATCAAAGACAAGTGGTCTTTGGATGAACAAGCTCTCTACATCAATGCCCTTGAGATGCTTGCAGTGGAAAAGGCCTTGAGAGCTTTCGAGATGAACCTTTCCAACAAGGTAGTACTCCTCACAGACAATACCACAGTTATGTACTACCTCAACAAACAAGGAGGCACCAGGTCACAGACCCTGCTTTACATCATGCTCCACATCTGTGAATGGTGCATCCTGGGAGGGATTCTGCTCCAGGCAATCCACTTGCCTGGAGAAGAGAATGACTTGGCTCAGCAGGTCTTCCACCGTTTGCCACGAGTGGAGTCTCCATCCTGAGATGGTCAATAACTTCTTCAGTCAGTGGGGTACCCCAGAGATCAACCTCTTTGCGACCGCTCTCAACAGCCACTGTCCCCAGTTCTGTTCCCGAGCGCACAACAACAACTCCCTCGGAGACATATTCATCTTCGCCTGGTCAGGAGAGATGTTTTATGCCTTCCCTCCATTTCCACTGATCACCAGGGTAGTGTCCAAGACGACGCGAGACCACTCAGATGCCATTTTGATCATGCCTCGGTGGCCAAGACAACCATGGTTTCCGTCCCTCCTCCACCTCTCTCAGAAAGACTGTCTCTGGCTCAAGTTCTGTCCATATCTCCTCACTCTCCAGGATGGCCAGGTCTGACATCTGGACATCAAGAACCTATTGATGGTGGTGTGGAGGCTCTGTCCGTAGACTCGCTACCTCCCTCGGTACAGACAGTGATCTTTGCTGCCCAGAAGCCGGCCACCAAAAAAATCCTACGCTTCCAAATGGAAGAAATAGGTTGGTTTTCTCTCTGTGAGAGACCTCTCTCCATCCCGAGTGTCGACACCGGTGGTGTTGGAGTTCCTGATGACACTTTTGGATATGGGGCCGTGCCTCACCTCCATCAAGTGTTATCTTTCTGCCATCTGTTCTCATTTCCAGTTTGATGGCAAACCTTTTTTCAGGGACCCTCTGGTGAAGAGTTTCATGAAGGGTTGGAACAACCTCCATCCTCCGGTCTCGGTACCAACACCTGTTTGGAGTTTGGACGCTGTGCTGTCTTGTTTGCAGTCCAAGCCTTTCAAGCCCATGACCACAGCTGACTTGAGGCTGTTGACCTGGAAGACAGCCTTTCTTGTGGCCATCACTTCTGTTCGCCGTGCCAGCGAATTCTGCACAGGGATCAGCCTTTTCTTCGGTTCCATAAAGATAAGGGTGTCCTCCATACTGACATTACTTTTCTGCCTAAGGTGATGTCATCCTTTCACATGTGTCAGGACATTGTTTTACTGACCCTGCCCTTGAACCCAACCACCGACACTGAACGCCACTTGCACACCTTGGACTTTCGGAGGGCTTTGGCCTTCTATTTGGACAGAATTCCGGGTTCGAGCCATTCCGAGAGACTGTTCCAGTTCTATTCGGACCCGAAAAAGGGACTGCCTGTTATGGCACAGAGACTTTCCAAATGGGTGGCTACCATCCACCTCTGCTATGAACTGTCGGGCAGACCTCTCCCGGTCAGGGTTCAGTCCCATGCAACTAGGGCGGTAGCGACAACCTCCGCTTTTTTGACCAGAGTCCCCTTGGAGGATGTCTGTAAAGCTGCTGTTTGGTCCCATCCCTTGACTTTCATAAAACATTATAGGCTGGATACCAGGGCCAAATGGGACACAGCTTTTGGGAGGGCACTGTTGGTTTCAGGTTTACATTGATTTTTGCACTACATTTCCTTTGTTTACAAGTTGACATGGTTTACATAGGTCCTTCATAACCTAATATATTGAAAAATGTGCCTTATGACTTCAACATGTTTCATAGTATGATCCTGTTGTTCTTGATGACTTAAAGTACTATTTCTTGAAGTACTAAACACTGCAAACGCTGTGTGGTTTAGTAAACACAGCTTTATTTGAACCTAACTTTGGTGTCATGACACTCCCTCCACCACTGACCTAAGCTGGTCAGTCTAATCCATTTGTATGATTCGCAGAGACCATGAAGAAGAAGGACAGGTTGCTCACCTGTAACGGTATTTTTTTGAGTGGTCATCTGCGAATACATACAAATCCCGCCCGTCCTCCCCTCAGTGTCTTTCTCTACATTGGCTCATTCTCATGTTGCTTACGCAGTGTAAATTTCGGAACTGGGGAAAGAGCAGGAAGGCAGGGGACTTATAAGGGATGGGCGGAGCTACCGCCAAAAAAGTTGCAAAGTTAACTTTGCCCAGTGATTCCAGAAGTTTTCCAAGCAGCACTGCACAGGCACAGTACAACCCATTTTTATGTATTTGGAGATAACCACTCGAAGAAATACTGTAACAGGTGAGCAACCTCTCCATATTGATCCACTAGTTTAACTGCTTACCAAGGTAGTGGTCAAGGTGAGACAAAACATAGTGGCCTCATCAGCCAAGTTTCAGTCAAGTTTTTCACCCAGATGTAGTTTCCTTAAGTTGGCATCCTAGAGAATATGCCAGAGCAGTCTTGTTCAAGAGAGATTGTTGACATTCCAAAAGATCTTGTACAACTCACTCATATGGCAATAAGTGATTGAGTTTTACAAAGTATTCATATTCCCTTCAGACTGAATCTAGCTTGTCATCTAGAATTTCCTCTTTCTCTTGAAATAGAAGAGTTCAAAGTTTTTGTGGGTATTTCGGGCTATGTGGCTATGTTCTAGAAGAGTTTCTTCCTGATGTTTCGCCAGCATCTGTGGCTGGCATCTTCAGAAAATGCTTGTCTGGAAAAAGTTGGGTATATATATATATATATACTGTGTGAGCCTGGGAATGCAGGAGTGATTTGCATGTGTATTGTTCTGTTGCTGATGGCTGGCCTCAGGTTGGGAGGCTAATGCAAAAGAGGATTAGTGTCTACTAATTGGTGATCATTATCTGCTGGGAAAGCCCCTGACTCTGAGTGGTTTCCAATTTGCATTTGCTGAGTCCTCCTTTTGCTATTCTTCAAGACTGGTCGCCAAATTTTGTTCACTTTAAGGGAGTGAACAAAAAGAGTCACAGACAGAATAGGCAAAGTGGTGAGGAAGCACAACCTTCAAATGATTTACAAACCGATGAAGAAAATCCAGCAAATGCTTCGCTCAGCCAAGGACCAGAGAGACCCTCTCACAGCCGCAGGAGTTTACCGCATACCATGTAGCTGCGGACAAGTCTACATAGGGACCACCAAACGCAGTGTGCAAACAAGAATCAAGGAACACGAGAGACACTGCAGGCTGGGCCAGCCAGAAAAATCAGGAGTAGCAGAACATGCCACAAACCATCCTGGGCATAAAATACTGTTTGAAAACACTGAAATTCTGGACCATGCCAGTCACTACCATGTCAGGATGCACAGGGAAGCCATTAAAATCCACAAACATCTGGATCATTTCAACTGGAAAGAAGAAACTCTTAAAGTGAACAAAAGTTGGCTACCAGTCCTGAGGAATAGCAAAATAAAGACTCAGTGTGTATGTGTGTGTGTGTGTGTGTGTGTGTGTGTGTGTGTGTATATATATATATATATGTATGTATGTATATGTGTATTGTATATGTATATGTGTGTGTGTATACACACACACACACACACACCCAACTTTTTCCAGGCAAGTATTATCTGAAGATGCCAGCCACAGATGCTGGCGAAATGTCAGGAAGAAACTCTTCTAGAACATGGCCACATAGCCTGAAAAACCCACAAAAAACTATGGATGCCGGCCATGAAAGCCTTCGACTAGTTTCCTAATGGTATACTTAGCGCTGATTTTGGCTAACTTGGGGGACTTGGTTTATGCATCATAGCATGAGGCACTTCATGAAAAGTCAATGACATACTTACCCTAATATCACCAGTTCCTCAAGGTAGTGTATCAGTATTTTTATCATAGTTGCAAATGTCCTTGAGCCTCTTGAAACCCCGTATTAGCCAATAGGGTGCATAAACCCACGAGTATGCTGACACTCGCATGCGCACCTCACCACCTATTTACTAATATGGCTTGAGCATCTGTGTTTTTCCCCATTTGCATTGAGGGGAGGGTGAAACCGAACCTCCACAAATGAGAAAAGCCCAGTATGTGTGTGTAACATTACACATATGGCATTCATTAACATCCTGTTTATTATCTTTCAGCATTCACATTATGTCACAATTGTTCTGGTATCCTGCATCTAATGCTATTCATCGATTTCTGCAGTAAAATTGCTATGTCATAGATAGTGCAGCAATCATATGATTTTGAATGAAGATAAGTGTGTAAATCTGATTTTTAATCATTTTTACTATTTCCCTTTTTAGAGTTGGCTGAGATGTGAAGAGCAGACATGCCAATATCGTATGCATAGACTCCCCCTGCGTTTTTCCCGGAATGGTCCTTTGTGTCCTGTCTGTAGGAAGGCAATTGTGAAACGAGAGGTAAGAATGAAGGACAACTAGTGTTTTTTATTCACTGTCAAAATTGGAGAGTGATACGTACTTGACGGTGCTTTAATTTGAAGCAGCAGTGGACAGGCTTGAGAGCCTGCCATGCCACGCTGCCCCATATTCAGCTGCTCTCAAGGAGCTCACTGAAATTTCATGGTCACCATTTTGGGCAACCAGAAATCACAATGCAGTACTTCCAAATGGTTTTGTTTCAAGGAGAAGAGCTCCATTCAAGACCAACATTTCTGAAGTCTTATCATTTCATTTAACTCACTTTTTTGTGGGGAAATGTCAGGGTCTGCAAGGACATTTTGGAGTGCTGGGGGCTTGGTGAATCTGAAAATCTGCATGTTTCCTTGCTTGCTTGACCTCTGTTTCAAGACCATCATACCATGATACCTTTATCACTGTTTGTCTATACTAACTGCTGCCCCTATGCAAATATCCTTCCCAAATAATATATTCAACCACACACACACACACACACACACACACACAGAGAGAGAGAGAGAGAGATACAGGAGA
>NC_056524.1:83491580-83524080 GCF_019175285.1 Sceloporus undulatus | reverse complement strand
ACATTTAGGTATACTAGCTATAGGCTCTTAGAGGAATGGGTCTACCACTCCACCTGATTGTCTTGATGTATAACCTGTACTCAGGACAAGAAGCTGCAGTCAAAACTGAATACGGAGAAACAGAATGATTCCCAGTTGCTAAAGGACTCAGGCAAGGATGCATTCTATTATTCTATCTGATAAGATGTATGCAGAAAATATCATACACAGAGCGGGCTTAGTATCAGAGGCAGGAGGAGTGAAGATCGGAAGAAACATTAATAATCTGAGATATGCAGACAACACCATACCACTAGCAGAAAACAACAAAGACCTGGAACAATTACTAAAGAAATTCAAAGAAGAAAATTCAAAGGTAGGCTTAAAGCTGAATATTAAGAAAACAAAAATAATGACCATGGAAGCACTACATTAATTCATCCTAGATAATGATAAAATAGAAATTGTCAAAGAGCTCTCATACCTAGGACAAAACATTGACTACAGTGGAGATTGCAGTCAAGAAATCAGAAGAAGAAGGGGCAGCTATGAAAGAACTAGCTAAGATCATAGGGTTGTCCAAGCTGTTGTATCACTATGTATAGATGTGAGAGCTGGACAGTGAAGAAGTCAGACAGAGAATAAACTCATTTGAGATGTGGTTCTGGAGAAGAGTGTTGAGGACCCTGTGGACAGCCAAAAAGATGAACAGATGAGTCCTATAACAGATAAAGGAGATTATCGTACATCTTAATAACACGACTTATCTCTCCTGAACTGAAGTCTAATTCAAGCTGCATCCAGGTCCTGTTGTATGGCTTTTGGCTCCAAATCCATCATCCACCTACAGCCCGGCTGCAGCCCAGGTCCCTTAACACATTTTGGCAGCCATTTTTCAAAGTCGGGAACTTTCCAACTTTGAAAAATGGCCATCAAAGCGTGTTGAGGGACCCGGACTACAGCTGGGCTGTACTCGGCGGATTTGGAGACAAAAGCCATGCAATAGGACTGGGATGCAACCTGAATTAGACTTCAGTTCGGGAAAGGTAAGTAGCGTCATTAAGATGTGTGATAATCTCCAAAGTTCGAATTCTCCCTGAAAGCCATGATGACTAAATTGAGGTTGTCATACTTTGGACACACCATAAGAAGGCAAGACTCATTAGAAAAGGCAATGATGCTGGGAAAAGTGGAAGGCAACAGAAAGAGACGAAGATGCACACCTGAAGGCTAGACTCAATTAGAGAGGTCATGGGTCTGAATTTACAGGACCTAAACAAAGCAGTGGAGCACAGGGAGTCTTGGAGTGTCTCATCTACAGGGTCACCATGAGTTGGGGATGATTCAAAGACAGCTAGCAACAAATACCTAAAACATAGTAGTTTAAAGTGTAGTGGAATATATGCCTCACTCAAGAGAATATTCTCTCCTGCATGAAACATTTAGCTACAGACAAGCCACCAGTTCCAGAGCAAAGTTCCTTAGCCCATGGTGGTCTTGCTTGAAAGACCACACAGGTGTGATAGTAGCTAATGCATACACCTTGCAGCTGCCACTCATGTAATTCTCATTAAAGCTGGCAGAACAAAATTTTGATTTGTTAATGTAGAAGGAAGAGAATCTCCTAGGTCTTGTTGTAGAAATAATAACCCAAGGGCAATGGAGCCGCCCTGGGGGACAGTTTCCCAAAAGGATGGATGTAGCTTCATTTTGATCATAGAAATGCTAAAATCCATGCTGGTAGCTTAGATTTGGCATATACTGAGAAGTCCATATATGAAAAGACACAAGAGATGTTAAGCTTACCAAGAACTTCTTCCTACACATAAAAAGAGCAGGGATAGTTTGATACTGAATGCACTTGATTAGGCTTTAAAAGAAATCATAAAGAAGGTTGATGTAGTGACACATGTCTGAGAGGCTGAACCTCTACAGCAGTTGTCATCTTGTATGTATCCATCTTTTCCACCAACTCCAGTGCATGAACATTCATGAGTAAAGTATAGCTTGTTTTGTTCTTCTCCAGAGCCATATGAACATTTTAATTTGGAAGGTAGAACTAAAAGGAGTAGCACCATTTTTTAAAAGTACAACAAGAGAGGGATGCCTGGAATAAGCATTAATTTAAAATATGCGTTTTTGCAGAATAAAGCTTTTGGAATGCCCAATTGAATAATGTATTGTAGTGGATTTTTTTGTGGTCACATAAATACACTTTTTAAAAAATGAAATAAAACAGATATTTAATTGTTATCCTTTAGCTCATGACTTGGAAATCCATGTGCTGTAACCGTATTTGTTAAAAATAGAACTTAATGTGATTATTCATATACTTACTGGGAATTTTGTGGTTGAAACATGCAAATTGTATTTGTATGGATTATTTAACAGAGTTTACTGTGTTTCATAAAGGATTATATATTTGTAACTACACTTATGGGAGAGGAGCAAGATAAATCCCTTATTCTCAGAAAACTGAGCTAGTGAACTCCTTTGTCTAGGGCAGTGCTGCTCAACCTATCTGATATGGGAGAATGGCCATATGTGTGCCCATTGGTTACATTTTTTTTCTTGCCTAGAAACTTATTAGGGATAAACAGCCAATGACTCAGGGACCAAGACTGGTCCAGGTATCATCACTTTGAGTACCACTGGTCTAGGTATCTTAATGAGGCAACCTGTCCAAGAAGAGCCTGTACAGACAAGTCACAATAAAGCTGCTTTGGATCACTTTGGAGGTATGGTGTTTAAATGATGCATGTGTCCTAAGAGTCCAGAAGCCGCACCAAAGCCACGCTCCAGTCTTTAGGTTTTTGGTGGGGATATCTATTGTAGATTCTCTTAATACACTGTTTAAAGAGGTCCAAAAACAAACTTTCGAGGAGTCTGAAATCTGAAACAGAAAATACTCAAGTCTATCAAATGCCTTTTAGGTACTTGTGAACACAAGAATTCTTCTAGGCACTAGCTCTCTGCAGGACCTTACAGACATTAAAAACATACAGTTAATAGAGTGAAAATGAGGTAGAAGGACAAGGTGATTTTTCAGTAAAAATGTGAGTTTCATTTGTTCGTTAATATACCGTGGCACAGTCATAAATCAAAATGGAAACTGTAGTCAAGAAATCAGACGGAGACTTGGAAGAGCAGCTATGAAGTAACAAGATAAAATCTGCAAGTGTAAAGATATAAAATTGAATATAAAAGCCAGATTTATCCATGACATCATGTTTCTGATTTCTGTGTATGGTTTTGAAAGCTGGACAGTGAAAAAAACTGACAGTGAGAGAAGTTATCTAACAATTATCATCCAGTTAGTCTGACATCAATACCAGGAAAGATTCTAGAGCAGATCATTAAACAAAGAGTCTGTGAACATCTAGAAGGCAATTCCATAATCACAAAAAGTCAACATGGGTTTCAGAGAAACAAGTCATGCCAGACAAATCTAATCTGTTTTTTAAATAAAATTACCAGCTTGGAAGATGAAGGGAATGCTGTGGATATAGTATATTTTGATTTCAGTAAGGCCTTTGACAGGGTTCCCCATGACGTGTGACGTTCTTGCAAACAAGCTAGTGAAATGAGAGTTAGACAAAGTAACTGTTACATGGATTTGGTTGACCGGCGGAATTGGGTGACCGGCTGAATCCAAAGGGTGCTCAACAATGGCCCCTTTTCATCCGGGAGAGAAATGACCAGTGGGGTGCCACAGGGTTCTGTCCTGGGCCCAGTGCTATTCAACATCTTTATCAATGACTTGGATGACAGAATTGGGGGCATACTTACCAAATATTCAGATGACACCAAACTAGGAGAAGTAGCTAATACCCCAGAGGACAGGATCAAAATTCAAAATGACCTTAATAGATTAGAAAGCTGGGCCAAAGCTAACACAATGAACTTCAACAGGGAGAAATGTAAGGTACTGCACTTAGGGCGGAAAAATGAAATGCACAGATGCAGGATGGGGGACACCTGGCTGAATGAAACTGTGTGAAAAGGATCTGGGTGTCCAAGTAGACCACAAATTGAACATGAGTCAACAGTGCGATGCGGCAGCTAACAAGGCCAGTGCGATTTTAGGCTGCATTAATAGAAGTATAGTGTCTAGATCAAGAGAAGTAATAGTGCCACTTTATTCTGCTCTGGTCATGCCCCACCTGGAATACTGTGTCCAGTTCTGAGCACCACAATTTAAAAAGGATGTTGAGAAACTGGAGCCATGTGTCCAAAGGAGGGTGACTAAAATGGTGAAAGGTCTGGAAACCATGCCCTATGAGGAACGATTTAGGGAGCTGGGGATGTTTAGCCTGGAGAAGAGAAGATTAAGAGGTGATATGATAGCCCTGTTTAAATAGTTGAAGGGATGTCATATTGAGGAGGGAGCTAGCTTGTTTTCTGCTCCAGAGACTAGGACCCAGAGCAATGGATGCAAGCTACAGGAAAAGAAATTCTACCTCAACATTAAGAGGAACTTCCTGACAGTAAGGGCTGTTCGACAGTGGAACACACTTCCTCGGAGTGCAGTGGAGTCTCCTTCCTTGGAGGTCTTTAAGCAGAAGTTGGATGGCCATCTGTTGGGGATGCTTTGATTTAGATTTCCTGCATGGCGGGGGTTGGACTGGATGGCCCTTATAGTCTCTTCCAACTCTATGATTCTATGATTTTAGGCTGAGAAATCCAGCTTTTCCTAACAAAGATTTTTGATCTCCCTGGGAACAGAATTTTATTTTTAAAAAAGCATGGAATACCCACAGCGCTCTGTCCTTATGCTGCTTGCCTGGATAGTTCACAAGTTGAGTCACATGAATCATAAACCTATACAGTGCCCCAACAAGACTATTCAGCCTGATCAAAATCCTTCATAGACCTGGTGTAGCATTCAACTGAAATTATTCAATTGGGCATTCCAAAAGCTTTATTCTGCAAAAACGCATATTTTAAATTAATGCTTATTCCAGGCATGCCTCTCTTGTTGTACTTTTAAAAAATGGTGCTACTCCTTTTAGTTCTACCTTCCAAATTAAAATGTTCATATGGCTCTGGAGAAGAACAAAACAATCTATACTTTACTCATAAATGTTTATGCACTGGAGTTGTTGGAAAAGATGGATACATACAAGATAACAACTGCTGTAGAGGTTCAACCTCTCAGACTTGTGTCACTACATCAACCTTCTTTATGATTTCTTTTAAAGCCTAATCAAGTGCATTCAGTATCAAACTATCCCTGCTCTTTTAATGTGTAGGAAGAAGTTCTTGGTAAGCTTAACATCTCTTGTGTCTTTTCATATATGGACTTCTCAGTATATGCCAAATCTAAGCTACCAGCATGGATTTTAGCATTTCTATGATCAAAATGAAGCTACATCCATCCTTTTGGGAAACTGTCCCCCAGGGCATCTCCATTGTCCTTGAGTTATTAGTTCTACAGCAATTCTACAACTATTGAAAAGCACTGAATCCAGTACAGAATATTGTGGCACTCCCCTAGTCCCACCTGTCCAGATGAAGAGGACCACTGGTGAGCATTCTTTAGCTTTGTTTCATCAACCAGTTATGTATCCACCTAAATGTAGCATTGTTCAGCCCACATTTTACCAGTTTGTCTGAAAGGATGTTATGGGGGACCTTGGCAGAAGTCTTACTGAAGTTAAGATATACTACATTTGTAGTTTTTCCCTGTTCTCCTTTTTTTTAATTTTCTTTTATTATTAAAAGTAAAATTCATACAATTAATATTATATAATACATACATCTGTATATATATTTTCTACATTCTATTACAACTTATCTAAATATTTTTATATCCCCCCTCAGTTCACCCCTTCCCTGTTCTCTTAAGCTTATAACTCTATCAAGAAAGATATACGATTAGTTTGGCATGATTTGTTTTTGAGAAAACCATGCTGGCTCTTAATAATCACAACATTCTTTTCTAAGTGTTCAGACTGTTTTAATGATCTGGTCTAGAATCTTTCCAGGTATTGAGTTCAGGCTGACTGGTCAGTAGTTGGGTTTTCTTTTTTTCTCTTTTAAAGATAGGGCAACATTCACCCCACTCTAGTCTGCTGGGATATCCCTTGTCCTCTGAGAATTCTCAAAGATATTCAACAGTAGCTCTAGCATTATATGTACAGTGGAACCTTGTTATACGCTGAGGTTTTGTGCCAAGATCCCCCGTGGATAACAAAATCTGTGGATGCACAAGTCCCATTAAATATAATGACATAGCAAAATTGTGCCCCTTATAAAAAATGGAAAATCAAGATTTTCCAAATTTATACTTTTTTGGAATATTTTCAAACTATGGATGCTGGAATGCATGTATAAAAATCCGTGTATAAGAAGGGCTGACTGTACAAGTTCCTTTAATACCTTTGGATGTACACTTGCCCCTCCGTTTTTGTAGACTTAGAGTCCATGTCCCTTGCCTATTCATGAGCGGCAAACAAAGGGGAATAAAATGGGGTGTGTGCCTGCATGTGCACACGCGCCACAGGAGCATGTCCCATTATTTTCAGTGGGACTTGGATATTTCCAAATTGCCATTTTCATGGGGGGCGGGGGGGGGCGGAATAGATCGCAAATTGGGAGGGGCTAATGTAATTCATATGGCCTTGAAGACTTGAACTCTTTTAGACAAGCTAGATAACTGCTATATTATCTCTTCACCTATTCTGGGCTGTAGTCCTCATACTGCATCATTGGTTGTATTTTCACTAAATAGATCAGACCTTTTCATTTTGTTTCCCTTTGGAGAAAATATTGCTGCAAAGATGATACTGAGCAATTGTAATTTCTTTATATCCTCTTCTAGCATCTCACCATCTGTGGCTGTACAGTTGCCTTCTTCTTCTGGCTCCAAAAATAGCCATATACACATCCCTTTTTATTATATTTAACTGCTCCAGAAAGCTGAGCTAATTGTGAGCTTTTGCATTTCTGATTTTCTCCCTACAAGTGTTGCCTATCTGCTTGTATTCCTCTTTGTTGGTTTTCCTCTTTTTCAATTTCTTGTACGTGTCTCTTTTAAATCTTGGCTCATTTCAAAGTTCCTTATACATCTACCCTCGTTTCTTCAGACGCTGCCAATTTTCCTTCCTCTATGAAAAAAATTCCATATAACATATATGGAAAGCAAAGAGATCCGTTGTGGCATATTGGTTTGCATGCTGGACTACAACTATGGAGACCAGGGTTCAAATCTTTGCTCAGCCATGGCAAGGAACAGGGTAACCTTGGGCAAGTCACATTCACTGAGCTTCTCAGGGAGAGTTCACTTTAGGGTTGCGATAAGTCAGAAATGACTTGAAGAAACAGCAATAACAAATATGGTAGGCAAATACAGGCATATCTCAGTTAACAAAAATAAAATCTTTGTAGCACCTGTCCACCAACCCCCATCTTCTGTATAGCTGGAAGTATTTTCAGCAGCATCATTATCAGAAGGATGGTGTTGTTGTTTGTAAAAGGTAAAGGCAAAGGGTAGTTCCTTGACATGAATGTCAAGTCATAACCAACTGTAGGGGATGGTGCTCATCTGAAGAGCCAGCGTTGTTCTTGGAATACTCCAATTGCACCGAACGCTGTTACCTTCCCACCGAAGTGGTACCTATCTATCTACATGTATTTGCATGCTTTGAACTACTAGGTTGACAGAAGCTGGGACTTGTGACAGGAGCTCACCTCATCATGCTCACTTGGGTCTCGACCTGCCAACCTTCCGATTGTCAGAATTGGCATCTTCACCAAAGGAGTAGTAGCACATGACTAGCATTAGGTAGGAACACTGAAGAAAAAGGAGCAGGGAATCTACAAGGAATATTTTGGAACAGAAGATCCATTGTCGTCTCCTTTGATGCTCCTTTTTAGGAAAAAAAATCAATCACAAACTTCCTTCTTAAGCTATCTATCAGCTATGATTCCTTAGCTACTGTGTCCATTAACATGCCAACTATTTTAGTTTAACTTTTCTAGTTGCTAACCCTGCAAATACTAGTCATATGCTATTGTTCCCTTATTAAAAGAAAGTTATTAAAAAATCAGTAATGGAATTGTGAATAATTTGAGTGGTACTTGCAAGAAGTATAGTTTGCATGAAGGGAGAGTTTGACGGAAATATGGTTAGTATTGTACTGCAGCTGTTTCAGTACAATGAATGCACAGTAGTTCTGTATACATTTTCTATAATAGCTCATTAACAGAAATATTTATTTCAGGAAATTTCAAACTTTGAAGTGGAACTTTGTGATATAATAGTTTGCCTCAGGTTTAGTTAAGAACAGATTTTGAAACTGCTGTGTCCTATTATTAAGTAACTGTTTAAAAGCTGAAGGATATGTCTCATTGTAGTTTTTGAAAGTTGCTATTATAAGTTGAGTCTCCCTTATCCAAAATGCTTGGGACCAGACGTGTTTAGGATTTTGGATGTTTTTGAATTTTAGGATACCTATATTTGCATATGCATACATAATGAGATATCTTAGACATGAGACCTAGTCAAAACACAAAATTAATGTATTATTATTATTATTATTATTATTATTATTATTATTAACCTTTATTTATAAAGTGCTGTAAATTTACACAGCGCTGTACATACAGTCTTTTTAATTAGACGGTTCCCTGCCCTCAGGCTTATAATCTAAAAAGACACCCACACAAAAGGAGAAGGGAGTAGTGGTGGGGAAGGGGATGAGGTCCAGCAGTTCCTCTCTACCTCCAAGGCCTGGACCACAGCAGATGGACTGGAGGGAGGGCTGGCTTCATAATGGATGGTTAATCTTCATCCAAGGAGGCAAGCGACAATTATGCAAGGCCTGGGAACGCTTCTCTGAACAACACGGTCTTCAACTCCATTTTGAAGCTGGTTAAAGAAGTGATGGCTCTTGTTCGTGGGGGAAGAAGGTTCCAGGAGTGAGGGGCAGAGAGTGAAAAGGGGCGAATCTGAGATGGAGCAGAGGAAATCCTGGGCTGGGACAGCCGACCTTGACTACCAGAACGGAGGGCTCGAGTGGGAAGGTGAGGAGAAAGAAGGTCTGATAAGTAAGGAGGGGCCAGCTCATGGTGGGCTTTAAACGTGGACAGCAGGAGCTTATACTGAATACGGAACGAGAGGGGGAGCCAGTGAAGGGATGCCAGCAAAGGAGAGATATGGTCAGAGCGGTGGGTGGATGTGATAATGCATGCAGCTGAATGCTGGACAGAAATTAAAAAGTTCAGAAGTGAAGAGAGTTCATCCAGAGGCAGGAGGAAACACAGACATTGTTTTAGGAGAGGGCGATAGAAGATTATGAGCAGAAGAAGAATCGGGAGGGACTATCTCAGAGTGAATAGTGGTAATCTTAGAGATGAAATAATTAGCAAAGTCATTAAGAGAGAATGATGAAGAGACAGGAGGAGAGGGAGGTTTAAGCAAAGTGTTGAAGGTGGAGAACAAATGCTGCGGGCACCTCTTTGGCAGAGATCAATGATTTGTAATAATTTTGTTTTGCCATAGAGAGGGCGCGTGAGAATGACGAAAGAACAAATTTGTAGTGGATAAAGTCATCCCACTGTTTGGACTTTCTCCAAAGACGTTCAGCCGCTCTAGAGCAGAACCGGAGAAACTTAATGATGGGGGTAAGCCAGGGCTTGAGGCCTAGTCTTAGAGGAAGAAGTGCGTACAGAGACAGGGGCAAAATGGTCAAGAGTTGAGGAGAGTGGAATTAAATAAAGACATTGCTGAATCAGCAGAATCCCCAAGATTTAGAGAAGAGAGAGATGAATCCAGGGTCTGACCAAGATGGTTAGAGTGAACAGATTGAAGGGTACGAAAATGGCGTTGAACAGTATTACAAGGAGGTGGAGTATAAGTGAGAGCAAAGGAGATTAAATGATGATCAGATAGTGGAAAGTCAAGTGTCAGGTAGCCAGAAATGGTGGAGTTTGCAATTTATGTTTCATATATACCTTATACATTTGGTGATGGTGATGGTGGTGTGCCTTCAAGTCATTTCTGACTTATGGCAACCCTAAGGCAAACTTATCATGAGGTTTTCTTGGCAAGATTTGTTCAGAGGAGGTTTGACATTGTCTTCCCTGAAGGCTCAGAGCTTGTGACTTGCCCAAGGTCACACAATGGGTTTCATGGCCAAGCTGGGAATTGCACCCTGTCTCCAGAGTCATAGTCCAACATTCGAACCACTGTGCTATGCTGGCTCTCACATAACCTGAAGGTAATTTTATACAATATTTTTAATAATTTAGTGCATGAAACAAAAATTTGTTTACACTGAACCATCAGAATGTAAGGATGTCATTATCTCAGCCATCCATGAAAAAAGTTTTGGTTCGGGGGGGGGGGTGATTTGGGATTTTGGAACTCCTAATAAGGGGAACTCAACCAGCATTAGAAAATTCATTTGTAAACATACGTGCTTGGGTGGGTCTTGAGGTAGCACCCCTAACACTGTGAAGCCTATATTGTCTTATTTCGATACACTCATTCATCTAATCCAGTCCATGCAATATACATTTGATAGATTGCACTGATCCTCTGTCCAACTGTACTAAAGTTGGTGACAATTGCTTCTTCTTCGTGGTCTCTGCGAATCATACAAATGGGTTTCACTGCGCCTGCGCAGTGCTGCTCAGAACCTACTGGAATCACTGGGCAGAGTTAACTCTGCAACATAATGAAACATTTTGGCGATAACTCCGCCCACCCGTTATAAGGCCCCTGCCTTCCCGCTCTTTTCCCCAGTTCCTTTTTTCCGACGCGCTAGCTGCTTCAGGGAACTTTCGTTTGCTTGCTTGCTTGGAATCACTTTCGCTTTTTGACCTCGGACTGTACTCTTGACCATTCTTTGTCTCCCGCCCCTGGTAACTTCGGACTTTCGGACTGTTGACCTCGTTTTCGGATTCTCCTCTGGCTTTGTCGATCTTGGAAATGCCTGCACCTTTTAAGAAGTGCGACATTTGCGGGGGCAAGGTGCCCGTTCAAGACCCGCACTCCTCCTGCCTGCTGTGCCTGGGCAAGAACCATGACACCAAGGCCTGACTGCTCTGCAGATCCCTCTCGTCCCAGGCCCGGAAAAACCGTGAGTCCCGGCTCACTTCGGCGATTGCCCTGGGGAAGGTGCAAGAGGGAGGTTCGCGGTCATCTTCTGTCCCGCCTGCGGCGCCCCCCGCCTCATCTTCTCGGGCCAGTGTGTCCAGCTTCGGATCTGGGAGAGCTGCTGTTCCCAGCGTGGTGTGTGTCCCGGCCGGGACCCCTTCTACCACCTCCGATGTGGCCCATGGCTCCAAACCGCCCAGTGCCACCGACAAACCCTCCAAGCGCCCCCACAAGTCGTCGGGGACTGAGGGTACCGGGCCGACCTCCAAACCGGCGGGGAAATCAGAGGGCTCGCGTCCGAAGAAGGCCACCGAGCCGGAGGTCCACCTCGTATCGCCTTCATCCTCCAAGGCATCCAAGGAATCGCGCCATGCAAAGCCTAAGGACCTGGCTGGGCCTGTGGAAGGGTCGAAGTCCCCAAGGCCTTCGTCGTCGGCAGCGGCTGCTGTCCTCTTGGACCTCCTGAACAACCCGTTCTTCCCAACGGAGGAGCTTCCCAAGCCTGGGAAGAAGAGGCACCACGACAAGTCCAGTCGTGATCCTGCCCCTAAAAAATCCAAGCCCTCCAAGGAGCGGCCTGCCACCGATCCACCGGAGGCGAAGGAGAAGAAGCGCTCCCCTTCCAAAAAGGCCCGCGCTTCGGTTTCGGCAGCTCCCCGCGACCTGGAGCCGACGCTGGTAGACCGGGGGACCCCGGTGCCAGACACTCCACTGCCTCTGTCGACCATGGACTTTGTCCACGGGATAGACGACACCGTTCTTCCTCGCTCCCCGGAGCACCGGTCGCCCTCCCACCCGGCAACCGACGACGAGGAAGACCAGCCCCGCGGCCAGGACGTCCCCGACCTCTTCTTCGACACGCAGTGGCGCCGGTACTACGTGTCGGTTTCGGAGGACAGAGCTTTGAGGGAGTTCACCAGGCTGAACCCCCGTCCCGTAGACCGGGCCACCCCGTCCAGATCGGTCCCGACAGTATCGGTCTACGAGAGGTCGCCGTCTCCATCTCGCAGACGCTCCCAGTCTTCAGCTGACGTCGCTCCAACCCGCCCGAGATCCCAGGTCAGAGTGACGAACCCTCTCTCCTCCGACCTGGACTCCGAGGACGAGCCGCTGCTTCCTTCTGAGGCACCCTCGGACGAGGATGTTCTCTCGGACCCAGCCTCCCACCAGAGGATGCACAACCCTGAGCCGTCTTCCCCTTCGGACGACGTCCGGTCCTTCACCGAACACGTCGTCAAGATGGCGAGGGCCCTCGACATCGAGCTCGCTTCCGCGGAAGACGACGCCGAGGACCCGGTTGAGCGTCGGGTGCACGGACGGGTGCCTACTCCGCGGTGCCTGCCTCTCCTTCCCTCTCTCCAGACCATCGTGAAGAGGTCCTGGGACTCTCTGGCCACCCTGTCGGCGCCCTCCCGCAAGGTGGAGTCACTCTATAGGGTCGTCCCGGTGAGTTGCCCTTGGTTGGCCGACCACCCCAGGCTGAACTCTGCCATCGTGGAGGGAGCCCAACACAGCTTCGTCCCGAAGCAGGCCACCTCCCCTGTCGACCGGGAGGCGAAGAAGGTGGACGGACTGGCAAAGAAGGCCTACTCGGCATCGGCTCTTGGGGTCAAGGCTGCCAATTACACCGCCTGCATGGGGGCCTACATCCAGACCCTCATGGAACGGATATCCCCCCTCGTCCCGGACGTCCCAGATGACATCCAGAGGCAGCTGGTGGAGATGAGGGACGAAGCCCATTCCATTGGAAGTTGGCTCATCACCACTTCCAGGAATATGGCGGACTGCTCAGGGAGGGCCATGTCAGCATCCATGGCACTTCGACGCCACGCCTGGTTGAGGGCCTCTGACCTCAACCCCACGGTCAGGGCAGCCATCGAGGACATGCCACTCGACGGGACCGGGCTCTTCCACGCCGAGACCGACGACCGCCTGAACCGCAAGTTCAGGATGAAGGTGGCGGCGAAGAAGCACGGCATATCCTCAGCACCGGCTTCTCCGTTCCGGAAGCGTCAGCGCCCGTGGCAGCCGCAAGGTCAGTCACAGGGGACCTTCTCCCGGGATCGGCAGTCCCAGCAGCAGGGCTCCCAGAGACACCGCTTCCCCTCGCAGTCTTCCTCCTCCTCTGGCCGTCGCAACTTCCCGCCTCGGTACCGCAAGTCCCGCCAGCAGGACACAGACCAGGGGAAGAAGAGAGCCTGAAGGGACGCAGCGCGCTTCGTCTCTCCTTCACCCCTCTTCTTCCTGGACATTTTGAGGCCCTATGTTAACACCTGGGCCTCTATAACATCGGACTCGTGGGTTCTCAACATCGTCCGTAGGGGTTATGCCCTCGAGTTCCAAGAGCTCCCTCCAACTGGAGCCTTCATGTCCACTCCCCCCTCGGACACCCTTCTCGACGAAGTGCACGCCTTGCTTGGTAAAGGGGCAATCTCCCCTTTGCTGCCCGACCAATGTCCCCGGGCCTTTTTCTCCAGGTACTTCACGGTACCGAAAGCGGATGGGGGCATCAGG
Source organism: Sceloporus undulatus (assembly GCF_019175285.1). NCBI lineage: Eukaryota > Metazoa > Chordata > Lepidosauria > Squamata > Phrynosomatidae > Sceloporus > Sceloporus undulatus. The sequence continues at coordinate 83,510,483 of NC_056524.1, read as the reverse complement.
CCCATCCTGGACTTGAGACAATTGAACTTGTTCCTTGACTACCGTCGCTTTCGAATGGTAACCTTGGCTTCCATTCTGCCTCTGCTTCACCAGGGCCTGTGGTTCGCGACCGTCAACCTGAAGGACGCCTACTTCCACATCGGGATCCGAGAGTCCCCCCGGAGATTCCTCGCCTTCGCTGTCGGCTCCACCGCGTACCACTACAACGTGCTTCCTTTCGGCTTGGCCACGGCTCCACGAGTCTTCACAAAGTGCATGGCACCGGTGGTGGCATACCTTCATCAGAGGGGCTTCATGGTTTTTCCCTACCTGGACAACTGGCTGTTTGCAGCCGAATCCCAAGACGAGCTGCAGGAGGCAGTCTCATTCGCCTTGCACCTTTTAGACTCCCTCGGGCTGGTCGTCAACAGGGAAAAGTCCCACTTCACACCGACCAGGCAGGTCAAGTTCATCGGGGCCATCCTCGACTCCGAAAACTGCCTAGCCTTCCTCCCTCCGGACCGGTTTCAGGCCCTGACAACGTCCCTCAGGCCGTGCATCTCCCACAGAAGGGTGAGAGCCAGAGACGTCCAGGTCGCCCTGGGCCACATGGCATCGACGACATTCGTCACTCCCTGGGCAAGACTTCGCCTTCGACCTCTCCAATCCTGGTTCCTCTCCGTCTTCTCTCCGCTGGAGGACCCTCCTTCAAAGTGGCTCACGGTACCGAGACCGGTGGCCGCTTCCCTCAGATGGTGGCTAGAGAGCTCCAACGTCTGCACCGGGATGCCCTTTCATCAGCCCCAGGCACAACTGACTCTGACAACCGATGCATCCCTGGAGGGATGGGGTGCCCACCTGCTCGACCTCGTCGTCAAAGACAGGTGGTCCGCACAAGACAAGCTCCTCCACATCAACGCTTTGGAGATGCTCGCAGTGGAGAAGGCTTTGAGGGCGTTCGAGTTTGCTGTCACAGGAAGAGTGGTTCTCCTGAGGACAGACAACACCACCGTGATGTACTACATCAACAAACAAGGTGGTACCAGATCCAGGACCCTGCTCGACCTCACGCTCCGCATCTGGGACTGGTGCATCCAGAGACGCGTCCTCCTCCAGGCGATTCACCTTCCCGGGAAGGACAACGAACTGGCAGACCGCCTCAGCAGATCTCCATCGGTGTGCCACGAGTGGAGGCTCCATCCCGAGACGGTCAGCGACCTCTTCGATCGGTGGGGAACTCCCCGGATCGACCTTTTCGCGACCAGGTGGAACAGCCACTGTCCCCAGTTCTGCTCCAGGAAGCGATTGGACGGATCCCTCGGAGACGCATTCGCTTTCCTCTGGACGAGGGAGCTTCTCTACGCCTTCCCTCCATTCCCTCTCATCATCAGGGTGGTGTCCAAGATGACAACAGACCGCTCGCATGCGATCGTGATCACCCCGTGGTGGCCGAGACAGCCGTGGTTCGCATCCCTTCTCCACCTCTCCAGGAGATACTTCCTCCGTCTCGACCCTCGTCCGGACCTTCTGTCGATCCAGGACGGACGGATTCTCCACCCCGACATCGAGAGCCTGCCGCTGGTAGCCTGGAGGATTCGGCCCTGACTGCCCTGCCGGAGGCAGTAAGGACGGTGATCCTGGCTGCAAGGAAACCTTCCACCCAGCGGTCCTATGCCCTGAAATGGAGGAGATTTTGCCTCTTCCTTGACCAAAAGGGCTTGTCTCCTGCACAGGTGTCCAGTCCAGTGGTACTGGAGTTTTTGATGGCACTTTTGGATGGAGGGCTGTCCCTCACATCCATCAAATGCTACCTGTCTGCCATTTGTGCCAAATACCAGTTCGGGGGGAGGGTTTCTTTCTTCAAGGACCCCTTGGTGAAGGGGTTCCTGAAGGGTTGTGCCAACCTGTATCCTCCTGTGTCGGTACCAACGCCGGCTTGGAGCTTGGAGTCGGTACTGTCCGCTCTCCAATCCAAGCCCTTTGAACCGATGGCCACAGCGGACTTGAGACTGTTGACTTGGAAGACCGCCTTTCTTGTGGCCATCACCTCTGCCCGCCGTGTGGGCGAACTCTGTGCTTTACGGAGGGACCAGCCATTCCTGAGGTTCCACAAGGACAAAGTGGTCCTCCGTACGGACATCACCTTCTTGCCGAAGGTTGTGTCTGCTTTCCACATATGCCAGGACATTGTGCTACCCACTCTCGCATCCAACCTGACGTTGGATGAGGAGCGACGCCTACACTCTCTTGATGTCAGGAGAGCACTGGCATTTTACCTGGACAGAACTGCTGCCTCAAGTCGGTCCGAGAGACTTTTCCAATGCTACTCGGAACCGAAGAAAGGGCTGCCTGTGTCTGCGCAGAGGTTCTCCAAATGGGTGGCTGGTACCATCCACCTCTGCTACGAACTGTTAGGCAAACCTCTCCCTGGCAGGGTTCGGTCCCATTCCACAAGGTCAATAGCAGCATCCTCTGCATTCCTGTCGGGGATTCCTCTGGAGGATGTCTGCAAGGCTGCTGTCTGGTCCCAACCTCTGACTTTTGTCTTTATGTTTGTCTTTACTACACTTGTACAGTTGACACTGTTTATATTGTTGAATGTTGATTTGCTCAAGTTCTATGGGATCGGTCTTGCATGACCTCTGTTCCCTCCTCAGGTTTAGCAACATTATTGCTATTTGATCTGTGCATGAACAAAAGACTGACCCCTTAATGGTTCAAGGTGTTTATTTGTAATAAATATACCTTTGGTTCGCCATAGCTTTGGTCTCAGGACACTCCCTCCGCCGCATACCTTAGCTTGTCAGTCTAAACCCATTTGTATGATTCGCAGAGACCACGAAGAAGAAGGACAGGTTGCTTACCTGTAACAGTATTTCTTCGAGTGGTCATCTGCGAATACATACAAATCCCACCCGTCCGTCCCCTCAGTGTCCTGCTCACATTGGCTCTTTCCATCGCCTGCTTGGCGGAAAAATTGCGGAACTGGGGAAAAGAGCGGGAAGGCAGGGGCCTTATAACGGGTGGGCGGAGTTACCGCCAAAAAGTTTCAATATGTTGCAGAGTTAACTCTGCCCAGTGATTCCAGTAGGTTCCGAGCAGCAGTGAAACCCATTTGTATGTATTCGCAGATGGCCACTCGAAGAAATACTGTTACAGGTAAGCAACCTGTCCTTATGGTGACTAAAAGTGTTGCATCATGCACAGTCTAATTCATTATATTACCACAAGGGGAAAGTACACTGCTTCAACATATGGTTTAATCACTAAAGTGATGAGCCAAGAGTTCACAAAGCTTTTGTTTAGATACTGTAACATGAGTATGGTTTATACATTTTCACAATTATACCTCAATTAATGAAGTAGTTGTGCACTTGTCATTGCTTGTTTAACAAAAAAATTGGTACCAGAGACCAGTGGCATTTCTAGGGTAGGTGTCACCTGGTGCGGTTAGTCATGGCGGGGGAGGGGGCGGGACTTATAGGGGCGAGATTTCTGGTGTGGGACTTCTCCCGCACGCAGGAGCATGTGCGCATAACCGGAATTCCCTATCTGCCCCCAGGGAGAAGCCCCCTCAGAACCTGGGGAGGGTGGGAAATGCCCCGTGTGTCCCCAGGAAGGGCCAGGGAAGAGCCCTTGGGACTCAGGGAATGTGGGAAATGCCCCACACACAGTGTTGCCAATTTCACGACTTTCACGCGAAAACGGGGACTTTTCAAAGCTTTCCGTGTGATTTTCGCGCCTGGCTCTTTTTCAGTGCCTTTTCGGCGACTTTGGCCCTTTCAGCTCCAGCCTGAGACGGCTGCAGAGCAACCAACCCTGGGCTGGAGAAAAAACTCACTCTCTCTCTCTCTCTCTCATGACTCCCCCTGAGAGCCAGGAGGGAGCAAGCCCAACCAACCACAACTGTTTGGAGGAATAGTTCAGCCAATCAGAGAGAGGACAGTGATTGCCCCCCCCCCAGGCATTCTCAGGCTCCAGGGGCAAAAGTGCTGGAGAGAGGCAGGGAGTGAGGGATCTTGGCTGGCTTCCCAATTGCCTTGCATTTCCAAGTAAGAAATAAGTTTTAAGGCACACAAAGGCAATACTTGATAATGGTATCATGGCTTGATGTTGTGGACTTCTGTGTGGGCCTGAGAGGGACATTTGAATTTCTGAATTCCTGAGCTTGGGCAGAGTGCCCCAAGCCTACCTCTCAGGGTTGTTGTTGTACTGTGAGGACCATTTGGGTTGTGTGATGTGAATGCGATGTCCCTGAGTGTGTGTGTGTGTGTGTTAGTGATTAAACATGCCTCTGAGCATGGGCAGAGCACCTGGTAAGTTGGCATCCCTGCCCTGTCTTCCCAGAATTTTGTTTTGTGGCTCTCTTTTTGTTCTCTTTTCCATTGCCATCCATACTGCAGAAATAATCCAGTTTGGCACTGCTTCTAACTGCAAGGCTCCCTGCGATGATGGGATTCTGGGCACAGCAAACCACCAAGCCCAGAATTTCATGCATGGAGCCCTGGCTGCCAGTAAAAGCAGTGTCTCAACATGTCACAACAAACGACAATTCCCAGGATTCCCTGGTTTGACAAGGGAATTGCCTCCACGCTTCCAGATCACAGCCCCAGAGAATGAGTCTACAGGATATCAGTGTTGCCAGTTTAAGACCACTTCTTCAGCTGCTTTTGGATTTAATAATAATAATAATAATAATAATAATGGTAATGGTAATGATGATAGAGATCTTGTAGCACCTTTGAGTCTCACTGAAAAAAAAAGTTGGTAGCATGAGCTTTCCTAGACTTAAGCGTATTTCCTCAGATGCATGGGAATTGTAATTCATTGTGGCACCAAAGCTCTTTCTCACAAAACTACAATTCCCAGGGTTCCCTAGCACTGAGCCAGGGCAGTTAAAGTGGTTTCAAACTGGATTATTTCTGCAGTATGGATTGGACCTTGAGCATTTTTAATAACGAAGGTCCAAAACACTGCAGAAATAATCCAGTTTGTGACTGCTTTAACTCTCCTGGCTCAATGCTAGGGAATCCTGGGAATTGTAGTTCATTGTAGCACCAGAGCTCTTTCTCACAAAACTGCACTTCCCTGGGTTCCCTAGCACTGAGCCAGGGCAGTTAAAGCAGTCTCAAACTGGATTATTTCTGCAGTGTGTCTTGGACCCAACTCAGGCTGCATCTTCACTCCAGACTCCAGAGACAATCCAGTTTCATACCGTTTTTACTGCCATGGCCCAGTGCTATGAAATCCTGGGAATTGTAGTTTGTTGTCACACCAGAGTTTGCTGAGAGAGAAGGTTAAATGTCTCCGAAAACTAGAATTCCCAGGATTCCCTAGCACTGAGCCATGGCAATTAAAAGGGTGTCAAACTGGATTTATTTCTGCAGTGCGGTTGCAGCCTAACACATTTCTATTTGGCACAAAGCTTCCTGAACCCCCTTCATGTCAAAATAAATATCTTAAAAGGACTGAAAGATTCTTTGTTTGTTTCAATGGTGATTTTGAGAGTTGAAATAAGTTACAATTATTTTTATTCAATTATGTTTACGTTTATTTGCAAAACATCCGCCATTTTAACATTATGGGAATTTTCTGGGAATTGTGACTGGATATTCCGTGTGATCTGGGGGGATTCAGTGGGTTTTGGACAAACATTTCCGGGAATTATCTCCGAGGCTTGTTGGCAACACTGCCCACACATCCCCTGAGAAAGGCCCCCTGGGATCTGGGGGGGCGGGGCGGGAAATGCCCCATGTGCTTCCAGGAAGGGCCAAGGAAGAGTCCCTGGGACCTGGGGAGGGCCAGGGACTAACCGGGTGTCCCCTCCCTCTTCTGGGATGTCACCCGGTGCAGCACCCCCTACTGGCACTACTGCCAGAGACAAAAATAACATGGAAAAAACAGGGATAGGTTCCTACACTGCACTCCCCCCCCCCATGAAAGCTCAGTATCTTTCAGCAAACTTTTTATTCAAAACTAACAATATAAACATGAAACGAAACAACCAAGTCAAGTAAGTCTTGCATAAGTAACCTTCTAGAGCCCACTTAAAGTCTTCCACAATTCATCCAGGGATGATTTTTTTTTCTTTCAATGTTAATGTTGTTGGGTTGTTGTTATGTGCCTTCAAGTCATTTCTGACTTACAGAAACTCTAAAGAGAACCTATCACAGGGCTTTCTTGGCAGAATTTGTTCTGAGGAAGGCCCTTGCCTTCCTTTGAGTCTGAGAGTGTGACCTGACCAAGGTAACCCAGAAGGTTTCCATGGCCAAGCGGAGATTCGAACCCTGGTCTCCCAGTGTCTTAATATAATACTCAAACCATCGCACCATTCTGGTTCTCACTAGCTTTCACTAGTGTCCATTTTTACTTTCCCTTTTGGTTGCCAAATTTATAGGGCTATGTTTTGATTGTTTGTTTTTAATCATGCTGGGGATAGCTGGGCGAGGCAGGCTTATGTGCTTTTCCTCTCTCTCTCTCTCTCTCTCTCTCTCTCTTTGTCTGTTTTGCTGCTCATGCTTGAGCAGTAAGAGATTCCAGAGGCAGCTACAGTTTACCTTGACATGTGTAAGCAGCTAAAGTAGAAATAGCTGTAGTAGGAATAGCTAGGATAGACTCCTGTTTTGTCCCACTGTATACTGAAGACATGTTGCTGCAACCTAGCACTGAAAGTCCATGTTTCTCCAACCCTCCTTCACCATCCCAGTGCCTCCCACTGCAAATACAGCTAAAAAAATCCAACTAGACCGAAAACAAGGGGAAAAAGGGTGACTAGTTTGACATAAAAAGATGTTGTAAAAAGAAGCTTCTTTTTCCTTTTCCTTCACACACTTGGTCCTCTCCAAATATATGCACTCTTTACTCCCTAGGAAGCATGCATATCCACAGAGCTACCTCAGGCGGGATATAGACCGCTTCCCACCGGCGCCATTTGCTCCGCGAGGGAGCCGCAGCAGCCAAACCGTGCGGCTCCCGCGCGGAGCAAAAAAGAAGCTCCATTTCGGAGCTTCTTTTTGCGGCGCCTCTATGACATTGCGAGGCGCCGCTTGCGCATTCGCGACATCATAGGCGCCGTGACACGTCTGGACGCTATGCGTCCAGTACGTAAACATGGCGGCCCCCATGTGGAAGGGGCGCCGCCATGTTGTACGTATTCTATACGTACTAGGGTTAGGGGGGTGCGGAAGCACCGCCCCTTCCTAACCCTAGTACGTATAGAATACGTACTATATGGCGGTCTATATCCCGCCTCAATGTCCATCTCCTTAAATATTACTGTAACACTATGGGGGAGATATTCTCTTTGGATTCATCCTGCAATATTGCTGCAACATTTACAGGCCCACAAATCAAATGGGTGGGGTTAACTGAGTGGAACCCTAACCAAGCTATCATTCCCAATCATTATTGTCATGGGGGGATTTACACAAGCCTGTATATTGTTATGGAAAGAGGGAATGCAAAAGTTAGCATTGTTTTATCAACTATACTGAAAGATAGTAACTGCATTATTGGGCAAATAGTTCATGGGTTTAGTTTCTATAATATGTAATGGGTTAGTTGAAAATTACCTCCATGTTTTATTAGAAGTGATAAAAGCTACTAAGATAAAAGATAAAAGTTTGTTGTGTGCTTTCAAGTTATTTCCGACTCATGATAACCCCTAAGGTGAACCTATTATGGGTTGGTGTGTGTGTGAGTGTGTGTGTGTGTGAAAGATTTGTTCTTACCAAAAAGATTATAAGATTTGCCATTTTCTTCCCCTAAGGTTAAGTATCCCTTATTCAGACTTTCAAAATCTGAAATACTCCAGAATCCAAACTTGTCCACATGGGTGTCTGAGATAGTGACACCTTTACTTGCTGATGGTCCAGTGTACACAAACTTTGTTTCATTCAGAAAATTAATAGAAATATTATATATAGAGTACACTATATAAGGTGCATACGAAACATTAATGAATTTTATGCTTAGGCTTGGGTCTCATCCAAGATATCCCGTTATTGTTGTGTGCCCTCAAGTCATTTCTGACTTCTGGCAACCCAAAAGGGAAGCTACCATGGGGTTTTCTGGGCAAGATTTGTTCAGAGGGGGCTTGCCATTGCCATCCTCGTGTGACTTGCTCAAGGTCATCCATTGCGTTTTCATTGCAGAGCGAGGATTCAAACTGTGGTCTCCAGAGTTGCAGCCCAACGTTCAGTTCACAACACCACACTGGCTCTCCATAGCATTTCAGATAAGGGAGACTCAATCTGTATTATAACTTATTAAAATAATTAAAATAATTGTATTAAACGGCCATTGTACTGTATATATCTCACATGGTCACAACCCAAGCAAATGCACTCAAAACTTAGTAAAATGAAATTAATAGTTTTTCATCCTTTTGTTACATAAAAACTAATCAGTTGTTCCATTGAAGTCCGTTTGAAAGTAGTATAGTATCTGGAGGCTGTGAACAGATTGATCAATCTCATTGCGTGCTTGGTAATTACTTTAATAGTGTTGGGAATGTAATTAAATAAGGTGGCATGGTCCAACAGTTGAACTAGTAGTAATATCAGAAGTTAAGATTTCCTACTAACCAGTACAGTATCTAGTCTTTATTTTAGAAATAATTCTGAATTCTTTATTATAACTGAACTAGTTAATGAATCTTAAAGATGGAGTTTTTCAGTTGTTTCTGATTTAGAGTAGCAAAAGATTACATAGTTGCCTCAAATTGCTGAACTTTACAATATATTATTGGTTACCAGTAAATTAAAAATCATCTTCCATCTTTTATTGTAAGGTATATGGGCAATAGGAGTGAAATATATTTGTTACTTATGGACATTTAGTATACCTTAGTAATTTAATGGTGTGGCTTTGGATCTTGCAATAGCAATAATTGTTCTAATAAATATAAACCAATAAGAATTTTATCTCTCACCTCTCTCAACCCAGAATTCCCATGAACAATGCTATATATACAGGTATTTTTCTAAGATGGAAATTATCATGTGCCAAAATGGCATGATAAATGAAGTACATCTCTTACAATCTTCAAGCTGCAGACTAAAACCAATGACACTTCTGCAAAAAAAATTAAAAAAATAAATTACCCGAAATTTGCTGCACATTCGTATTCAATTTCATCACAGCAGATGCTCATTAGTATGTTGTTATTAATTGGTATTCACTTTAGGTTTTGTTTAAAATGAAGATAATAATTAGGTTTTAATGACTGCATCTTTCAGGAGGAGGGACAGGGAAGGGTGGAAGAATATTTCTCAGAACACTGAAGTATATCCTGGAAAATTCAGTTCTGCATGCTGTACAAAAATGTCTCTTTAAGAGACACAATTCTCTGTCAAGAACTTACATTATTTTTAAAGAACTTGTCCTAAATTGTCTGCTTGATGGATGTGCAGAATCAGATGATAATGTGAGCCACCATTCTTTCTAATCAAATTACCAAAAGACTTCTTATAAAAAGTAAGTCTCTCTAGCAGTTGATTAATGAAGTGGTGCCACTGTTTTGTATTAGAACTAATTGAAGTAATACAAATAAGTTATCTCTGTAGCCTGCAGAAATTATCTTCTTTAGAAAGCAATGTAATAGAGTTGGCAAACTATCCTTTCACTCCTCTATCTTAAGGTTTAAAGAAAGAAATGTATCTCAAAGAAATATGTAAAATGAATGTTATGGAGTGCATATGGATATTTTACATTGGTTGCTTATTTATCCCAGGGCTGGACAAATCTTTACTTATTTTCTTCTCACAGGAAAAATTAAAAAATTAAAAGTTTTCTCCCTAGTGATTGAGATGATACACTTTTCAAATACATTTATTTATTTATTTGCATTTTAGGACATTTGGGGGAAATGTGTTGGCACAAAAATTGTTTTTATACAGAAAACAATAATTTTTCAGGAAAATAGTGTGATTATGATATTTTTGCACAAAAACTACTGAAAACAAAAAAATCTTTATCATTCACAAACAGATGGAAAAATCTCACAGGCATTGACTTTTTTTATTGAGTGATCAACACATCAAGGATGAGAAAGGGGGAGCATTCCTTACATCTCTGTTCAATTCATACAGTCAGCCCTCTATATCTAATTCCTTATTGACAGATTCAACCATTCACAGTTTGAAAATATTTTAAAATATGTTTAAATTCCAAAAAGCAAACCTTGATTTTGCCATTTTATATAAGGGACACCATTTTACTATGCATTTGCATTTAATAGGATTTGACCATCCACAGATTTTGGTATCCAGTGGATACCAAGGGCCCACTGCAGTATTACAATTTAGTTACATGTATCACTCAGTGGTTGTATGCATATTCCATTGAGGAGGTAAATCACAGTAGTAACCATGCAACCAAGAAGCAATGTAGGAACATGAAAGGACACATTGGTGGGAAAACATTTGAAAACTAGCAATTAGTGCTATGAAAAATTAATGGCATTTTTACCATAGCATGCAGGAATGGCTTTCTGGCTGTCATTCAGTGGATGGGTTTTCTTTTTTTTTTCTTTCTTTTTTTTTTTTCCTAGTATATTTTGTATCACTAAAGAACATTGTAGTTAGTCTAATCCAAGATGTAGTCTAATACATTTGAGGAAGTAGATGAAGGCTCTGAGCAAGTACACTAAGCCTGCACTATCCTGGCCTGGGTACCAACCCATATTGGTCTCTGGGCTGATGTAGGGACACCCACACCACTGACCTGTTACCGCTGCACTCCACTTGCCTCCCTCCACTGTTGCTGCTAGAGAGAAGACTCCCATCGCTATGTCTGACATGGAAATGTGGTGCCTGGCTATACCCACATGTCCAGGCTCCCTATTTCTACATCACACACTGTGATTGAGGCTTTCTCACTAGCAGCAATAGCAGAGGGAGGTAAGGGGTGCATGGAGCCGTCTGATCTGTCAGGGTTTGCTAAAGAGTTTCAGAGAAACTCGGGCAAATGGCAGGTCATTTTGACTTGCACTGAGGCCCCTTTGACCCAGGATTGGGCCAGATCCACTAGATCCATATCTGATCTTCTGGATCCTGGGCCAATCTCAGACCAGGGCTGATGGTCTGCATCATCCAAATAGGACACTGTGAGGCCGAAGAGAACATGGGCCTTTTGATTTGTGTAGACAGCCACTTAGTCTACGAAAACCTATGCTACAACATGCTACAATTGTAATTTAATGAAAGGACATCCTTCCTGCTTTCATTTTTGTGGTGCAACTGTAACGTTTTAGGTACAGTTGTATGGTTTCACTAAATGGAGAAGGAGACATATCACATTGTTCAAATGCTGTTTTTTGTTGTGCCTTATGCTGCTGATGCATCATTCTGTGTTGTGGGGTTTTAGGCACTGACAAGATGGAAAGGAAAAGAGTGGGTTGTTGTTTTTTTACTACAGATCAACAGCTTTGAACATTCACAGTATTTTCAAAATACAACAGAGTATTTTTCAACAAAAAATAACTATTTTGTTTAATTTTTAGGCACATGGAAGTAAAGAGTTACTTTAAAATTATAACAATAGCTATAAACCCTGGGGAAGCTATGAAGTATAATGATAATGTTACTTTAAAGTAACTACAAGCGCTTAAATATTTGTATCATCTTTCTTTGTTATATCAGCATCTAAGACTATTATTTATTTACTTTAAAATTTAAATGCAGGTTGATACTTTTCCTTTCTACTTTGTCTTTTTAAAGTAAGTGTATAAAACTAAAAAGCAAAATACAAATCTGAAAGATGTAATGCCAGACTGCATTCAGCACAGCTAAATATCAGCTAAATGCTCAACCAGTAATTGAGAGAAAAACCTTTTGGACCAAAAATGTTTTTACCCTCTATGAAAGTATTGATGGGTCTCTATGTGAAGAGAATTTACAAACTTGAAATCAACAGCTTCCACTGCCGCCACCACCCCAAAAACAAAACCAAGCCTTGCTCAGAAACGCTGTACCAGCCCTGCAAAAAATGAGGATAATGTACATCTGAAACATTCGCCTATATGAATCTACCACATATACTAATTCTCTACTGAAACTTCCAAGAGAGGTTAGGTTGACAGTAGAGAATAATGTTTTCACATTGTCTTGTTCATTGAATGATTTCCACGATGTAATAATGGTCATTCTTTTCATGAAAAACATCTGCCAGCCTGGGGAGCTGTTTTGGACCGCCTTTCCCTCTGCAGGCTATTGTGGTCCCCTCAAACCTGGTGCTAAGATGATTCAGAAGCCTGGAGGTTGCAGGAAAGATGGGAAATGATTTGCTTCCCTCTTTGTTTCAGTGGTACATGTTTTCTTTTTGCAAGTGGCCCAACATTGGCTACAGGCCTGGAACTTAAATAAAAAATTATTATCTTCTGCTTGTTTAAGTTTACCTCAGACTGCTGCAACAAAACAATCTGGTATTTGAAAATAATTAAGCAAGAATGGCATATGTTTGAATTACTTTACTCATGAACCTAATCATTTGTTCTGAATTTACTTTGATGCTGAAGAGAAATACATCCATTAGGTTTAAGTGTAGCATGCATCTGGTTAAGCAGAATTGATTAATTGATTGATTCATCTATATCCCATCTTTTTCTCAATAATGGGACTCAAGGCAACTAATAGCATATTTAGAGACTATACAGATTTAAATTATACAAAGTCATTAATAAAAGTATTAATCAGTTTATAAAGTTAAAGCATTAAACAATAAAATTCATTAAAAATTCTTTAAAAGACCATATCCAAACCTTAAAAACAGTTCTGCTGATACGGTCTTTCAAATAATCTGGACCTGTTAGATCCATTTTACATCTAAATTATCTGATTCAGGAAGACCCGGAATACTCTGCAGCAATCTGCACTCTTGCCCAAGAAAGCAACACTCAACATTAGTCTATAAGTAACTCCTCCATCACCAAGTAGTGGTGAATACAAAGTGTGATGCTGCCACTTGTTTCTCTCATTTAGTCTCATAGGACTTACAAGATCCCTCTACATACAGATATTAACTAGTTTGAGAAGTTTAGGTAATTGTTACATCTGCTATTCATATTAACCGTGTTAACATCAAAGTTAGTTTTTATTTGTTGAACAGCAGAACACGGAGGATTCGCTTGAGTAGCTATACCTGTTTTATAAGTCACTTGGTGGATTCAAAATAAAGCATTCAAATGGCTATGAAGGGAGCTTGTAACAAATACCTATCTGAAAGCATTGTTGAAGGGAAATTAATTGAATGAATTTTTTAAAAGTCAGAGAGGAAACAAAGTATTATTCCTCTGTTTTCTGAAGGTCAAATAGTTTGATTAAAGCTCCTCCTGAAATCCAGAATGTCAGATATATTCTTTTTGGCTTTTGGTTTTTTAATCAGGATTAATACAGAAGTTACTAGTACAAAAGCTTAGATTCCCCCCCCCCTCCCTCAGCCATTTAAAACATTCCTTCCTCAGTTTCACATATATGTCTTAATCTTGCTTAATTGTATTTGACATTGAAAATCTCTAAAGCTTTTTGTTTTCCACTAGTTACTAATTGCAAAATATGCCAGGTAACATAAGGGCAGGAGGTGTTGGTATAATTAAAAAATATATGTGTGTGCATAACTTTTTTTAAAAGAAAAATCTTATCCATTTAGGTAGTGACTTTCAATTAGCCTCTCTGCTAATATCAGGTCACTAAACTCCATAGCTGATGCTTTATTCCTTCATTTGGGTTGTCAGTCGTTTGCTTCAGTTGGCTGGCAAAGGTGGTTGTATATCCATTACGAGCAACACAGCACTTTGCATTTCTGAATTGACAAGCAGCTATATTGACCTAGCGCTTATTATGGGTCAACAGCTGCGTTAACCAACGGAAGGACTGAGGGGCAATTAAAATGAATTGGCAAAAATATATCTTCCTAATTTACTCCAATTTGTTATTTATGCTAACATTGTATGGCTTCTATGGTGACACTAAACAGAATGGACCCAATAATGGCAATTAACATAAAAATATAATGGCTAATCAAATTGACAGCAACTGTTTCTCATCATCTCGACACACAATACATTATCAAAACAAACTATTATGAAGGAGGTAATTTCAGTGTTCTATTCAACCTGCTGCATGTGTGCAGTCAGGGAGATGTGTACCAGCAATTACTGCTGAATCCAAAAAACTAAACAAATAACTTAATCGCTGTCGTCCTCCTTTTTTTCCCCCTTCTTCAGGAAGCAGTAATCAGGATTTACTAAAAATAAGTGGTGTATAATAGTATAATGATGATGCATATCATGGAATAGCTAATAAGGAATAAAATAAGCTTCTGTGTTATATAAAATTAATTCACGTAAAGGAAGAAGGATGAGAGGATAGTATCAGGATCACAAAAAATAACTTGGAATATAAAATTTTCAAAAAATGTAATTTACAGATCTTCAATATAAATCATAGGGAATATAATAATCTGGTTTTATTAGTACTACATTCATATTTACACATAATTACACATTTTTTTAATATTAAATAATTGAAATTAAAATTTCAGTATGACAGGTAATGTTCTCTTCTCTTACAAAGGACTAATAATCCTTAATAATGTGTTGAATTGGAGGGCCATCACCAGTAGTTCCATTAGACACTCCTTGACCTAAGCCAAGTTATATAATATCTGAAGTATTCCTGGCAGATGCAGCTAAATGTTGGCTTGAAACTATATAAAGAATGATATACAACAGTTTTTCTGGCCTTCCATTCAATTGTCAAACTGTTAATGAGTTTATTATTTTGATTAATATAACCCTATCTTCTGTACACTTCCAACAGTGGCATTTTCTGCTGCGTGCAATTATTACTTTTTATTCTACCTGAAAAGCTCTTGAAACAATTTACATACAAGTTAAAACAAAATAATAAATAAATATTAAACATAGAAACAAAATCCAGGATAGTATAAGATTTTGCCTTAAATTCTTGGGAAATGTTTCAGGGGGGCAGGGATACACTTTAAACAGACATATCTTCAACTGTTAACTATCAAATAAGTATTTCCAAATCCTTCAGGAACAGATTTTGGGTTGACCGCAAGATACTGCAGTTGTTGTGTGCCTAGGGAACATAAGAATAATTCTACTGGAGCAGATCAAAGGCATCTTGCTTCTTAGAGCACAGTGTGCCCGCATCATACGTGACTTTCAGTTTATGCAGAAAGTGGGAATGGCATGCGTGCTGCGCTGCAGGTCCAAACCCCATTGTTTTAAATGGCGCTCCACCATATGCAGTATTTCCCTTACACGGGAGGGACCAGAACGGGTCCTCTGTGAAAGGGAAGGGCACACTGTACATATCTTTCTTGATGGCCAACCTAGTGCCTGTTGAAAGCTCACAAACAGAGTATTCGGCCAGTAGCCCTCTTCCACTGTACGCCGCCACCTAGAAGCAGCTTAACTAATATTTCTCTTCTTTTATTTCAAGTCCTAGTATTCACACAGTAGATTCAGACAGTGTATGTATAGTCTAGACTTAATTTTGACTGTAACTAAGGCGGGTTACAGACCGCCAAATAGTACGTATACAATACGTACTAGGGTTAGGAAGGGGTGGTGCTTCCGCACCCCCCTAACCCTAGTACGTATACAATACGTACAAGATGGCGGTGCCCTGTTCATACGGGCACCGCCATCTTTACGTATCGGACGCTGAGCGTCCGTACGTGTCGCAGCCTTTATGACGTAGCGAGTGCGCCCCTGGCGCCTCGCTACGTCACAAACGCGACTCAAAAAGAAGCTCCATTTTGGAGCTTCTTTTTTGGTCCGCGCGGGAGCCGCGCCATCTGAAGGCTCCGGCTCCCCCGCAGACCTACCGGCGGCGGTCTGTACCCCGCCTAAGCTTTCAATCCTAATAAAGGGTAGAACAGATGGGCCTCCAGGAGTGGCCAGAAGCCGCTTCCCGGCCTTTCGCCCTAGGGCCACAGCAAACACATGGTGCAGCCCCAAAGAGGCCTCTTGCCATGGATCCAAATGGACCATGGCAAGGAGCGGAAAGGATCCACTCCTTTGGGGGCCAGTTTTGGGGCCCCGGGAGTGTGCATCGTGTAAACACCACACCCCCAGAGCAGCCAGAAACTGCCCCCGTGTACCTGTCTGTTTTGGGCCAAAGTTGTCAGTGATCCTTGATGACAATAAGGGTAAAACTCTCCAAAAGGATCCTTAGGATGTCACAAACACATGTGCCTAGGGAATGTTGGTAGTTTTTGAACTGTTTCTATTCTAGATACCAAACAAAATAATCATTTCTAAAGGATTGTCCAATGCCCACTTAAGTTTACTGCAGAAAAAATAAGTCAAATTAAAGCTCAAAAACTAACAAATTTTGTATCTGTTCTAAAGTTGTGTGAATGTAGTCTACTTCAATTATATTTTAAAGAGTTAGATTTATGCGGTCTTTTGTTTGGGGAAGGTGGAGGCATGTAAGTATGTATAGCAGGCAGCAGATTTTCAGCATCGTGTGATGCTTATGTAGTTTCACAGTAGATCCTAAAAGTAAAGCTGTTGTACAGACATTTCCTCTGTGTAACATAGAAAATGTAATGTCGATGTCATTTTTCAAAGTGTTAATAAAAGAGTTTTAACTAATATTCTGTGTCTGTGTAGCTTGCCTTCATTTGAGCCATTTTGGGCTGCATTGAATCAATATATGAAACTATACATTTTAGAATGCTGCAGTTCTATGTTGGGTTTGTAAAGACACAAAGTAGTAGTGAATGTGTGTAATTACTAAATGTGGTCAGATGTTTTAGCCATATCTACATGGTATTGCTAAACATTTACAAATGTATGAATGAATAATTATAATTTATCCACTCTTATGAAGCAGCTGGCACCAGCTAGCACCGAAGATGGGTTTCGATTGAAGAATGAAAGTTAATAGGAATTTCTTGTGAGAAAAAAAAAACTACATTCAATTAGTGGTGGCACATTCATAGATTTTGTGGTAATGAAGTCATAGAGCCTATCCATATTGATGGCTTATAATACAGCAGCTATATGCTTTGTGTGAAGTTTGTGTGTGTTCTTGTTTTTGTCTTGTGTTAAGGATTGAGGAATTGTTGAAAATGTTAGTATATATCATTCAGCTAAGTCCATTTTATTTATTCGCAATAAGAGTAACTTGTTGAATCAACAGGAACTTGGTAGGTCACAATTTAGTGTAAGTTCCATTGATTTGATGAATCTGTTCTAGGCAGAACATACAACAGCAAAAATTTTCAAATGGAACAAATAAAACAGGATAAGGATGTACAAAAATTGTAACTAAGCATGGTTTTCTTTCAATAGTGTTATATATGTGTTCTTTTTATCTTACAGTATTCTGACAAGGCCCTATTTACCCAGCTATGTTTCTACCGATACATTTTTGATGTGGACTATGCAAAGCAAAAACTTACTAATCAGGAGAAAGGTAAGTGCAGCTTTCCTCTATGTGAATGTTGTCACTACAAAAATCTGAATTCTGTTTTGCTGGGCCAATTTGCATCATTCTGCTAACACTCAACAAAAAGTTAGTTGAATGCAGAGTATTCTGCATAAAACATGGAGGCTGTGTGTCATAATAATCAACAGTATATTCCCACTGTATTGGGGGGGGAAATTATGTGTGAAAACCATTTTAAGCTCGTTTAATAGTTTTGGATTGGGTGGTGATTTTTCCTTTTCCTGTGCTGACGTTTTCTTTTTGACTAACTTAGTAAAAACAGTAAAACAATTGACATTATAAAATGTGTAAAATGAAAGAGGGTTTTGAGTCATTTTACTTACTCCTGTGTTCACGTAATTTCATGCTTACTTTTTAAATAGATCATTTATGTTCCATTAATGTTGATCATGTCAGCCATTTGTCACACACACAAGATTGTTTCAGGAAGCAAAGTAAATCTGCTATTGGTCCCTTTAGAAGATAAATCTATATGCACTTTGCCAGTTAGGCAAGAAGGTCTTCAAAAATGGCATTTTTGAATAAATTTATAATGCAGTATCATACACTCCTAGTTATACAAAAGCATCCAGTTAATATTCTTATCTGGAGTCAGGTTGGTGGAGCCCAGATTGAGTTAGTGATGGACTAGGTCTCTGGGAGACCAGGGTTCAAATTCCTGCTCAGCCATGGAAATCCATGAGTGACCTTGGGCAAGTCATATGCTCTCAACTTCAGAGGAAAGCAAGGGCAAACCCCTTCTGGACAGATCTTACCAAGAAACTCCAATGATAGGTTCACATTAGGGTTACCATAAATTGGAAATGACGTAGAGGTCCACAACAACACAGTATTCTTGAATGACTATAACGTCTTCTGGGAAGGGAGTTCCCATTTACAGTGATTTATTTCATTCAGCATAGTCATTCAGAGTGATTTAAGGGGTCTGTAGTATATGCTATGACTAGAAATTATGGAAGTGGTGCAGGTAATTATTCTGGAGTAATTAAACATAGTAGATGTGACAATGTGATCATAGTGCTGATTCTAGAATTACAATATCACACTTACCGTATTTTCCGTCGTACAAGACTACTTTTTAGCCCTGGAAAATCTTCCCCAAAGTCGGGGGTCGTCTTGTACTCCGGAAAGCCCCTGGGTCCTAAAGAGAGCCCTCAGCAGGGAAGGCTTCTCTCAAAGGCAAAGGAGCATCCTCCTCCGTTCTCTCCTCCTTTGCTTTTCCCCTGCCTTCCCTCCCTCCCTCCCTTTCTGGAGTCACACACTCACAGTTTTCAGCCAATCCTAGAGAGGGCTGGAGAGTGGTCGCCACCCCACCCTCAGAAAAGGGTCTCTCTCTCTCTCTCTTAGCCCCTGAGTCCCTCTGAGAGCCAGGCTACAGAGCAACCAATCCTGTTTGGATGGAGGCCAATCAGAGAGAGGACAGTGGTTGCCCCCCCCC
>NC_056524.1:83445030-83461580 GCF_019175285.1 Sceloporus undulatus | reverse complement strand
TTTACTTGTAATTCCATGTCTTACTATTTTCTTGCTAAAGCAAAACTGAAGGATCAGTTTACTGCAAGTGCTAACTCAAATTAAGATGGTGATGTGGGCTCATCTAGCAAAATCATCTTCTACATATGTCCCCTTTTAGTATTAGCTCACAAACCAGGACTGATGTTGGCTGTTGTTGCTGTGTGCCTTCAAATTGTTTCTGATTTATGCAATTCTTATTTATTTTAGCAAGATTTGTTCAGAGAGGTTTGCCTTTGCCTTTCTCTGAGGCCAAGAGAGTGTGACTTGGCCAAGGTTACCAAACTGAGGCTGTGGGGCTGAGTGAGGCTGTAGTTGAGTGGGGATTCAAATCCTGCTCCTAGTCGTGGACTACATCATGCTAGCTCTCAGGACATTGAACTGTATTCATCATATTTTTTAGAAGTTTGTAACTGTATATATCTTTGCTCATGTACTATATTGTTCAGAAAACTGTGTTCCTAGATGTATCAGAGAACTCACTGAGACAGAATTCAGTGACACTTTTTGTTGGTTTGTTTTGGAACAGTTTCAATGAAGTATACCAAGCATTGTTAATATTTTGAAAACTAGGAAAAGTTTTCAAAAAGTTTCTTTTTTAATCTGGAAAATGCAACACCCTTTATGTAGCAATTGTTTAATGAAGATATAAAAGCTGTCTGGATGTTATTGTAGATGATATACTGTAAGAAATAAAAATTTTAAAAAAACTAGGAAAAGACCATTTTTGTTTCCTAGATGTTTAGTTCCTTGAATAAGTGTGGCAAAGTTGTATCTGGATTGTATTTTTGATCTGAGGAAGCTTATTGTTTGAGGATAGTATTGTTTGATGTCAAGAAATTTGTTAGAACATACAAGCTGTTTACCTTGGATAATATGTTTTCTTATGGAGAGGCAGAATCAGTCCTGTCATCCCACCTAGGTTCCAAAATGTTTTATTTCAACATATGGCATGGAAATCCTAGCAAGGAAAAAAATCATTAGGCATGCTTTCTTTAAGTGCTTATTATTCCTCTTTGAGATTTTTCATATAGCTAGAATTCCAAAGTTTAGGATCGCAGCAGCTCTATCAGTATTTTAATTTTGCTTTATCTGTATTCCCACAAATAGTCATTACCCCACAGACATCACAGTGCAGAATTTTAAAGAACTTGTCAGGAAGCAGTTGCTTCATCATTGCCCTGCTTGCCAAAATAATATATACTGATCCATATTAGGGCATGGGAGGCAAATGGTTTCGTACTAAGTGCACAATGTGGCTGGCTGGCTTATTTATTTTATTTATTACACTTTTAATCCACCCAATAACTGAATATCTCTTGGTAGTATAGAACACTACTACCTAAGCTATCTCATCTAGGGAACCAGCATCCCTTCCCCCCCCCCCCACCTAATATGCAAGGATCTAGTGCCATATTTGTGCCCACTGGATGCTATTGTTTCTTTCCTGCCAGGAAACTCTCCAGGGACGACCACTTTGAGTATCTCTGGAGCAGACTAAAATAAAAGCACATTACATAAAATAATGGTAATAAAATTTGATCATATGTTTCCAAGTTTTTTTTTTTTTATGTATGGCAATCCTAAGGCAGACCAAACCTATCATATTGTTTTCTTGGCAAGTTTCTACAGAGTGGGTTTGTAGTTGTCATTCTCTGAGGCTGAGAGAGTGACTTGCCCAAGATCACCCAGTGGATTTTTATACTGAAGTGAATCATGGTCTCCAGAGTCATAGTTTAATGCTCAAACCATTACATCATGCTGGATCTCATAATAATAGAATGGCACCAAGTAAATTAGTAGAAAGGGAAATTAAGAGCAAAGGTCCAAGTAGTGTAACACATAGTAAAGTCAAAGGGGATTATTTTCACATTGTGAAAATAATCCAAGATGAATCTGGGTTGAATCTTTGTTGTTCACATGCATCATGAATGCACTTGATTCAGTTTTGGGATGGGCTGCCAAAAACCCACTTAACTCGGGATAATTGGTACCAGGCTTTTTTCTGAGTTTTTTTTTTTTTAATTTGCATCATTGGCAGTGTGAACAGTTATCCAAATAGATCCGAGATTTAACCCTGGATGCCCAGCTGTCCCTTTCCCCTCCAATGAGGAGAGAGGAGGAGTCTCCCCTTCTCGTTTCCCCGCTGCCCCCCACTGTCTCCTCACAGCTGGCAGTTCCAGGGAACAGTGCCACTGCCACCACCTCAGGAGACCCAGCTGGGGACATTTTTTCCCCAGGGCTGGTGAGCATGTGTGAGCAACAGAACATGGAGAGATGCAAAAGGATGTGGTTTTGATGAAAAATGATGTGAATAACAAATCCAGAACACAGAAGTTAGCTTATTTATTTATTTATTTATTTATTTATTTATTTATTATTACTACTATTTATATAGCGCTGTACATTTGCACAGCACTGTGCATAAAAACAATAAATATAGAAGAGTAAACCTGCCTATGGCGTACAATCTAAGAAATAATAGGATAATACATATAAAATACATAGCAATACAGGAAATGGTTCAATAAAACAGGCAACAAAAAAAGAACATCAAATAGCAGATGATAATCACGCGATGCCTGGGAACGCTTCTCTGAACAGGGTGGTCTTCAACTCCGTTTTGAAGCTGTTTATAGAATTGATGGCCCTTGCTCGTGGGAGAAGAAGGTTCCAGGAGTGAGGGGCAGCAAGTGAAAAGGGGTGAATCTGAGATGGGGCAGAGAAAATCCTGGGCTGGGATAGCCGACCTTGACTACCAGAACGGAGGGCTCGAGTGGGAAGGTGAGGAGAAAGAAGGTTTGATAAGTAAGGAGGGGCCAGCCCATGGAGGGCTTTAAATGTTGACAGCAGGAACTTATACTGAATACGGAAAGGGAAGGGGAGCCAGTGAAAGGATGCCAATAAAGGAGAGATATGGTCAGAGTGGTGGGTGGATGTGATAATGCGTACAGCTGAATGCTGGACAGAAATTAAAGGACAGAGGTGGTAAAGAGGAAGCCCAGCCAGGAGGATGTTACAGAAATCAAGTAGTGATATCACTAGGGCATGGATCAGAATCTTGGCAGTAGAGGCAGAGAGATATGATCGGATTTTGGCAATATTGTATAAAAAGAATCTACAAGCCTTAGCTGTGTTCTGGATCTGAGGGATACACAACAGAGAAGAATCAAAGAGGAAACCAAGACTGCGGGCTTGCTGGACTGGTTGAGTAGAAATGTTGTCCACAGAGACAGAAAAGGAGTGTTGAAGGGTGGACTTAGGAGGAAAGACAAGAAGCTCCGTCTTGGACATGTTGAGCTTCAAACGCCGATGGCGCATCTACTGCGAGACAGCTGTGAGGCAAGACGAAACTTGCTGTTCAAGCCTTGGAGAAAGGTCAGGGGTGGAAAGATACAACTGGGTGTCATCGGCATACAGGTGGTAGGAAAAACCAAAAGAGCTGATGAGTTTTCCTAAGGACAGTGTGTAGAGAGAAAACAGAAGGGGACCCAGAACAGAGCCCTGGGGAACTCCAACAGATAAGGGAACAGAGGACGAAGTTTGACCACCAGTGACCACTGCAAAAGATCGTCCTGACAAATAAGATCTAAACCAATCAAGAACAGAGTCTGAGAACCCAAGGTCAGAAAGTATATCAACTAGAAGACAGTGATCAACGGTGTCAAAGGCTGCAGACAAATCAAGAAGGATGAGTACAGAGTAAAGGCCATTAGCCTTGGCCTGTAAAAGGTCATTGGAGATCTTAGTGAGAGCTGTCTGTGGAATGCCTTGGGCGGAAACCAGACTGAAAGGGATCGAGGATGGAGTTGGCTTCAAGAAACTCAAGACAGCGAGAATAAACAACCCGTTCCAAAACCTTAGAAAGAAAAGGAAGAAGAGAAATCAGACGATAGCTAGACAAAGAGGAGGGGTCAAGAGAAGGTTTTTTCAGAATTGGGGAGATGAGAGCATGTTTAAAGTCAGAAGGGAAGGAACCTGTAGAGAGAGAGAGATTGAAGATATGGAGAAGCGAGGGCAGAAAAGAAGGAGCTATAGAAATTAGAAGATGAGTAGGAATTGGATCAAGAGAACAAGTTGCAGATTTGGAAGAGTTCAGAAGTGTAGAGAGTTCATCCAAAGAGGCAGGAGAAAATACATAAAAAATTTTAGGAAAGGGCGATAGAAGATTATGAGCAGAAGAAGAATCGGGAGGGACTATCTCAGAGTGAATAGTGGTAATCTTTGAGATGAAATAATTAGCGAAGAGTCGAGGAAAGAATGGAGTTGAATAAAGACATTGCTGAATCAGCAGAATCCCCAAGATTTAGGGAAGAGAGAGATGAATCCAGGGTCTGACCAAGATGGTTAGAGTTAACAGATTGAAGATCACGAAAATAGTGTTGAACAGTGTGACATGGAGGTGGAGTATAAGTAAGAGCAAAGGAGATTAAATGATGATCAGATAGTGGAAAGTCAAGTGCCAGGTAGTCAGAAATGACGCAGTTTGCAGCAAGAATTAGGTCAAGACAGTGACCGAGAGAATGAGTTGAAGAGTTTGAATGTGGTTGGAGGCCAAAAGAAGCTAGGAGAGAGTTGAAGCGAGATGTTGTAGGGTTATTGGAATCATCAACATGGATATTAAAGTCACCTAGGATCAAAGTGGGGACTGAATCTGAAAGAAAAAATGTCAGCCATGATTCAAAGTTTGAGAGGAACTGGGTAGCGGAACCAGGAGGGCTATAGATAACTGCAACCCGAAGCTGTAGAGGAACAAAGAGTCTAATAGGATGAAACTCAAAAGAAGAAAAATGATAGCTGGGGGGGAAAGATAGAACTTGAAACTGGCAGGAGTTAGATAGCTAGATACCAACCCCTCCTCCTCGACCCTCAGGGCGGCTTGTGTGGGTGAAGGAGAGACCACCAGAAGAAAGGGCAGCGGGGGTTGCAGTATCATAGGAATCATCCTGCTAAAAAATGACGTCTGAATGACCCCAAAGTAAATTGACCCTAAACTATCTAAAATAATTTAAAATGTGATTTTAATGCCTAGGAGAATTTTTAAAAATGACTCCATGCGGCTCACAAAGAACCAAAGTTTAGGTTCCAAGTCTAGATTCCATGAAGATATACACAGCTTCCAGATTTCTCTGCACTACAGAATTATTTGTAGTTACATTTGACACAGAATTATCTCTGGGTTCTTTTTCTTGGCAGTTTCTTGTGCTAAATCCATATGTGTGTTTAGCTTGTTTCCAGGATTCAATATGTATCTTTGCAAAATGTACTGTTACTAAGTCAATTGCAAGTATCCATGATCTGAGGAAAAGATGCCAAGACATGAGTTACTTACATGAGTAACTTTAGGAGAAAGACATCTTTTTTCAGAGACCTGTTTTCATCTAATCTGAATTTTATAACTGTTAATCATTATTGGAAGAACAGTTCAGTATGGTAAACAGTGAAATTATTTATTGCCCTTTTAACAGTGGTCTTGTTTTTAAGTGGAATGTTTAATAATATTTTGAAGGGTAGATAGGCTTATAATAAAGTTTTTTCCTGATTCTGCCATTAATATTTCTCTCTCCTTCCTAATTTCTCCTAAACAAATACACTCAGAATACTTTACATTGGTATTTTGTGTATATAATATCCTCCAAAAGAGATTGACAGCTTTAATGTGTTTTATATGTGCAATCACAATCCATGTTATATTCAAAATGCTTGTCCAATCAAGGATTCAATATAGAAAAGAGGCAGTAACAAGTATGCTATACACTGTAATAAAGAAATCTGTTGATTGAAAACAGTTCGTATATTTTGGAAATGATAGGGAATGTAATTGGTTAGAAAGAAAAGGATAGGGCTTCATAAATAATAGGAAATAGAGCATATTTTTCCACTGATAATGCTAACTCAATTTAACAATATTCTGGTGTTGAATTTTCATGTGCAGGGAAATAGGCTTGGTAGATCCTCCAATACTACTCTAAATTCCATAGCTAATGGAATGACCTCTTCATATTGATGGTGGGCAACTTCAATATGTCAAATTTCTGCCATAATGACACACATTTTTACAACCTTGTAAGATGCTTTGATGATTACTGCCAAAGATTTCCATGTCCTTGCACACAAGGCTTTCAAATACGGATTTGTGTATGCAGTTACGATATAGGCCTAAGGGAGAGGGGCTTTCTATAGCAGGCCAACTTATACATTTTGTAAAGTCATTGATTTTATAACTAATAGTAATTACAGTAAAGACGTAGGTTACTAAGGGTGCTTATTCTTTACATCATACTTTAATAACAGTTTTGTGGTATACAGGTTGAGTCTTCCTCATTCAAAATATTTGAAACCAAAGGTATTTTGGATTTGGAATATTTTAGATTTTGGAATTACCTGTATATGCATATATGTACATAATGAGATACCTTTTAGATCAGGCCCAAGTATAAACACAAAATTCATTTATGTTCCATACACACTATACACATAACCTGAAAGTAATTTCACACAATATTTTAAACAGTTTTGTACATGAAACAAAGTTTGTGTTTATTGAACCATCAGAAAACAAAGATGCTTTCAGCCACCCATGAAAAATGTTTTTGTTGTTGGAATATTTTGTATTTCAGCTTTCCAGATAAGGGAGACGCAACTTGTACTGTAGTACAATTATTGGGTGGAATTTTTAGCCTGTAACATTTTCTATGATACTTTCTGGTAGCTGTATTTGTCAATTTCATTTAAAAAATTATAATGAGAAGACTATAACTACAGTTATGCTTTCTTTGGTAAATGTTCCTGCCCACAGCCCGGACTGCTGTGTGTAAACTGATTTAGAAGGCTGTTACCATCACTGTATTGGGTGTATGGGACTATTCACAACATGTTTTCTGTATATTAGGGTAGCCCTTTTAATATACAGAGAAAAAAATAGCTGTAAATTAGGGTAAAGAGGTTGGACCAAGCTTGTTTCTTGTCCTGCAGGAGCTGCAGAATGCTGAATGTTGTTACGTATCTGTTGAGGAAACTGAAGGAAAACCAAGGCTTAGATTGATAGCTTGAATCCCCAGGGCTAGGTAAAGGATTAGGAATACCTAATTCTAACCCCTTTTCCCCAATCAGGGAATTTGCCTTGGAGAAAGCAATAATATGGCCTTGTGCCACCATTATCAGGCCTTCACACCTTTGTCATGACACAACTTCATCCCTCAATTTCCACATGGCCAACTACCTTGCATGCATGGATCACCTGTTTTTATGGGACAAAGTGGCCCCTTCTTAGACCATCTCCCAGAGGTCAACTCTCTGGCAGACCAACAAATCATGACTGCCCGACACCTTGCTGAATCCAGCGGTAGATTGTTAACATCAGCAGTAGCCCTCTGCCACCTTGCCTAGCTTTGTTCCTCTGGCCTCTTCCCACAGGTCAGAAATACCATTGAGGTGCTTCCCTTCAATGTTACAGGTCTGTCCCACACCACCACAGACGACAGGCTCAAATGTACTTATGAAATGTGCACTATAGTGGGAAAGTTTGCTTTACCTCAACCATCCTTCCAGTGCAGACCCAAATTTCAGACATTTCATTCTCAATCGTCAAGCCAACCCAGACCCACCAATCAACCTTATCTCCCTCAGCAGCCTTCTTACCAACAGAGGCCCAAATAAGGCCCATCACCAAATGACCTCACAACCAGCGTAAATGGTATTTTTGATATCCCATGTACCCCAAACCATGCACCATTCTTCCTAGATAAACTCCATCCATTCTACTCTGCATGGGCTTCTATTACTACAGATGCATGGGTCCTCAATATCATCAAGGAAGGCTACATCATTTAATTTGAATTCCTTCCACCCACAGGAGGCATTCGCCCATCTTACACCATCAGAGGCCCTGTGCACGAAGATACAAAATCTTTTCCTCAGAGGTGCCATAGAGACCATCCCTCCTGCCCTCAGGCACCAATCTTTCTTTTCTTGTTATTTTTTGGTGGTCAAAAAGAACGGAGGCCTCCATCCAATCTTCAGTCTCAAAGCATTCAACGACCACATCAGAACCAAAAGGTTCAGGATGATGTTCAGGGGACTCATTTGCAACCTTGGATTTAACAGACGCTTATTTTCACATTTTAATACACCATTCACCCCACAGTTTCCTTTCCTTATGCTGGATGAAACCATCTTTTAGTTCACCATCCTTCCATTCAGCCTCTGCACCATCCCCAGAGGTTTTTTAAATAACATTTTATTGATTAAAAACATAGAACATACATAATATAAGTGTTACACAAAACATATATAAAAAGAAAAAACAAACAAACCATACATTTAAAAAGAAGAAGAAAAGAGTTTTCACCAAATTTGTTTCAGTTATCGCAGCCTTTCTCAGACAGAAAGGAGTTACTGTGTTTCAGTACATAGATGACTGGCTACTTGTTGCTCGATCCAGATGACTCCTGTACAACTTCCTTAACCATTTTGGGATGATTGTCAGTCTCAACAAGTCCCAACTCATTCCGACTCCATCACCTTCATTGGCGCGGTGATAGACTCTGTGTTGGAAACCACCTTTCTTCCTCGACAAAGCCTTCAAGACTCACATGCAAACCGTTCACTTCTTCCATGCCAGGCGCACCCATGCACACAAGGTTCAAACACTCTTGGGCTACATTGCCTCAACCACTGCTGTGACTCCACATGCATGGCTCCACATGCGCCCTCTTCAGGCGTGGTTCCTTGCCTCCTTCAACCATGGCCTCGACTAGGTATCGAAACCACTCACAATACTGAGATGTCTACAACAGTCCCTCCAATGGCAGTCCTCAGTCACTAACCTCACCAGGGACATGCCTTTCTCACTGCCCCAACTGTGTCTCATTCTCAAGATGGATGCTTCTCTCCAAAGCTGGGGCGCCAACACTGAACAGCTATCTGTCCAGGGAACCTGGACCAAATCAGAGTCCACCTTCTACATAAACATCCTAGAGATGCTGGCTGTCATCAAAGCCCTACAAACCTTCAGTGACATCCTCACCGGCTTCCTAATCCTCATTGCAACTGACAACACCACAGTCGTATACTACATAAACAGACAGGGAGGTATAAAATTCCTAACCCTTCTCAGTCTAGTCTGTTGACTCTGGAATTGGTGCATCAGGAGGACCATCCACCTTGTAGTGATTGACCTTGCGGGCCACTCCACCGAGATTGCTAACTCCTTGAGCCAGACCATGCTACTCTCCCATAAGTGAATCCTGCACCTTTGATCCTCAGAAGCATCTTCTTCCAATGGGGCTTTCCTCAGATAAATCGTTTTGCCTTGCCCAGCAGCCACCGATGCGAGATGTTCTGTTCCAGGCTCCCTGGGTCAAATCACAACTTTGGCGGTGCCTTCCTTTTCACCTGGTTGGGACCTCGCCTCTATGCCTTCACCCCATTTCCTCTGATAATGAAGGTGATCTTCAAATTACACCGGGCTATATACTCATCACACTGTGGTAACCCAGCCAGCCCTAGTTCTCCTTTCTCCCCAAACAAAGCCTTCCTCCACCTTCCAATCCACCCAGACCTCCTCCTCATCGACCAAGGACGGTAAGGTACTCAGACCTCCATAGGCTTCAACTCACAGCGTGGACAATCACCCAACACTCTCATCACCCATAAGATGGATCCTCCAGGCAGTACATAGGCCATTGACCACTCAGTGCTATGATTACTAAATCAAGTCATTCTTTTCCTTTTTGCACACCTTTCCGCTTCGCCACATGACTTGTCTGGAATTACTCTCCTTCTTAGCATGGAGAGGCCTTTCACTTTCCTTCACTAGATGCTACTTATCTGCCATTTCATGGTACTGCCAACAACAGGATCACCCCTCCTGCTTTTCTGACCCCCTCATTAATAATAATAATAATAATAATAATAATAATAATAATAATAATAATAATTTATTTATTTATATCCTGCCTCCCCCTATGGGTTGAGGCAGGTTACAAAATACAGTGTAATACGTTACACAATACAGTAATGCAATACAATACACGTTAAAAACAGAATCAGCAAAACATAATCCCCATTCCCTCCCATTAAAAAAAAAAATACAAAAAATCCCGACTAAAATAATTAAAAAGGCTGATTCAGATAGTCTGGGGTAGGAAGGGCAGTTGATATCACAGTAAGGGGAGATCTTTTCTCAAAGAGGATCAAAACCTTCACCCAACAATCACAACTCCACCTCCTGCTTGGAGCCTTCGGATGGTCTTGTGCTAATTACACAAACCACCCTTTGAACCCATGGCCACTTGTGACATCAGGCTCCTGACTTGGAAAACAGCATTCTGGTAGCCATAATCTCTGCCAGATGGGTCAGTGAACTCTGTGCCCTCCGTTCCAATCCTCCTTCCATCCGGTTCCACAAGGATAAGGTTGTCCTAGGCCCTGACATCTCCTTCCTTCCAAAAGTGGTTTCGGACTTTCACATTAATCAAGACATTGTCCTCCCTGCACTTTTTCAAAACCCATTCTCTGACCTCAAGAGGCCTCTTCACACCCTGGATGTACGCAGAACCCTGGCTTTTTACGTTCATAAACAGCCCATTTATGTAAAACCAAATGTCTTTTTATCTGTTATTCAGAATCCAAATTGGGACAACAGGTCTCTTCTGAGCATTTCTCTAAGTGGGTGACATCTACCATCCATCTCTCTTATGAGCTGGCTGGCAAATATCCTCCTTCTCCACTGAAGGCACACTGAAAAACAAGTCACTAAAACATCCTAATCACTCAGATTTACCAAATGTACAATATTTACAGTAGCACTGTATCCATTGCATATTACTGATAAATTCTAGATTTTAAACTAGTTTCCACTTAAAATTGGATTTGCTACATGTTTTGGTGAGTCACCAGGCAGAGTAGATTTCCCCAACAGCCCATCAGGGTTCAGGGTGACTGTAAAAGTAAGGGCTGCCAGAGGAGTGATAAAGAAAATTTTCATACCAGGGCTTACCGTGGGGTAAGCATTGGTAAATCGCCTCTCAAACATTGAGGAAGCGTGCATGTGTGAAAACCTAGTACGCTTCCTCAATGTCAGGTAATTGTTGGCTCCCTCTAGCGTCACTGAATTGTTTGGGGAGAGGGAATTTCCTCTGAATGAAAACTTTGCGTTCAAAGGAAATTCCCTCTCCCTGAACGATTCATTGATGCTAGAGGGAGCCAACAATTACCTGACATTGAGGAAGTGTGCCAGGCTTTCACACACGCACACATGCTTCCTCAACATTTGAGAGGAGATTTGCATGAAAATCTTCTATAAAAGGGGAGGAGTCCATCACTGTCAGTGAAGAGTGTGTCACTTTAATGATGAGTGTGTCAGTTTAAGATGCCTTTCAGAGCTGTTAAACACCTTGTAACTATTGAAACACTCTACAGTGGACCCTTGTTATACGCTGGGGTTTGGTTCCAAGAACCCCCGTGGATAACAAAATCCATAGATGCTCAAGTCCCATTAAATATAATGACATAGCAAAATGGTGTCCCTTATAAAAAAAAAGAAAATCAAGGTTTGATATTTGAAATGTATACTTCTTTTGAACATTTTCAAACTGGATGCTTGAATCAGTGTGTAAGTAATCCATGTATAAGAAGGGCCGACTGTACTACTATAACCATACAATCTGAAACAACCTTGGAATAATACAATCTTGCTTGTAAATAAAGTTATTGTTTATTTTGTTTCAAGAAAAGAATGGCCTGGATGACTTTATAATAAAAGTCTCATAGACGAAACACTACCAATAATAAAACACATGTGAGAGAAGGACACTGGGAACCCATCCCTATTCCATTTAAAAGAAAAGTGTATTGGAGGTGAAATTGGGGCAGGTTTCAGAACCAAAGGGTTAAGTTAAGAGATGTTTCTGAGGTAAAAGACAAGCCTCAGAGCATCAGCAGGAAGAACTGTGTTAGGTCACACATGTGCATTTAAATTTTAAGGTGTTACAAGTTAGATATAATTCAGTGAGAGTAAATAGGAATAATTTACGCAACAGTCAAGCGGGGGAAATTTAAAAATTGAATTACAATGTAGAATAATACTTTTTAGTTGAGTATTTTTCTGTTAATAATCCCCCACTCTTCATCCACCTCAAATTTCAAGTTGTAGAAAAGAGACAATAAAATATAAAGGGTTGTACTGAACTATATCCTCCCTACTGATGGAAGGCTCTTTGATCCAGTGAAAACTAGAAGGCAGAAAGTGATGTTGACAGATTTCCTTTTTCTTCTGCAAACTTCTGCCACCCTTTCCATGGTCTTCCAAAGGGTCCTCCAACCATCTGAGGAAGATTTGTTGTGGGAGGCTGCAGGAGCAGAAGGAAATCAGCAGAAAGCTCTCATACATGCACAAACACACATACCTTTTTGTTCAGAGGCTTCTGCTTGATCAGAGACCATTCTTTTGGGAAAGGCAACATAATTCACTAAACCTTTGTATAAATATTATAGCTTAAATTTCTTCAGGTACACTGTTGTCCTTTGCATCAGTCTGTAAAGCTAGAAATGCTTTCACAGTCCCTCATAGTGTAGCGTTTAGATTCTTAAAGGATGGACAACAAGTTAACAACATAAAGTGGATATTGACAGTTGTTGAAAATGAAGTAATGCATGATGTAGCCTTGAGTTTTCCTCTGAACTTTGACCATACCATAAAAAACATAAAAGAAGGAGAGCAGTACTGTCAAGTACAGAATTACAGAGAGAAAAATTAATCCAAATAGTGAGGGAGAAATCTATGTTTCCTTGCATGATATTTAACAGCAACTGTAAGGAGAGGGATGTTTCTTTCTTTGTATAATGTGCAGTAGTTACAATAAACACAAGATTTCCAAATCTCAGAGGACTCTCTTGACAGTTGCTTGATAACAGCTTTTTTCACTCCTTAGTTTTGACAGTTTGCGTGTGTTGCCATATCTAGTGTAAACTAAAACATCACTGTCATTCTGTTTTCTTTTGTATGAGCCTTTCTTTTTATATTTTTTTTTTCATCTTTAAAATAATGAAAAAGATGGGCTTTTCATTTGCAGACTGTGAGGCAAGTTGTGTGGGAGATTAACATATGTTTATAAGTTTTGAAAGATTGAAAATGACAGCAGCCTGCTTCAGTTTTTATCATAAGATCCCAGTGAAAGTGGGTTATTTAAATTAGCACTTTAACCTTTCTACATGCAGTATATCAGTTCCTGTAAGAATGTGGATAATATGCCACCGTACACATTAAACAAACAGAGCATGATCAAATTCCAGCATAGCCATAGAATGTGTTCTTTCTTTTTGACAAATAACCACAGATATACTATGACCAGCACAGAATAAACCACAGGAACCCCACATTCATCTACCAACCCAGGGAATATATGCACTTGTTTTCATTCTGAAGTAAAATAGCATAGAAAAACTCTGGTATAGAAATTATAACTTCTGTAGGTTATTTGTAGTGAGGATTATTTGCACAAAAGGAATAATTAATTAATCTTGGAAGGTGGCTGATTTATTATATACATGTTCTGTAGCCATTAAAACTACTGCTTGGTAACTATCACTTTTACTTCAGTATTTTGAAATCTTAGGCCCATACAGACAGGCCAAAATAAAGCTGCTTCGGGTCACTTTGGAGGTATGCTGTTTAAATTATGCATGCATCCTAAGAGTACAGAAGCCACATCAAAGCCACGATCCAGTCCTAAGAACCGCAGCGCAACTTTGGCGCAGCTTCTGGAGTCTTAGGATGCATGCATCATTTAAACAGTATACAGTGGTACCTCGGGATACGAAATACCCAGGTTACGAAATTTTCGGGATACGAAAAAATCCCATAGGGAATTATTGTTTCGGGTTACGAATGTTTTTTCGGGTTACGAAAAAACTTTTGGTGCTTTTTTCGGCTTTTTCGCACGGAATCGCGGCTTTTCCCCATTAGCGCCTATGGCAATTCGGCTTACGAAGGCTTTTCGGGTTACGAAAGCGGCCGCGTTACGAATTAATTTCGTAACCCGAGGCACCACTGTACCTCCAAAGTGACCCGAAGCAGCTTTATTTTGGCAGTCTGTATGGGGCCCTTATTTAAACATCTTCACAATCCATACATTATTAAATTCAGTAACAGACTGATAATGGTTCAAAAGATGTCTTTTATATAGTGCCAGGATCTTCTTCTTAATATCTCTCTGCCCAGGAGATATATATTGAGCAACTGGTTCCTGCCTTCATCTGTTTCCTGATGCACTTGAAACAGCTTCTCTGCTAGTTTCAGTTGTGGTCTGCTTCCATAGAAATGAATGGTGATCTTTACGGTATGTGCACATATGAGCTGAAGTATATCTTTAGATGGAACTGTGTGCCTGTGGTCACAATTTTTGGCAACTTTGGTTGTGTTATATATAGGGGTTTTACAATGTCTGTGTTTCACAGATGTATTTATTTATTTATTTATTTCCTGCCCTTCTCCCAAGTTGGGACCCAAAGTGGCTTACAACATGTACTCTTTGTCAATGTTGCTCATTTCAGTGGTGTATCCACACAATACCAGTAAATCTATTAATATTGACTAAAGTTGATGATCCAAAGACTGATTCTTGGATTCACATAGTACATTGACATAAGCATTACATGGTACACAAGCATTACAAAGTAAAGACAAATCATAATGAACAGTATCTCTAATCTGAGACTGTCCTAATTTTCTAAAATTGTCACCAAGTTTCTTCTATCATCAGACCAAATTTTGCTTAAGCACAGCAGTGCACCCAGTGTCGTCATCTGGCATGTTGCAGACAAATTCCAATTACTTTTCTGCTTCAAGCTATTGTTAAACACTAAGAGCTAGCTGACAGTAAAATTATAAATACAGGTGTTGTCACACTACACTATAATCAGAATTTTAATTTGAATTTTCATTTGTAAAGCCTTTTTTTACATGAAAATAGGAATAGAATTAGTTTTATTGACAGTAAAAAGACATTTTGAAAGCTTCCTAAATCATTACCTGTTTTTAGAAGTTGGGGGGGGGGGGAGGAATTGTATATGTCCATGTAAAGAGAACAGTTTTATTATCACATATTTACTCATTATTTTTGGTGGTAAATAAAACTACGGAGATGTGTTTGACAAATGATTGATGTAACTCAGTAGGTTTCACTTCATTAGAACAATAGAAAACCGCAAATATATATTTACTTTTGTTTAATTCTGCCACTGCTAATATAAGCCTGGGATAAAATCCTTAGTCAAATTAAGTAGAGCCTGTTGAGAGTCCACATGTAGCGTGAAACTTTCTATTTGGTAATTTTCTCCTCTTAGCTAAATTCATCCTTCTTTTCTCCCCCCACCCCACCCTCTGAAAGTTGGAGTGGTTCCCCCTTCTCAAGACACCCTTTTTTTTCCTCCAGGCATTTAGTGTCGTGTCTGCCAGATTTCAGTGATGAACAGCGAATTGCTTTTAAAGTGGGCATTATGCCAGTTCAGCAGCACAATGGAAAACCAATCTTCCACCATTCTACTTTTGATGCTGTTATTGTAGCATTTTAGATAACTGCTGCCACAAAAAAAGATGTGCTCAATTGCTACCAGTTAGTCAAGTTAAATCCAGAGTAGCATTAAAATTACTCTGAAAACTGTTTGTCAGAGGTCATGTGTTGTCTGTAGCTATAGTACATAGGATAGATGTTCTCTTCTGTGGAAGGCTTTTTATTTATATATATCTTTTTTCTTTTTGCTTTATTATTACAGTGACTGACCAGCTCTCTAAATAGCCCTTCACTACCTGTTTACTTATTGTCTCCACCTTAGTGTTGAAAAAATGTGTCAAACAAATGTTGAAAAGTTT
The DNA here is from genome assembly GCF_019175285.1 of Sceloporus undulatus. NCBI lineage: Eukaryota > Metazoa > Chordata > Lepidosauria > Squamata > Phrynosomatidae > Sceloporus > Sceloporus undulatus. The sequence goes on along the minus strand of NC_056524.1, from coordinate 83,445,688 downwards.
CTTTAAAGTGCTGGAAATAGCAGGAGAGTAAGTTGTTCAGGGTGCTAGAGTTTGTACAGTGTGAAAGCAGAAAAGAGAGAGAGCATGCATGTAAGAGCATAATTCTCTGGTTTCTGTAACAAGATTACTGTTTTCTTCTCTTTATCTCCACGATTCAATGGCTGGGTTCACTTTTCTGGGTTTTTTTAATAGCACAAATGGAATTCATCCCCTTTTTTGCTCTCTTACCCTTCAACACCACCTCTGTTTTTCCTTCTACTCGATACTTTTGTGAATGGGACACTTGGTTTACTACTTGCACACCAAATAATAGCTGGAAATGACAGCGGTTTATATTGGCTGACTTTTAAGTATTTTACAAAATAATAATGTATAAGTGTTAGATATGTTATTAATTCCCTCATTTATGCGTATACAGGAAACCAGTCTTTGTTGGTTTTAATGAATATTATGCTAACAGGGATGACACAGTAAGCTCATCAACTGAATTTCTTTGGGATATATTTATCGTATTGTACAAGGGGACAACTATTCTCCTTCCTTATTTATAAGTTAATTTTGATAGTTTTTAAAATAAGCTTATTCTTCTGATAGAATAAGTAGTGCTTGCTGTGTTTTATTCTGGATTGTATTTTAAACTAGGTTGTGATCCCGCCTC
>NC_056524.1:83432956-83445020 GCF_019175285.1 Sceloporus undulatus | reverse complement strand
GATTTAACTGGGAGAGGTGGGAAATTATTATTATTATTATTATTATTATTATTATTATTATTATTATTATTATAGTTTGCTCAAGCCTGTAAGAGCAAATTTTGCCAGATATGCTTCAGCAGAAGATATTAGGCTGCTTGGGTAACACCATGCTTAGGAATAACTGTCCCAGATACAATAAGAGGAGAAAATTTTCTGCTAATTTCCATGGACACGGTTCCTATTCCTTATAACAGATGTTTCATCATTTTGATGTTATAGCAGTGTTCTGTAGTATCTCTGGGCTGACATTCTCTCTTTTCAGTTCATTGACAGGGCAGAGGAACATGTGCGCTGTATCTTCCTTGGTTAACAGAGAGGGAGTGGTAGGAATGAAAGTTAACCTCTGCAGAGAATCAGAACATGAGTTTATATTGTGTTAATATGTTTAATGTATTTTGTTTCTAAGATGTCTGTCCAATCTGGAATCCTATCTAGGAATATCATAATACAGTGGGCCCTTGTTATCCACTGGAGTTTGGTTCCAGGATCACCCGTGGAAACCAAATTGTGTTGATGTTCAAGTCCTATTAAATACAGTGGTATAATAAAATAGTAGATCTTTTATACACACACACACACACACACACACAGGCAAAACTATAGTTTTGCTTATTGGAATTTATATACAGTACTTGAATGTTTGGATTTCTTATTAATAATTTTGCTTTATTTCAAATATTCACTAATTTCACTGCCACTGCACAAATTAGGGGTTTATTTTAACTGTGGTAGGTGGGCATAGGTGTTGGACAAAAGAAGTGAGAGGTTTGGGCAATTATTCTTATTATAAAACATCAAATAGTGTATCTTTCTGAATATCTAGCACACATTATTAAAAGTAGAGATACTTAAAAGCATGTTGATCACCTGTGTCTGGTTCTTGGAGTAATCTGTGAACTCACAGAAAATGGAATTTTCTGTGCCTCTGAAACCTATCTTTAGGAATTTCTATGAAGGGCTTTGAGACATGAGACCCTTTTACAATGGGCCTGGAAGGAAAAGGCTCTATAATGGGAACACTTATCCACAAGAATACCTCCCTCAAGTAAAGGTGGAACTTAGAATAGTCTTCCTTCTAGGAGATCTTCTTACCACAGGAAGCACACGTCTTGAAGAACACTGTAGATGCCATAAAATGAGATAAAAAGCTAGAAATGATGCCAAAGAAGAATAGTTAATACAGTGAAGTTCCCTATGATGCATCCACAAATGCAAACAAAAGAGATCTGAGGGGATTTGAGCAGGAACCATACTGAGCAGTATGGTATGGGGGGGGGGGGCTTTAGCCAAAAAGGTCTAGCTCAAGAAGTTTCCAAAGGTGGTCTTGCAGGCTCAGAGAATCTCATATGTGTCAGTCACATAGGTCAGAATGAAAAACCTGTGATCTCATGAGCTTTTCTGAACCTGGTAGGAAAAAAACCCCTCAATTTCCTTCCTTTTGCTTTGAAAGTTTTCTTCATGGGGAAATATATATATCAAATATGTTATTAGGGCACTGTTTTTCTATCTAAACAAGTGTGGGAGCAAAAGATGCTACTCTACATGGTAAGACAATGTGCAGTCATCATTACTGCATGTTATTATGGTTATCTGATGAAGCTTATAAAAGCTGAAGGAGAACCTCATATTTGTCCATCCTTAAAACGTCTCAGGTGATCTGGGTATTCTTCATTAGAAGTAGACTTGATTTGAAAAAGCTGGAACTTTACCAAAATTTAGATTTGACCAAACACAAAAATCTGGTCTTGAGGCACCTCAAAAGATTGCTTATGTTGCAGTAACAAAAGTATTCTAATACTGTATTTTGAAGCATCTCATGGAGGAAAAGATAGCTGTGCCATTTCTCTTCAAGATGTATAAGGACAAACCATCTTTCAATACAGTCAATTCCCAATTTTCCTCGATTACTTGGACACTGAGGCCATCAAAGAGAATTTCCTATTCTTTGCAAGCCTAACTTCAACTATTATTATTATAGTTTATTTTTATAGTGCTGTAAATGTACACAGGGGTGGGGAGGAGGGGGGCTTTAGCCAAAAAGGTCTAGCTCAAGAAGTTTCCAAAGGTGGTCTTGCAGGCTCATACAAATGATAAAATCACTAAAAATGAAACCTGCCAATGGCGTACACATGCAATCTACAAAATATGTATAAAATAATAGGTAATAATATAAAATAGAATTGGTTAAAATAAACAGGCAACAATTAAAAACATCAACATCAACTATCCAATAAAAAATCAGATAGATAATCACACAGTGCCTAGGAACGCATCCCTGAACATCTCTGAACGTCTCTGAAGATGCCAGCCACAGATGCTGGCAAAACGTCAGAAATAAATTCTTAGAGAACATGGCCACATAGCCCGAAAAACCCACATAAAACTATGAATGCCGGCCATGGACTGTACATGTCTAAGTCCCTCATAGTAATAGTGGAATTTTAAGTCTGCCAAGAAAATGATAGACTGGCTCCTCGTATGTTGTTCACCTGCTTCTGGACCTCAGAAGGGGCAGAGCCATCTGTAGTTCCATATAGGTCCCAGAGATGCTGGAGGAAACAAAGGGGTTGCTAGCACTACTAATGGAGGGAAGGAGGCAGAAAGGATGGAGATATGTGGAAACACTGGCACAGCAAAGATGGGAACTGGAGCTGGCCCAGTTGTTCTGTGCTTGAGGTGGTAGAGTGGGAGAGGTGTCCATCTGAGGAGCACAACATCTTTAAGAGAAGTGTTTCTCTTTGCCTGAGGCTCTATAAAGTGAAGGAGAAAGAGATGCCCCCCCCCCATAACATAATGATGGTAGTAGTGCTCCCTTATAACCAGACCCACACACACTAGGAGAGAGCTGGGTCACTTCTGAAAAACTGCCACAGCAGTCCTCAACCCTATTGGGCGTTGCCAGCAAGACTGAATTCCATTGCCACTGGTCGAGAGGGAAGGAGCTGTGTTGTTCTAGGTCTAAAGTGGTCCAGGTCTTGCTCCTGTGTTGGATAGCACGATAAAATTAAAGTATTGTATGGCTGAGGTGAAAAGGGCAAATTCTATGTCGGAGATCACAGGAATGGACTTGAAAAATAAAATAACACATATTATATAGTTGCTTTATATATCAACAACAACCACTTTCAGTTACTTCTCTCCCATATTGCTCACCTGCATCTTGACCTCAGAAGGGCTGAACCAGCTGCCAGTGTGGTGTAGTGGTTTTTGCATTGGGCTATGATCTGGAGAGCCCAAACTTGCACCTAGTGATGGAAACCCACTAGGTGACCTTGGTCAAGTCACACTCTCTCAATCTCAGAAGAAGGCAAGGGCAAACTCTCTCTGAATAAATTCTGCTAAGAACACCCCATAATAGGATGTTAGGGTCAGGAAATTGCATGGAGGCACACAACAACAAGGTGTAGCAACACTTGGAATATAGTCTATAGTTCTAGTCACCACACCTAGAAAATATTCCACCTCAGGTGGAAAAGATTTAAGAGAAAACCAGTCAAAATAATCAAGGGTTTGGAAGAGATCCTTGTGAAGAAGAAAAAATGCTTGGAGCTTTTTAATTTACAAAAAGGCACTTAAAGAGAAACATATTTAAGAGGTGTACAAAATTATGCACACTGTGGAAAGAGTGGATAGGAAGGTTTTTCTTTTTCTCCGTCTCCCTTAATATTGGAAATAGGTTTCCGTGAAGAAAGTTAAACAGTACAAAAATATATGCTAGAGAAAAGAAAGAAATACTTCTTCATATATTATATAGTAAACAGAATTCACAAAATGTACTATTGCCTCAGCCTGGAAAATTTTAAATGGAGATTAGACAAGTTGATAAAAAATAGGGCCATCAGTGGCTGCTAATCATGGGTATCAGAAGTAGTATGTCTCGCATTGACTGTAAGAACAGAGGGCTAAATCTTACACAGTATGGGTCCAGACTGTGTTTCCCCATACAGGCCTGCCCAGATGTTGAGGTCTTTGGGAAAAGGTTTTCTCTAGACCCCACCACCTTCACAGGTATGTTTAGTGAGAACATGAGAAAACCCTCTTGAGTGTCCACTCCCAAGCTCTGGAACTCACTTGTACAAGAGACTAGGCTGGCTCCTTCCCTGTTATTCCTGTGACAAGCAAAGACCTTCCGTGGACTCTATTAAACTGGATCACTTTGAGTTTGTGAGTACCGAGGAAGTGGACAAGATTCTTGGAAGTGTTAGGAAGACAACATGCTCTCTCGATCCCTGCCCCTCATGGCTGGCAGCTCAGGGGGGAACAGCGGTAGCATCTATGCTGCACCGCATAATTAATACATCTCTTAGTGAGGGCCGGTTTCCATCTAGCTTGAAATTAGCAGTTGTTAAACCTCTGCTAAAAAGGCCCTCCTTAGACCCCCTGATACATAACAACTATCTGCCTGTGTCACTGCTGCCTTTTTTGGGAAAGGTGATCGAGAGAGCAGTTGCCTTCCAACTCCAAGCAATCTTGGATGAAACGGATTTTCTAGACCCATTTCAAACTGGCTTCTGGGCGGGCTATGGAGTTGAGACTGCCATGGTCGCCTTAGTCGATGATCTCTGTCTGGGCATGGACAGGGGTAGCGTGTCCCTGTTAGTGCTTTTGGACATCTCAGCCGCTTTCAATACCATTGACCATGGTATCCTTCTGGAACGCCTGAGGGAGCTAGGTATCGGGGGCACTGCGCTCCAGTGGTTCCATTCCTACCTCTCAGGTAGATTCCAGATGGTGCAGCTGGGGGACGTTTGCTCCGATAGGAGGGAACTTACATCTGGTGTCCCTCAAGGAGCTATTTTGCCCCCCATGCTATTTAACATTTACATGAAACCGCTGGGTGAGATCATCCGGAGATATGGGGCGCGGTGTTATCAGTACGCTGATGAGACCCAGATCTGCTTCTCTGTGTCTCCGACTGAGGCAGTGACTAAGGACGGCATCTCTCCTCTAAATGCCTGCTTGGAGTCGGTAATGGGCTGGATGAGGGAAAACAAACTCAGTCTGAATCCAGAGTAAACAGAAGTACTAGTGATAGGTTCCCCGGGTCCGGGTGGTGAAATTTGTCCACCTGTCCTGAATGGGGTCACGCTCCCCCTGAAGGACTCAGTTCGCAGCTTGGGAGTGCTTCTTGAGTCGTCGCTCCAATTGACATCTCAAGTGGATACGACGGTCAGAAGCACTTGTTACCAGCTTCGGCTGATACACCAACTGTGAACCTACCTGGACTGGAGGGACCTTGAAATGGTAGTACACGCTCTGGTAACCTCTCGGTTGGATTTCTGTAATGCGCTCTACATGGGGCAACCCTTGTACCAAACCCGGAAGCTTCAATTAGTGCGGAACATGACTGCCAGATTGGTCACTGGATGTTCCAGGGCAGACCACATAACACCTATCTTGAAAGATCTCCACTGGCTGCCTATTCGCTTCCGGGCCCAATACAAGGTGTTGGTAATTACCTATAAAGCCCTAAATGGCTTGGGCCCAGGGTACTTGGAGGACCGCCTCTCCCCATATAATCCGCCCCGCACACTCAGGTCAGCCGGGAAGAATTTGTTGAAGGTCCCAAATGCGCAATATGCGGCGACCTCACAAAGGGCCTTTTCCATCTCGGCCCCAAAAATGTGGAACAACCTTCCCGACGAGCTCCACTCCACCACCTCTCTGGATCTTTTCAAAAAGAACCTTAAGACCTTTTTCTTTTACAAAGCCTTCCCCCCATGAGATGTGATATTATGCCCTTTCCCTCTACTGGTAACGACTTTTGTAATATTTTGGACTTTTCCCTCAGCTGGCAGTGTAATCGTTTTTTAATATGAATTGCTTTATAGTTATGTTTGTAATATTGTATTGGAATTTTATCTGTACGCCGCTTTGATCATCGCAGAAAAGCGGGATAGAAATTATTATTATTATTATTATTATTATTATTATTATTATTATTATTATTATTCAGTAAGACATTTGGTCACTAACTGGCTATTGCAGAAAGATCTTGTATAGTAATTCCACTGTCACTTTCATGTTACATTTTTAAATGGTTTTAAATGTTTTAATTCATTAATTAGTTTTAATTTGATAACTTATTTAACTTTTAATTGTTGTTGAATGTTGTAACGGATTGGGTTTTAGCTGTATTGTTTTGTTTTTTGTTTTTAATTCATGTTAGAAGCCATCTTAGATCCTGCCCTGTGAGAAAGGTGGGATGTTAAATAAATAAATTGTTCAGGAGATTATCACACAGGAAATCTGTGCTGGATAGATGCAGGTTGTAACCATCTGGAACGGATCTTATCTCATGGTCGGGAGCCCGGGTAGTAGGCAGCCCGTATCCAACCTGGGCTTCTCTGGCAGTTTTTCAAGAACGGGAAAATCCCGTTCTTGAAAAGCTGCCGGATGAGCCTGGGTTGGAGACGGGCTGGCTACTGTCTGGGCTCCCAGCCATGCAATAAGATCTGTTCCAGACAGTTACGACCCACGTCTATCCTGGCGTGGATTTCCTGTGCAATAATCTCCTTAGTCCCAAGTAGAATAGGCTCATTGAATGGGATTTGTTTGTGAAGTTAACATTTACATATCTCTGGTTAATTAAAGTAATCTACTCTATCTGAGATTAACAATTGGATTTTGCTCTGTCTGCTACACTTAATAGCTGTTCAGTCTGAGTCAGCACAACTTTTTCATTTGGTCTTAGGGACACCAGTGATTCACTATTTTGTGCTAATTCTGGCAGGAATTAGCATGATGACAAAGGAGAAACACCTAGAGAGTTTCTTAGAGCTGGAATGATCAAATATCTCACATAAACCTTATAAAACATTGGAGCATCCACTTAGAGCCACCACTGGACTCTTTGACCGCAAGTCCAAGGTAAATGTCATACAACTGGACAATGTAAGTGAAATTTCCAGTGTAAAAAAATGACTCACATAATTTTTAATTCTGTGGTTCATCAGAAATACAACAATAGATCAGTTCACTGATGAAAGATTTTTCAACATAATATTCTAGAAAATACCACTAAAAGTGTTAGTTTGTTGTTGTGTGTGTGGTTCCTCCACCTAGACCTTATAGACTAGATGAAGCAGCTCAAAGTTTTTAATTATAGCTGTATAAGCAGCTGCTTCACAGTTACTACGTTTTGAAATTATAGAATATGAACATTAAACTAACCTTCAAGTTGGTGACTTCCCCTCTACCTCTGCCCCATCTTTGGTCTAGGATACCAGTCCTCTACTCCAATACAATATATCTTTATTGAATAAGTCTCCAGACCATTTCCAACTCTTACATAGTCAATTGATTTCATTTTATCCGAGCAGAGTGCATATGAGAGCATAAATCATCCATGGGTAATTGAATATCAATAGTTTAGCTGATAGGGAATATCAGTGCTATTCAAAATGGTGGTCTGTATACTGATATCGGCCCGTAAGCCATTGACTGACAGTCTGTTGAGAGTTTCCAGGAAAAAAAGTACAATTGTAGCCAGTAGAGATAAATATGGTACAAGTCCAGATACATTGGAGAGAGGGTGGGATTTCAGGTCCCCCACATTAGATAATATTAGTAGCACTAAGGTATATGAGAAAGTCAAGAGGAATTTTTGTAAGTTAGTGCAGAAATGAAAAGACAAAACCAGTCAGTTTTCTGCAAGGTGGACTGGAAAAAGATGATGAGAATACAGTGGATACTCAGTATCTTCTTTACAAAATGTAACCCTGTCTGATTTAGGAGCATATTGCTTAGTGTGACCTACATTGGAGTGCCAGCTGAGATAATTTGGTAAATGGCCACCTAGGTACCACACTGTAATTTTTTTATTGTCTTTGATGCCACTCCAGCTATTTCCAACAGTAACCAGAAAAGCAGGTAGGGGCCACAATGGTGATCACATGACTTCTGGTAAAGATAATGATTTCAGACAGTTTGTCTGTATATACTTTTATCAGTGTTATCTTTAGTTATGAGAGAAAAGCTGAGGTGCAAAGGAATGCTGAGAAAAGAGGAGGTTTTCACATTTGGCTTAAGCAAACCCTACAATAGTACCTATGAAGGTGTCTTTTTATTTTGTCTCCAGAGTCCCCTGCTATTTCTGGCCTTTCTGTTTGAATTTCAGTTTCACCTTTTAAGTGCAGGAAGGAAAGAATCTAAAATTGTAAATCATTGAATATTGTTGCTTGTGGAACAGAAGAAAGGAGGGTCAAGATCAGTGTCAGACAAGATAGTAAAGAAGGCACTGCCAAAAATAAAATTATGATTCAAACACAGTGTAACTTGTCAAACATTAATATAATTATTCTGGTTGAGGTGGGAACCACTCTTCTTTACAAGAATTGCATGCATGCTCTGAGATATACCTCAAAGGTATTGCTGACAAGATAACCACTGCATGCCTAACTTTCTAAACCTTTACAATCTCTGCAATTACTTTGGCATTTTAAGTTTGCTTCACATATTACAGAAATATGTTGAGTACTTCCTTGCATGTTGTATTTACAATTGGTGTCCCTCATAATAACCTATAAATATCCTCTATAACCAGTGAAATATCTGTTTCTTACTGCGTGAGGATCCCCCGAGTCATGAGAAACTGCAGAGATGTAGAAAATGGAATTTACAGTGGCTGTCTTATTACCAAAGCAGCTGTGTCAAACAATTATAATAATCCCTATAGGCCAAACAAAATTATGTAACTGGAAAATAAATTTTGTTATCCTACAAATCAAATTATTTTAGAAACATGATTTTAAAAACATTTTAATTATGGTGGCAGTCTGAAAAATTAAGATAGAAAGACAGGATGCAAATACTTTAAATAAACAAGATTATTTTATTTTAACTTTCAAGGTAGGACTGCATAGTCCCTGCCATACAAGCCGGATAAAATAATAGAATAGAATATTTTATCTTTGAGATTGTTTAACGTTGTATGGTGTGTTTTTTTAAAAAAAACAACAACATCAGCTAGCATCCTGTTGGTTAGTTCCAGCTAGAGCAGATCTATTCAATTAATTGTTTAGTGGTGAGTCAACTGTCAAAGCTTTTGTAAAGCCTACTAATTAAATGGGTCTTCTCTAGTCCGGACTAACAACAGGATTTGGGCCCTCATTAAGCTAAACCCAGTAGTTAATCCCACCTATAAACTACCCATAGAATCAACAGAACATCTGTACATGTGACCTTACCAAATTCTTATTGAAGCAATGACTCTTCCCTAGTTGGGACTAACCATTAGGTTTAACTTATAAATTAGACATCTAGATGTAAGTATAATTTATATTTAAAAGCCACGTTATATTTTATATTTGGAACAAACCCCATTGAATCAATAAAAGATAATCATTAAATTAAAAATAATAATAAGTATACTCTGATTAATATGATTTAACATGTGATCTTGAAAAGCAAAGTGAACCTATAAAGGTAGTGAAAGCAGAGACTGAAGTAATAAAAATAGGAGGCACAAAGACACAAATACGTATAATATCAATATGAGTAGGACTGAATAGTAGGGATGAGAAAATAAAATGAAAAAGGATTGATATAAAAATGTTAGTTTGCCTAAGTGTAGAAAATAAAAATTGAGTTCAAATTGTAATAAAAAGTGTATGTCTACATTAATTCAGTCAATGAAGAAATTTAAATAGCAAATTGGTATAAATAGAAAATGTAATAATTATGAAAGCTTGTTCAAGAGGCATTAGGGCTATTAGATCATAGAGGTTTAAAGAAAGCATTTAGAGAAGACAGGGAAATTGCAGAGAAATGAAATGAATTATTTTCATATGTGTTCCCTGAAGAAAAAGAAAAGGTTAGGGAGAGGCAAAGACATGAAATATTCTTTCGGGTCCTACTTTAGACAAACTGGATTAACTAAAGCACAAAAGAATGTTTTTAGAAACAACTGGCAAACTTAACATTAGCAAGTCGCCTGATCTAGATGAGTATCACTTGAAATGTCTTAAAAAGAAATCAGAGATAAAAATAGCAGTGAAGAAAGCATTTGAAAAGTGTGTGTACAGTGAATAGAGGGGAAGATGGGTACAAGAGGGTTTCTGTTGCTGGTAGGGGTCTCTTCCCACTACACAAAAATATTAGAATGTCCTTCCCTCCATCAAACAAATTAAATACTACACAAAAGTCTTTTTCCTTATTTAAACTCTGGCAATTCAGCCCTTATCACTGCATATGTAAAGTTAAGGGTTGCTGGATGCAATGCACTCTTTTATCTTTCCTTATATTATTCGTTATTTTGTTTCCTCTTCATCATGTTTAGCTACTGTATATACTAATGAATATCCAGAAAACAATGTGTAAAAAACCAAGAAAAAACAGACCAGCTTACACATGGGTCAGTGGAACCCAGTGCAAAGAAGCTCCTCTTGGTATGGCAGTGTGTGGAAGCAGTACTACCGTGCCATTACTCCTCCCTTGCCCAAACCAGAGAAAGAAAGTCATCCCTCTCGTCTTCCCTGGACTGTGGTGGTCATTTTTAATAGGGGCATGCTATATACATCTCTCTGGACAGTGGCAGCCATTTTTTAATAGCACTTTATTTTTTAAAAATCTTATTAATGCTTTAAACTCACACAAGCAAACATAAACAAACGTACAACATTCTAATATACAATGTACAATTTACATACATACAAATCTTCAGCAATACATCAACAACAAATAAGCAACCAATACTTTATGAACTTCCTCTACATCCTTCTTATCTACAAAACCTTCCCTTCTTCTCTCTAAATCTTCTAAAATATTCTATTTCTCCTTTCTTTACCCTAGTTTCCATCCTAAATCTCCCTCTTTCCTACCTTAAATTTACTGGTCCACCCTCCTGCTCCCCTAACTTACTCTGATAAGCTTAACTCTCTATCACTCATCTCCCTCTGTCACTTACTCACACCTTCTTCAACATACTAAGACTTCCTTTCTTCCAACCTTTCACTCGGCTTCCCTCCCTCTTCAATGTTGGTTGCTTTATTCCTCTTATCTGTGACTTTCATATAACATTTCGTTGCACCTCCACTTGCATTTTTCATACTTACAACAAAACATGTTAACTTGTGGAAATTGAGTAATCATGGTACTGCAATTCAAAACTTATTTGAATTCATTGTCTCTCCCTCAATACCAGTTATTCACTAAAATAAACCACTTTTTATTTATTTATTTTTTTAATCATTGGAAGTCAACGTCCAGTTGTTGTTGTTGTTGTTATCAGCCCTTGAGTTGACTTCAACTCATGGTGTCCCTGTAGATGAAACATCTCCAAGACCCCATGTCTTCCACTGCTTTGCTCAAGTCCTGCAGGCTCAGGCCTGTGGCCATTTGACTGAGTTTAGCCATCTGACATGTGGTCTCCTCTCTTTCTATTGTCTGTGCCTTTTCTATATCATCATTGTCTTTTCAAATGAGTCACGCCTTCTCATGATGTGGCCAAAGTTACAATAGCCCCAATTTAGTCATCTTGGTTTCCAGGGAGAGTTAGGCTTGATCTGTTCTAGAACCCAATTGTTTGTGTTCTTGGCCATCCAAGTATTTTCAACACGCTTCTCCAGAACCACAATAATTATTTGATTTTCCTCATAGCTGCTTTCTTCACTGTCCAATTCTTACAACCATTCATTGTGAATACAATGACTTTGATAATCCTCACTTTAGTGTTTACAGTACATAGAGAGAACTTGTAGCACCTTTGAGACTAACCAAAAGAAAGAAATTGGCAGTATGAGTTTTCGTAGACTTCAGTCTTAGTGCTTTTTCTCTTTGACCTTCTTCATTGATTGCTCCAGGTCTTTGATGGTTTCTGTTAGTATTGTGTCATCTATGTATCTGAGATGGTTAATGTTCTTTCCTCCAGTCTTCACTCCTTTTGCCTCTGAGTCTAAGCCTGCTGTTCATACAGATTGAATAAATAGGGTGATAGAATGCAGCCTTGTCTGACCTCGTTTCCAATTGGAAACCAGTCTGTCTCTATTCTGTTCTAACGGCAGCCTCTTGTCCTAAGTGCAGG
>NC_056524.1:83384550-83412956 GCF_019175285.1 Sceloporus undulatus | reverse complement strand
CCAAACAAACTATGCATTTAGGTTTTGCCACTGATTTGCTGAATCTCTCCTTTCCACCCAGTATTGAAACACTATGAATTGTTTAAGAGAAAATGGTATACCATATATACTCAACTATAAGTGAACTTCATGTATAAGTCAAGGACAGGTTTGGGGGCCAAAATTATGGATTCCCCACCCCCCGCGTAAGGAGAAATCCATGCATGCTCCGTCCCATTGAAAACAATGGGGGGGTGCAGTGGCATGCAAGCCATTGCTTTTCTCGCTATGTGGCTTCTGCGTAGGCTGTGTCTAAGTGTTTCAAAAATGCTCTTTAGAACATTTATTCATTACACCAAACAGAGTAATGTCATCACCACTTTTGAAGTGTAATTCCATTGCATCTTTGACTCCCCCCCCCAAAAAAAAAGTCATTGCAGATAATTGAGTTACTTTAATTTGCTGTATCCCATCTCTATATTTGACACCAAGTCATTTCAGAAGTAGAAAATTTGGCTTTGGCTATTTCTTCTGTTTTGAGGTGTTTCTCAAGCAGTATAGTTGTTGATATATGTCCCAACCGAAAATTCATTTGTGTTAATGGGCTCTTTAGCAATGCAAGAGAACAAAGCAAACAGAGAAAGGACATTTCCATACTCAGTCATTAGCTTTCATTTCTGTTTAAGCTAATAATAATAATAATATTTTATTTATTTATTTATTTATTTATTTATTTATTTATTTATATCCCTCCTGTCTGTCTGAGACTACCAGGGTGACTGTCTCACAACTGGAGCTATCCTACATTTCTGACAGTTTCTAGTCTATTTGACTGGTTGGTTGGATGTTAACATCTAGAACTGAATTTAGCAAGTAAAATGAATTGCATCAGAGATTTCATCTTCAGCGTGAGCAAAAGGCGGAAGGCCACTTGACCCAATTCATTGTCATTTTTTGAGTGCTCACATAGGTGGAGGTGTCTGAGGGTAAAGCATTACTATTTCAGTTGTGTTTTGTATGTGGTTACCAGTATTCAAATGCAAAATGGAGTGTATCTGGGTAATGTTTATATTCTGTTTTTAAACCAAAAATATTTATCCTTGCACGTTCTGCCACAGAGGATTGTTCATGGTAGCTGTCAGTTGGCAATATTAAAAAAAATCAATTAAAAGGAACCAGACAAAAATGTAAATGTCTGTACAGTTTTGAATCTGAGAACAAGCAAGATAGAAACACAGATAAAGCTATAACTGTGAAACAGGTTTTTAACCTGACATGACAATATGCCCAGCAAGGTAAATGTGCATGCATGCGTGTAGGATCTAATCAGATCTTAAGAGGCAGATAATTCCACAGCCTGGGCACTAGTGAGAAAGTCAGGCCTAGGTGAGGAAATGAAGCAAAGCCTTCCTCGCCACTACAATGTGCAGTCAGACCATATGGAATCTGAAGCAGTCTTTCAAAAAACCCAAACCATTTAGGATTTAAACATTAAAAAATTAATCAGGCCCAGGGCCAAACTATGAATTGTGAAGTTGATTCACTACTAGCATTATTTGAATCATAAATGAGCTCTTGTCAGCGCCCTAGTCACTGTGTTTTTCACCAGTTTTCACTGAAAAGTGTGTAACTAAATACCAACCATCTGCCCTTTGATGGAGAAAGGGGGATGAGTTAAAACTGAAAGTAAATCATATGAATAATTTTTTACCAAAATGAAGCAGAAAGAATAGACAGGTATTATTTCTGCCCTTCATAATTCTGAAGGTGAACTAACAGACAAGTTTAGGCATTGCCTAATAATATTTTTCAATAATATTGTTTTTAACAGGAGTGCACAACACCCTTGTAATAGTGACATGACTGCATGTACCTCCTTGACCTTAGTTGTCCTCCCATGTGTTTCCACACACACACACACACACACACACACACACACACACATCACCATCATCAAATTTTTCTTCATGTCACTTTTGTACAGATAAGTATTTTACCACTGCTTATAGCAGCAAGGAAAGAGTGATGTGCAGAAGAATCACTGAATACGAAGCTGGAGAGATCCACTGCCTCTCCCAGAGATCATTATACAGTTTGTACTTCCTTTGTTGTGGAAGAGGAGAGAGAGCAAATACTCCCCATTCAGCAAGGAAAAATGATTGCTCTTTGTGTGTCTGTGTGTGTGTGTGTGTGTGTGTGTGTGTATTTGCATGGCAGCATGTGTGCAACTCACACACTTTTGCATCCCTGGATCCAGTGCCATAAGTGGCCCCAGCAGGACTGGAAAGCTTGTTCATTCCTGTTTAATGTAGTCACAATTTCAAACTAAACTAGAAGAATTATTAATGTGTACTATTGAAGAAACACTGTTAATATAGAAAGAATAAATGGAACCCTGGAAAGTGGTTCATTATGTAAATTGCTACATCTAAACATTAATTTTAGTTGTTATGGCTCATCTTAATCTTATCCTCTCAATATATCTAAAGGAGAGTTAACTAACAGTGACCATGTAAATCACAGAAGAGGAAATGGGAGAAAGTGTAAATAAGTGAAAGGACACTCTTCCAAAGTGAAGTGTCTGTGTTCTGTCCATGGTTGTCTATGCAAAGGAGAATCTATATCTTTGAAGGTATACAAGTTTTTCCACCACCTAATGCTGTCACGTAGCATAATTCTGGAATAGTAATAGCGCAACTTACACATGTATACCCCAGTGTTCTCTTTCATTCAAAGTATCATCCATGATTCTCAAGGCAGCATATATTATATTTTAAATGCAATAAAATGCAATAAAAGTGGTAATCAGGGAGTGATAAAAGGTACATGCAGGTAACAGTATAGGCAAGTAAATTCCACTGTGTTAATTAGGGCTTGCTCCCTAGTAAATGTGTTTTCCAGCCAGAGTGAAGCTTCAACCACCCATTCTCACTTCTGCATCTTGTCATATCTGCAAGAGCTCTCTTGACAAGTCTTACCTGTGCTCATTGGCTGTTGTTTATACACTAGGGGTTCGTTGCCTATCTTTTCCTGAGCATCCAGTGAGTTATTAGCAAGTGTTTGTAAGAGCTAATAGAATCCAATGAACATCAGATATTTTACATGTGCCCTTCTCAAGAGACACGTAACAAGTGTTGCATCCAGACTTTGGCTACAGTTCTCCCATTTATTTACTCTGATATTTTTGAGACTATGAAATGGTTACTCAAACTAGAAATAATTTACAGTACTTTAATTCTTTCCTCCTTTTTGGTATGGGGCTAGGTTACAGATATCAGCATAGTTCTCACATTTGTAACATTGCTTTGGGTTTCCATTATTGGAAATATAATTTGCATAGCAGTGTGTACTGCCTATGGCAGTGAAATGTCTTTAAAGGCCCAGCCAGGCCTTCACTGCTTGAAAGCAAGTTTTGTGAAGGAAATTGCCTTTGTTGATGATACTTCACTTTAAATGTATTCCTTGTTTTGCTACAGAGGCAAAATAAAAGCCACAGCACCTTGCATTATATTTTTAGCAATGTTCACTTTGTCCAAAAGAGATTTAGGATGCTTTAGATATGCAGTACCTTTATATACTAAAATAAATATATTATAAATATATGGGTAGATATTCTTTTAAAATTGCAATAAAAATCATTGTAATTCATAGAACATGCTGTAATTCAGAGATACATATAAAATACAATCTGTGTATTTGATTGCAGGTAACAGAGTTAAATGTGCCAGCAATTTCAAGCACAGTTTGATATTTCCTATAATGAAATATAATGCAAAAAAATTAAACATCCAATATCAATGGTTTCTAAACGGTTTTGATATTTCTTTTTGTCCTTTTCCATGAAGAGTAATTTATTTCCCTTTTTAAAGTGTGGGCAGAGTGATTACTAGCACACTGTAATGTAATTGTGTTGCATTGATAAAATAAAAATTGTCCTTTATCTGTGTCCTGATAATGTTCAATTTACAGGCTGGCTTCTCTGCCACCTCTTCACTGCTTTGAGTATTCCAGTTCTCCTCCCTTCCTGCTCTGAGAGCGCACAGAACTGTTTGAAATCCACTGGTACAATTGTCAAATCAATTATTCATTCTCTGCAATTATACTCGCACAAAGAACATTTTGCTGGTCTGAATGATGATTAAATTAACAGCTATTCCAGCTGCCTGATAACATCTAATAGAATATTCATAAGCCCAAAATGGAATGAATTATCTCCATTAACTTCATCATGTTCACTTAATTACATGCTTGTTATTGTATTTACACCTTGTTAGATACCGCTGAAGCTGATCCAGTGGCTGGCCAGGAATTGGAAGCGTCTGTCATGGGGCAGTTGGAGCGCATTTTGTAGGAAATGCTATTTATTTTAAATGCTCCACCTGCTGGGAGCCAAGGTTAGTCAGCAGCACTGAGATGAATTGGGAAACGGGGTGTAAAAAGAAATAATGTGCTTCTGACAGGCTCCGTGGCTTTTAAGTTGCTCTCATTCAGCCACTTCACAAAAAATTATTTTATTCCATCTTTCAGTGATGATGACATGATTGCTTTGGGGTAATCATTTACCATTCTGATTTTATTTTTTGAAGTAAATTGTCTGAAGTAATAGGTTCTTGGAATTACAGCATGTCTTGCTTTTTTTTTCTTAGAACTTTATTTAAGCTTGTCTTCCAGCATTTAACCCGAGTCCCCTCTTTCGTTTGATCTTCTAACTTTATTTATACAACAGTGCTTAATGATCCTGCACAATGTTTCCCCCCACATATACCAAAAATAAATAAAATAAATTCTGTCCGGTATGGTTGACAGTATTTTTTTTCTATATCCTCAGCAAGGGGGCATGTGCAATTTCCAACAGAGGTACAAATACAAAACACCTTTTTAGCCCAACCCTGATACAATCATTTCATCCTATTGAAATAAATTTATCACTTTCAGGGTAACTTTGCTCTCATGGAACATGGTAAAGGCACCACTTTCACCTTCTGAATACCTGCCTACAATATCCCCCTTACATGCTCTTTATGCTTTTCCAAGTGGCCAGCTTTATCAGTCAGACCTCCTTCCTCATATCTCTAATAACTCTGTTCCATGGCACTGTCCTATAGTAAAGGAAAATGGCTTCCCATGTTGATTTGAAGCCAAATTAGACAATAGTGAATGAACTTATAATGATACTTCTAAATATTAGGGGAACCCTGTAATAAAACACTCGGGCCCTATTTTTTATGCAGCCGAGATGTTATACACATGTATCAGCACAAGAGAAATCAGGACAATTATTTTTTACTGAAAAAGATTCTGTTTTTATACTAATGGTGATGGGCTTTGGTGGCCAATGGCAATAGTTCCAGTGGCATTTGTGTGAAGAATTTTTCTTGTTGTTAAAAGAGACACAATTTTTGCAGTAAATATGTTCTTCTGCCCTCAAATTATACAAGACAGAACAGAAGAATGGTTACTTATTTGGATACTTAGGCATACCAGGTGTTTTCTAAACAGAAACATTAAAATAGCATTTTGTAATCGGAAAGAATATAGAAAACAAATGTTAGGCGTTGAATGAATAAGAGAGAAGATATAGGATGCATTTTGTGAAAACCACAAGATAGATTTTGATATCCTAAAGAAACCGCTGTAACTTTCACTAATTTAAACTCATAATGTGTAAATTGGTTGAAATGTATGCAACCTATTTCTGTGCCGTGGCTTTAGTTTTAGATACAAGATTTCATTGGCTTGTTTGTACATCCTAATAGAAATTCTGTATCGTAAAATGTCTTTTATGTTAATCTAGTAGACTGACGTTTCTTTTCCTATTTTCTACCAGCAATGATGTTGTATAGCTACCTTTGTATTGTTGCTACAGCTTTCCCTCCCTCTGTATTTACATAGCAGGAATGGCAAAGCTAAGGTTAACACCATGGATAAGGGTCCTGTGTATTATAAAGTGGGGATCTAGTGTAATTAAAAAAAAGACTCGCTTTAACTGATTCCATAATTGACAGAATATTTATTTAACTTGCTGTAAATTGACACACCTCTAGACAGACAATTATGACTGACTGTATAAGATCTGACAGAACCAATTATGAATGACTGTTGTTTGCTACCTTTGCACAGAAGTAAATGAAACACAGATATTTAGAACAGAGCATGCTGCCTCTGTGCCTTTGCTTGTTATGATTAAAATACAATAACCAGTAGGTGACATTTTAAAAAAAATCAGTCCTAATGGCTTCTAATTCAATACATTCTTTAAGTCTCGAGATCAAACTGTTAGCAAGAGCCCTGAACAGGAATGATGCACTGAGTGTTTAATACACAAGTGTAATAGGATATGCCAAGGCTGTGTGTGTGTGTGTGTGTGTGTGTGTGTGTGTGTGTTATCAGTCTCTTGTAGTAGGAAAAGCAGTTGTCCACTCAGTTAGATGTAAAGTACAGAAACTTTCCATACAAACAAAAGCTAATAACTAATGTTTGCTTTTGTGTTATCTATGCACTGTTTTTATAAGGAAAAACCATGTAACAAAAATATTTAAAATGTTGATCTAGCACTGTATTGGTTCAGTGTTAATCACATCACATAATATAGTTGGTTTCTGATGTCAGTTCAAAATAATACCACTTTTTAAATTAATATTAAGTATTGATGCTGTCCAAATTTTAGTTTTTACATCTTAAAAATGAATAATATATTTTAAAAATATTTTTATATGTGGAAAACCTGGCTATCATTTGCATAGTATTTCTATTTATATTATGAAAGAGCATTTGGATTTTTTCTGATATAAATGTGGATATTCTATAAAAGCTATGGTAACAGTTGATATGAAACTATATTCCACACATTTATCTAAATGTTCCACAAGCAATTCCAGTCATTTTATAACTTTGTTCTCAGAAAGGATTAACTGCTTTATTGATTAAAGTGTCATTTAGGAAGAAAAAATAAGCTTTTATATGCATCTCTAAATTGGATGGTATGGTAACCTGAAAGTATTGACTGACTGTGTGATATACAGCGGTCACAATTGTCTTTTACTAAGAAGAGCACAGAGTGATGCTGGTTGTCATTCTTACTCTGCTGTGTGGCAGCGCAAATAGTCCCCTTTCTAACCAACCTGGTGGGAAAAGTCAATATCCCATCAGCAGAGGAGGTAAACACATCAGGAGCTGTGTCCTCTCTCATCTTCCTGGCTCTATATTACTACAGTTCTTTAAATCTATTCTCCCCAGTCATCGGATGCACTTCTGTCATTCAAATGCATAGTGCTGCTGTACTGCAGATGTAGCCAGAACCTGAATTTGGTAGTGTGCACATCTTTGTTGTTTTATATTTCAGAATGAAACATCTCATTAATTTCACATAGTCTTTTTCTTAACGCATCTCCTTGTAGCAACTTTCTCTTAAGAAATGTTGGTATGAGTTTTGATGGGTTACCTTGAAAATTACATCCAGAATCCAAAGCACAAGGGCTCTCAGTCCCATCCGTCCTCCTTGAGGCAGCAACTTTCCATAAACATAGAAGTAGCCATCCAGAGTTCAGAGGGTCTCTGGAGCAACTCCATAAACTTCAGTTGGTAGAAAAAATTGGCAACACATCTGCTATATAGGCAGAAGTGTTTTTGCGCACATGTGTGGATGTGTCGGCATCCTTGTTGTTAGTTAACTTCCTCCTATTTACCTTTTTGCTTACTTCTGCTTGCTTTGTAATGTTAATGTTTAAATATGAAGAACAAAAAAAGAACAATTATATTGGTAAACTAGAAGTGGCTTTGTGTTGAGTTTTCCAGAGCATATCTGATTAAGATAGTTGGGTAAGGAAAAGCTAGCGGTCAAGACAAGGAGACACTATACCAAGATAAAAATAAGATCCTTCTTACCTGTTTACTATTTAATTAAAACAAAATGAAAAAAAGGAGAAGGAAAGAAAAACAAGTGGGAGGAGGAGACCTAATACAAAGCAATCTGTTTAACAAAAACAAACTTGAATTCGTAGAGTTAAGATTTCATTTCAAGAGGGAAGGAACTGAGCAGAGTAATTCTTGGCTGGCCATGCATTCTGCAGATGAACAATGAGAAGGAAAACAATCAACACGAAATCAGATATTTGATAAGAAAAAAAATATAAATATTGAACACTGAGAATAGAAGAAAGTGGTTTAATTTTTGGCTTCCCAGTTTATACATGTTACTAATGGACACTTGCATTAATGTCAGCGTTAAAAGAAATCTTTCTGCTTTGAATTGATTTGAATGTAATGAGATTTTGAATTATTTTTCTTTATGCTAAATGTGTTTGGAAGATAAAAAGAAAATAGAGTGATAAATGAGTAACTGTGTGGCTGCGCAGTACTTCGTGAAAAAAATAATAAAATTTCATTTCTAACATCCAAGTTAAATATATTCACAGGCCTACTTTATTATCTTTCCTTTAAGTACTCTGGTTCTCTTTGAAGTCAGAAAATACAGGTTGATTATCCCTTATCCAAAATGCTTGGGACAAGAGGTGTTTCAGAATTTAGATGTTTGAATATTTGCATACATATAGTGAGATATCTTGGAGATGAGACCCAAGTCTGAACTCAAATTCATTTATGTTTCATATACACCAGGCTAGGAAGCAAGACCAAGGCATTAGATGAGGCAGAGGCAAGCCCTGGCCATAGGCTCCTTCTTCCACCTTGTCACCCCAAAGACAGAAGTGGGTGGCTGGTGGGCTCCCCAGAGGTGAAGGAGCCTGAAAAATTCACAGCTGGGGTTTATCACCACCTTGTCTGGTACCCTACGCCATTTTATATGTAAGGACATAAAGTCAGGTGTCGAATTTAGCATCAGGGTCGGCGTTCATAAATATTCAGTTTTTGGCACATTTTGGATTATGGATGCTCAATTTGTATAATAAACTCAGCTGAACAGTACAGGCTCAAACTGAATTCAGATGTCGGTGATACATCAAAGTTAGATGTATTTACATACACAATAAATAAAATGTGTGAATGCTGTACCTAATTGAGTGAAGTTTGTAAAATAGATGGAAAAGCCCAATGAAATACATGTATAAATCCCTTGTAAAATTCTCAGTTGCATTTTAAAGAAGAGGAAGAGGTAATCTAAGAGGCATCTGAAAAACAGAGGGTTCTTGAGCCAATGTTGAACAGTAAAGAGTAGCAAAGACTGAATATGTGACAAAATCAAATTCTACCCTTTGAAGCCTGTCACATCTGTGACGAAGATGTCTCATATGGTGGCACACTTATAGTTTTGAACAAGGAATAGAGTAGATCCAGGAATTGGATTGAACATATCACAACAACTATGAAACCCACGGGATGACCCTCAGCCAGTCAATCTTTCCCAGACCTGCCAGCCTCAATGTTACTAGGGGAAGGTTGGACTGGATATTTCTGTACATTGCCTTCAGCTTCTGTGAAGGGAATTTACATGAAATACTAATATATATTTAAGGTAGTTTAAAGTTTTCAGTAAAATCCTCCAACTAAAATTAGAAATTTTGCACCTAAAAGAAATTTAAGATTTTAGAATTCAGTTGAAGAATTTTTACATTCTTGTCTAGGGCAAGTTATGTTCTGCCTTTTCATTGTTATTAGTAGAAGCCACTGTGTGGAAAATTTCCTCATCTGTTGGCAAGGAAGTATTGCTGGTTTGTTTACTTTTTTTAAAAAAAAAAACCCTTTACTTTAGAGAAGTTCAGTACAGTTAGCATTATGAACTTCTTGAAGCAATCCTATAATATTAGAACTTCAAAAAAGCAGAACAGATAAAGGTTCTGTGAGAAGAGTCTTGCGCAGAGAATGGATGCCCTCAGGTCTCTTAGGCCTGAATGTTCCCTTACAATACATTGTGAAAGGTTTGGATGGAGATTCAGAAAGTTACAGGAAAAGAGAAAAGGGGGAAGGGATCACTAGCTCTTCACAGATATACATACACATGCTTTCATTCACAGAGGTCTTGTCTTTATTCAAGCCTTGATCACAGACATAAGGACCTTTTTCTGTGACTAGAATTACCTCCTTGGTTCTAACCCAGAGAAACCAACTTGTTTTTAAAAAATCACTAACAAATTGCTGACTGGACAATCCAGTGGTCTATTGGAACAGAAAGATACTTATGACATCTTATTCCCATTAACTGTAGATCTAGATCAGTGGTGTGCAAGCCTAAGACCATTTTTACAATACCAAGAGGGCTAATACTCCAGTGTTCCCCAAAAAATGGGGAAGAAGGGGACTGAGTTTTTAAAAATGGTTGATTGGTTGCTTTTTTCCCCGAGAGCTGTGATTTTTGCCAATAAAGAGATTTCAGCGCCATCCAGTTATCTAACAACTATTTTTTTAAAAAAAACAGTCAGCTCAGGGTTTTTTTAATTGCTGCTTATGTACAAGTCAAGTGCAACCCACAGATGATCCCAGACAGTTGCAAGATCTGAGCAAAAAGCAGATACATAGAAGGAGATGATCCCAAGTTGTTTACAGCTTTATCAGAGATGGCACTTTGCACTAGCTTTGGAAATGGACTAGAAGCCAGTAAAGTACAACAATAGAATAAAATACTACACTGAGGGAGGGGTCTTGTTGCTGCTGCTGCTGCTGCTGCCGTCTGCCTTCAAATTGCTTTTGACTTAAGGTGACCCTAAGGCAAAACTATCACAGGGTTTTCTTGGCATGATTTGTTCACAAGGGGGTTGTCTTCCTCTGAGGCTGAGAGTGTGACCTGGTCAGTGTCACCCAGTGGGTTCTCATGGACAAGTGGGAATTTGAACCCTGAGAGTCCTAGTCCAGCATTCAAACCACTAGTTTGAATGGCTCTCCAGGGATGAGGGGCTTTAGCCCTGACTACAATTGCTATTTTTTGTTTGCAGTAACTGAAGTTTTGAACCATTTTAAAATGACAGCCCCATATTCATCATGAGTGGGACCAAGTGCAACAGCCCACCTCCAAAAAACAGGCACACTTAGAACTACAGGTGACGTTGTGCAAAAGGGATCCTAGCCACAAGGTTCACTTGAGAGTCCAGGAGCAAAAGAAGATGTAGGAGCACTCCCCACCAATGTACCTATACTTTTAACATGTGTTATGTCAGTAATCCTTTTAATATCCAGGGAAGAAGGGCCAGTAGTACAGGTATTAATGACATCCAGTAGTGTTATTACTTACATTTTACAGGTGGCAAGCTGGGCTTGAGATGATAAAAGGTTTGTGTAAAACTACCTGGTATTGCTGAGATGGCTTCCTGATTCACTTCTTATATAAACTCTTACATAAGCAGTGCATTTCATCTGCTGAGAAATCATCCCTGTTATGGCTTTTGAAATGAGCTTGTTGACCATGGTTGGCCTGGACCATTAGGCAGAATGAGACAACCGCTTCAGGCAGCCAATGCTGCGGATGCAGGAACAGCAATCCCTTAGTTATTTCTCCTGAATCCCCCTGACCAGTTTTCATTTCTTAGACAAGAGAGCTGTGTGTGCCATACAACCTATCTGATTCTCTTGAGCTCTCCTGCTATCATCAGGTATAGTGAAGAATGCTACTTCATTGCAAGTAATGAACTGGCACTCTACTCAGCCTCTGCATACAGCATGTCTGAGTGAGCACTATATTATCTTTCACCTTGGGCAGCAAAATGACTTCAGCCAGTCCTGACACTGTAACTATTTTTAATATTTTTAGTAATATGCAAAACTTAGTCATATAATCCTTTTCCTGCTTTGAAAAGTGTGTCTTTTCCTTATTTATTTTTTCTCTGTGTCAAACCTACAGTGATTTCACCATTGAACCATCAAACTACTCCATGAAAAAAACCTAGGTTTATTGCAAAGCTGCTGCTGTGGTGATGGTGGTTGTGTTGCTCCCTTGTAAATATCCCTCTTGAATCTGTACAGTCCCTCAAAACACTCTGGTGTGTGTGTGTTTGCCTGCCTTTGCTGATTCATCAAGAGAATTGTGTGTGTATGTGTGCACGTGCACACATACATACAAATGCATTGATCTCTCCACATTTGCTGCTTTGACTTGTGCAGATTTGATTATTCCCGGATTTTATGTATATGTTCTCTCTAGGAATATCTAGGTCCTCCAGCACAACTCTGTGGTCAGCTTTAACCAGAAGTCGCACTGAAGGACCTGGAGATTCCTAGAGAGAACACTCCACTAGGCATTTCTAGCTCCTCCAGCACAATTGCATGGTCAGTGTCTGGCAGATGTTGACCACAGAGTTGCACTAGGAGTCCTAGAGATTCCTAGAGAGGTGGTCTCTCAGGTTAAAAACTTAGTGTTTTTGTTATTAGCAGTCTTTCCACATTCACAGGGATCCTATGCCCCTAACCCCAGCGAATGTGGAGGGATGAGTGTACAACTCTCAAAACTGTCCAGTATTTGGGTATTTAACTGAGTCAGTTGTGTAGACATGGCTGAAGCATGTAACTTTACATAACAACACTTTTGAGGAAAAAAACTATAGCTCTCTGATAGAGCACCAGCTTTGCATGGAGAAGTTTCTGTCCCTTGCATCTCCCCTTGTGATCTCTAGGTTCAGTCCTGTGTGCCTCCAATCAAAGATGATGTGAAAGGCCTCTGAGTCCCAGGAAAGTTGCTGCCACTCAGTCAACACTATTGGGCTAGGTGGGGAAATAGCCTGACCTAGTATAGGGCAGATTCTTGCTTTCCTGTCTTCTTCTCTGTTGACTTTGGTATTTTTAAATGTGTTTCTTTAATACAGCTATAGCCACAAATAAGAAAACCTGATTGAAATATGAAAATTGCTTGCCGTAGCCACCAAATTTGTAGAAGGCATATGTACCATGTGTAGTGAGAGAGGAACCTGCAAGTATTTCTTCAAATGAATACACAAGTACATAAACTGATTCATCAAGAGAATTCCATATTTTCTGATTACAGCTTGTCACAATGGGTTTTTCTTAAATTTTGAGAGAAGATGAACTGTGGAATAGAACGTGCATCTCATTTTTAATATGTTTCAGACAAAGCCTTTTTGCAGTGATTTACAAGGGGGCAATTAAGACAAGTTCCCAGCTTCTCTCATCACTGAAAATATTTTCAATAATCTAGGCAGTGGAGAGGGTTCTGGACATAGAAAGCAGATTGCCAGACAACCATGCCATTAAATAGATTTTTTTCTCTTCCCTTCACAACACCTCTTTAAAGAGCAGCTACTACCTGTTGGTTCTGGTGATCTAGCTGAATCTCGTTGCTGTTCCTCCTGCCCCATTTATTCAGCATTAATGGACAAACAGTGCTTCTTGACATTTACTGACAGAAGGTGTTGCACCAATTCAGTTGGGGCATGACAGGAAGGTTGACTAATTCCTTGATGAGCTGGATGCAGTCTCTTTGTAAGCAGCAAGTTTGACACTTTCCTAAACATGCTGACCAAAGTATTTCTTTTAAAAGGCAGGCAACAGAATGGGAAACTCAGCTAGAGGCATCTTGAATAGAAGAACTCTGGCAAATCTGGTTTTGAAAATCAGTAACCCAATGCCAGAGTGCACACAAATGTATAGATAAGTTATCAATATGAGAGAGAGAGAGAGAGAGATGATTTCCAGGAATACTTTTTATTTCCTCACCCACATGCTATTTTAATTTGTTGTTTATCTCTCTCCCAACAGATCGATTGAAGAGCCAGTTGTTCTTGAACAATGAGGTCAAGGAAATGTACAGAAAACTGAAGAACACAGTGGACCAGTGGTTGGACATGAGTAGCTACTCTGAAGTGAACCTCAGCAAACTTTTCCAGACATTCAATATAGTAAAATCTGTGGGAGATCCCAGTACTTAAACACTGTATTTGGATATAATGGGGCAAAATACCTTTGTGGTCTCTTTTCTAGATAGAAATCTTCTTTCTTTTTCCTTTCTTTCTATTTGTAGTCGCACACAAGTGCTGTTGTATGTGGCTTAAAGAACTACACATGCATATTTTAAATAAAATCTGACTGTATTAAATGGTTAATATGGAAAGAAAATCCATGTGAAAAGTCAGTAGATATACTGGGCACCTGTACAGCTTATGTTTCAATAAATATCTGTTGTATATCTAGACCTCTAGAAGGGAAGAAAGGGGTGGAGAAATAGCTCCTTTAATTGAATAATTCCCAGTGAGAGTTGCTGGAATGTAAGTGATCCTAGACTTTGCTCCAGGGTATTTAGTAGAGGTGCTCTCGGGAAAAGAGGTTAGTGGAGGTCTCAGTAGGAGCACTAATGTTTTCCCTTGTTACAGTTTATCTAGTTGTGATCATATACACAGCAGTTAAAAACAATGCTAAGCCTAAATGCTTCCTATTAATGCTTTAGTTTAATATGATATTTACTTTTGAAACTGTTTTCGAGTGTGGAGTTGTTTTGCCAAACAAAATGTTCATTCGAACAATATTGTGCTATAAGGATACAGAGTAACTGTATGGAAATGAATGCGAAAGCACCAATTGACTTCTGAACAGGGCACAAAGACGGCATGTGTGTGGCGGATTCTCCCTGCCACATGTTTGTGTCTAAATGTTACACTTTGCTTCTTTGGGATTCAATAGCAACAAAACCTATTATCATGAGAAAAAAGGCATGAGATGTAAAAATGGGACATATTTCAACCAAGAAATAAAGACGCCTGCTATACTCTGGTAAAGAAATAAAACCTCTGAAAAGTTTTAAGAGGCTTATAAGTATTGTCCAGTGTATTTACTGGCAGTAAAATAATAAACACAAGCAGTAAAAATCAAACAGTGTTTGTTTGGGAGGAGAGAGGGATTTTGACTTCTTTATAGAGCTATTCTTACAGTTCTAGACAATCTATACTGCCATTTGGCCATATATATAAAGGTATTTTAATATGAATGTAAAATTTTACACTTGGTAAAGAAAAATAATAAAATTTTCTAATGTAAAAAGAAAATTGAGTGGTGTGCACATATTAAACTTACCAGTAAGATAGCATAGCAATACTAGTTTATGGATGGCCATCTGTCGGGTATGCTTTGACTGAGAGTTCCTGCATGGCCAGGGGTTGGACTGGATGGCCCTGGCGGTCTCTTCCAACTCTACGCTTCTATGATTCTATATTTTTAGATTTCTGCAGCTGAGGGAGGAAAAGACCCCAGGGTGCTCTTTCTCATCAGCAAGTAATAACTGGTAAGAACTCCTTAGTATCATATTTAGAAAGATTCAGAAGCATTATCATAGATTCTCATAGTATACCCCAAAACAACAAATACCATGAGGTTTGAGAATATCCTTTCACGTATGGCCACAGACTAATGAAGGAACAACAAATGATTAGTCATTTCCACTGCTATTATCCAGAGAGTCCTATTACAATAACCTCGGCTGTGTGTCCTTATACCTAATGATGATTTAGAAAAGTATTGTGTAAGTGTTGCTGTCCCCCCACATTTAGAATGTGTATTTAGCTTATTACAATGAAACTTACCTGACAGATCAAAATTAAAAATGTAACAACTTATGTGTCGGTAAGTACGCATACTTGAGATAGGTAGCAAAATTGTCATTTCAAAATTGTGGAGAAAGGGATCATTTTCAAGTGTGCATTTCCCCCAAATCACTTAAAATACATTTTAAACTCTAATATGTTTAATCTAATTCACATGTATCTTTCATTTCTAAGGAAGAGGAGGTGAAAGCAAGCAAGCTTACTCCGTGGTTTTTCTCAGGTTAATGTGCTGTCTAGTGTTCAAGGTGATCAAATAAACTGCTGTGGCTAAGCTGCCTACACCCAGTGTTTTGAAAGGTTGAGAAGCGCAAAGCCATCTTTCTATAGTCTGTCTTTCTTTATACAATATATGCACTACATGGTACAGTAGAGTTGTGGCTGGGCTCCTGAGGAATGGCCTAGATTGAATGATCTCATATTCTCATTTTGCGTGTCCAGATGAAAGTGATAGTTTTAAAGTTCTGTTAAGAGAGATGGGAGGAGGTTGTGATGTGTAAACTCAGAAGCTAGACTTTACATCAAGTGCCTGTAAAAAAGGAAGGAATCCGTCCCATGAGTTTGTCCTCTGCCAGAATCATCTCTTCCTGGGGGGAAAAATTACTTTGCTATTTCCCAACTCCAGCCTGTTTTTCTTGTCTTATTTGCCTCTCTTCCGTCAAGCACCTAAATATTTCTTAATTGAACCGCTCATCCCGCACTCCTCTTATAGCTCTTTAATAGATTATCTCATCTGTGCCAGCTTCAAATTTCAGATTAAAATTCCTTCATCCCGAAGGCAGCATTATCAGGTTGTTGGAGGCTGTTTTCAAACCTTGGTTTTGAATAGCAGCGGCTCTGCATTAATTTAACCACTAAGCTAATAAGTAGGTTTCGTTTTGTTATGCTAAGCTTTATTGCTTTTCTTTTGATCAG
The DNA here is from genome assembly GCF_019175285.1 of Sceloporus undulatus. Classification (NCBI taxonomy): domain Eukaryota; kingdom Metazoa; phylum Chordata; class Lepidosauria; order Squamata; family Phrynosomatidae; genus Sceloporus; species Sceloporus undulatus. Next base: position 83,396,577 of record NC_056524.1, on the reverse strand, counting down.
AATGGTGTTGTTGAGCAAAGCAGCAGACAAGGCATTCTTTGATGAGGGAATTAGTGCTCTATTCTTCCTCTATTATTCATAGCACAGTGGAATATGTAAGTACCTGAGGGTGTCAAAGGAGAGCAGGCTCTATTGCAAAGTGTTCGCCTTGTTTCTCTCAATAGCTGACTATGAGATGATAAACTGCTTAATACACTGCACTAATTGGATGAGAGCAAAAAGAGATGGGAATTAAGGCAAGGCAAAAAGAGAAAGTGCTACCAGCCTTCATTCACTCTTTCACCACTTTAGAAGCGCCAAAGGAGGCACAAGCTTTCTATAAGCAGACTGGAGGTTTTGTGCAGAGATAAAATGAACCTGTTAGTGGATTCAAGTAATACACTAATTATTGCACAGTATAAATACCACTACTGGTTTTATAACATGAAGGTAAACTTCTTTTGAGACGGTTATAGGATTGCTTGGCAGTAGTATAGATCCTAATAAGGGCCCAGAGTAATAACCCCCCTGGATTATCAAAATTGCTGCTTGCAGAAGTATGATTCCGGCTCTACAAAGATTTCTGCGGAATGAATAAAAAAGACTGAGTGACATTTCTTAATGTGTAATGGATTGATAATGATTCCCTTTTCTTTACACTCAAATATGTACTTCAAACTCGACTGTTAATCATGTCCATAGGCAACTGTTCTCTTTTTTTCCTCCCCGTCAAAAAATTGCACCTATGGCGGGGTGGGGTTTTTTTATACTCCAAAATATATATATGTGCACATAAGATGCTGTCAGTTAAATGCATGGTTATTTGGAAGAACTGCCGTTTGTTCATAAAAACAAACACGCTGAAGAGCCCACTGTGTGTGGATGTGAACTCGGGAGGGAGGGAGGGAAATCCACCTGAACATTATTTGCCATCCTCTCCGCAGAGGGCCCCCAACAGAACCATCGCATGGAAAACCCTCTCTGGAATACCAGCCCCAAAGGCCCTTGATGTCGGATGCTGTTATTACACACTGTTCTAGTAGACAGCAGAGGGGGGGTTGTGGCTGTGGCTGTGTGCCTTCAAGTCCTTTCTGGCTTAGGGGGAACCCACTGGTGTGGAGTGAGGCTTCCCCTCTGCTTTCTGTGGGCTGACTGGGTTTGTGAAGGTGGGTTTGCGAAAGGAGCTGAGCGGGGTCTCAGTCTGGCAGAGGAGGAGGAAGGGTCAGGCCCTGAGCTGCAGAGCTGGGCCTAAGACTGCCCCTAGCCTTTAGGGCCAGCTCTTCGGAAGGGCTCAAGGGATGAGGAGACTCACCCAGGGTCCCACAGTATATGCATGTCTATACCCCACACCCTTCAGATGCCAGCCCCAGCTGCAGGCCAGAGGTCGGAAAGACTGCTGGGAAAGCAGCCTTTGACTTCTCCAGCTCCGCCGTGGGCCGTCTTTCCACCCGTTTTGTCCCTGGTGGCCTGGCTGTGTGTGGATGGTCCAGAGCTGGGAGAAGCCCCTGAGGGGCCTCCATCATCTCCTGCTGTAACTTTGGTCATGCTAAAGCAGCCCTTGGCCGGCTGGAGGGGGCTCTGGGGTCGCAGGGAAGCCTTCCAGCCCTTTCATCCTCCCGCCAAGCCTCTCGGGGCCTTTGAGGGCCTCTCAGGCGTGAGATCCCGCAGGGCCCCCTTGGGACCCTTTGGGGAGGAGGGGCCGGCGGGGCGTGTGCCTTTCCGAGGGCCAGATGGGGAGGAAGGACGCGGGGCGCGGGATTAAGGGCTGGGGGGGGGGGCTTTGAATGGGCCTCTGGCTGTAATCCCCTCGGAGCTAATTTCACGCGCTTTGCTTCTGCTCCATGGCCGGGTCAAAGCGGGGCAGAGAAGGAGGGAGAGGCCTGGGAGCAAAGGGGGCTGGGAAAGAAGCCGGGTTTCGCCTTGCTCCCTCTTTGCCCGGTCCCTGCCCTGCCTTCCTCTTCCCTCCTCTTCTGCGTTTTGTTCTTCCTCCCTCTCCTCCTCTTCTTCCCTTTGCTTCTCCTCCTCCTCCAGAGGCCCTCTCCCTCCCTACTCAGGCTGACCAGAGGTCCTCCTTTCCCAGGAGCTGTCCTCCCCTTCAACCCCCTCCTGCCCGGGAGGAAGGCCGGGATGCCCTCCCTTCGGAGCCTCCTTGGGCTGCCCCTCTTCCTCGGCCTCTCCCCCAAGACAGGCTCCCGGGGGCCTCTTCCCGAGGAGAGCAGGAGGCAGGGGGACCTTCCTTGGCCCAGTCCAAAGGGGCTTCGCTTGGCCCTCCAGAAGCCCTTTGCCGCCTGGCCGACGGGGCTCCCCCGGCCCCTCTCTTCAGGAGAGCCTCCCCAGCGAGCCCCGGGTGCAGCCTCTGAGCCTGGACTTCGCTGGGCCTAAAAGACCCCCACATCCCCCACCGACTCTGCCGCCCAACTGGGCCTGGGCCCCCTGTGTCTCCGGAGCAGGGCCTGCATCTCCTAGCCTCGCTCACCGGGAGCCCTGGCGGGGGAAGATGGGAGCTGCCATCCAGTCGCACCTCCTCGCCTCCCCTTCCGACTTTTCCTAGCAGATGGGGCCATGTTCCCTGGCAAGTTTGCCAAACTGAACATGCCTTTTACGTATAGAGAAGCAGTCCAGGCGTGTGTGTGGATGTGCGCCCAAACTGATGTGTGTCTGTATCAGCTTAGGTGTATATATCATTTAAATCTGCGTGTCTGTGTGTTTGTTTAGGGGCACACACACACACACACACACCCCTCAGTTAAGGTGCGTGTATATATGTATGTGAATGTATATATAACCAGATAAAGAAGTCAACTATTCCGGCCGCCTTTTTCCTGGCCCTGTCCTCCGCTCCACTCCCTGCCTTTCCTCCGCCCTTATTGCCACGAAGACTTCCAATGAATCTCCGGGTTTCTTGGACAATTCTCCATAAACCTAGATATAGAGAGATATCCTTTTTATTTCCTATGGCTGACACTTTCTCACTGGAGCGCAAAGAAAAGTGAGAGCAAGAACAACATCACACCGAAAGTCCCGTGCCAACGCCTTGCCTTTTCCTTGCCCTTTCCCCCCTTTCCTTCCTTCCTGCCTCTCTCTCCTGGATCTCAGGGACGGCTGCAGTTCATAACTCCAATGCAGGCTCTGCCCATCCATCTACAGAGGCGACGAAGGGGTACAAAGAGGCCCGACGGAGCGCCACCCTCTCGGAGGCCATCCATCCTTCCCAAGAGAGAGAGCTCTGGCACCTGGGTTTGGTTTGGTTTGGGGTGTTTCCCCCGCATCTGTTTTATTTCCTCTTAATCCGAAGGGCCTCTTCTGTACAGCAGTCTCTCTCTCTCTCCAGCATCATCACAGTTGAGGGACTTCGTCTTTCGTTTTTTATTTTATTTTTAAAACAGTCCATATTTTCTAGCACTGTATATTTATTTCCCTTTGGTTTGCTATAAAATAAAAAAAAAAGAGAGAACTTTGCCCGCGGGGGGGGGGGGGGGGGGGGGGGGGGGGGGCAGGGACCGAAGGACCCCAAAGGCAAGAGAACCGAGGAGTCCGTCCCTAAATTGTAGGCTTAGGGCTTTTGTCGGTGCCTTCCGTTGCCTTTTCTCCCTTCGGCCCGCCAAGGAACAGGGTTTGAGCATCAGCCGCCTGCCTTCCTGCTTTCCTTCCCGGTCCTCCTTTTTGGAAGGCTCCTCTTGAGATGCACCAAGGGATCCATTCCCTAGGAAGGGATCTGTTTTTCAGTCTCTTCCCAATGGGTCCATCTCCCTCTTTCTCTCTCTCCAAGGGATCTCTTGGCTGGATCCTTTTTTGCAGAGGAAGGAGCCGACCAAAGGCGCAGCGGGTGCTTCCCCCAAAGTGATTTTTCCCTCCCGGCTTTTGCTTCCTTCCCCTTCCAAGGCTGTTCCTCCGTTCTGTCCCTTCCTTCCTTCCTTCCTCCCTTCCTTCCCTCCCCTCCCTCCCTCCCTCCCTCCCCCAGTTTTGGTCTTGGGTCTCCTCCTTCCTTCCTTGCTTCCTTGCTTGCTTGCTTGCTTGCTTAGCAGACCTCTTTGCCGGCGGGGCTGGTGCCGGGGGGGCAGGAGGTTGAGCTGGCTGAGCTGCGCCGCGTGCTCCTTGGCCTTCAGCCGCAGCGCCGCGATGCTCGAGGCCCGACGGTCCGCCGCTGCCGCCGAGGAGGGGTCCGAGAGAGGGAGCCCCGGCGAGGCCGACGAGGAGGAGGAGGAGGACGAGGAGCCCGGGGGGCCCTCCACCGACGGAGCCGGAGGCCGAAGCAGAGCCGCCGCCGCAGCAGCCGCAGCCGCCGCCGAGGAAGCCCCGCTCAAAGGAGCCATGGTCGAGAAGAGCCTGAGAGAGAGAGAGAAGGAGGGAAGGAAGCAAGGAGACAAGGAAGAAAGAAGGAAGGGAAGGAAGGAGGGAGGGAGGGAGGGAGAAGAAAGGAAAGAAAGGGAGGGAGCGAAAGAAGGAAGGAAGAATAAGAAAAGAAGGGTGGGAAAGAAGGAAATGAAGGAAAGAGGAAAAAGAAGGGAAGAGAAGAGAAGGAAGGAAAGGAAGGGAGAGGGAGGGAGGGAGGAAAAGGAAGGGAGGGAAGGAAGAAGGAAGGGAGGGAAGGAAGAGAAGGAAGGAAAGAAAGAAAGAAAGGAAGGGAGAGAGGGAGGGAAGAAAGGAAGGAGTGAAGGGAGGAAAAGTAAGGGAAAGAAAGGAGGGAAAGAACGAAGGAAAAGGAGGGAGGGAAGGGAGGGAGGGGAGATGCGTAGAGAGGGAGGAGAGGAAAGGAAGAGAAGGAAGGAGGAAGGAAAGTGAGAGGAGGAAGAGAAGGAAGGAAAGAAAAAAAGAAAAGGGAGGGAAGGAGGACATGGTCAAAGCCAAGTCCTCCCCCTTCGCCCGGGGCGCTGCTCGTCCCCGCTCCTCTCCCTTCTCAGGGGACGAAAGGCCCTGACCTCCGCCAAGGAGGACAAGGCGACATGGAGCACCTTCAAGACAAATGTGGGACTTCCCGAAACATAAGCTCAAAACATAGCAGTCATCACTCCTGGCCAGATCGGGGTCATGGGGGACGTGTCCTGGAAAAGGAGGGCGCCTGGCTCTTTCCCTTTGCACTTAAACTCAGGCGGCCACCCTGGGCCCCTTCCCAGGGAAAAAGCTGACCCTCAGAGGCTGCATCCATCCACACTGGAGAAATAACCCCGTTTGGCACCGCTTTAACTGTCCTGGGAACTGTCGTTTTGTAAGACATTTCACCTTCCCTGTCAGAGAGCTCTGGTGCCACACCCAAATGCAACACCCCCAATTCCCTATCATTGAGCCCTGGCAGTTCAAGGGGTGTCAAACCGGATGGTTTCTAGAACGCGGGTGCAGAGTGGGGCCAAAGCGGGTTATGGTTCCTGCAGTGCGGATACCTCCTAACAAGGGGCTTTCAGGCGGAGGCTGTCTCTCTCCTTCTCCCTGGGCCCCCTTCTCTTCCTCCGGGGCCCCTCTCCCCTCTTCCCAGCCCCAGAGCCCCCGAGCATCTCCGAGGATTCCCTCCCAGAGGAAGAAGGCCAGTTCCCCGCTGGCAGCCCTGGCAGCCCCCCAGGGCACAGTCTTTGGGGAATGTCTTCCCTCCCACTCCGCCTCCTCCAGCTACATCCCCCCCCCCCTCCCTTTCCAGCCATCCTTCGTTCCTTCCTTCCTTCTTTCCTTCCTTTCCATTCTTTTTTCTTTTCTCCTTTCTTTTCCATCCTTCCTTCCTTCTTTCCTTCCCTCTCTCCTGCCAGGGACCCCGGAAGTGGCACATGGAGCTGGGCAGGCTCCCCCTCATTACCCAAAGCTCTGATTATGGAGATCATCCCGGCTGGGATCTGAAATCTGGTCGGGAATGGCCGACGGGGGCCGCGGGCTCAGCCTTGCCGGCAGCGGGGCCCCCAGGAGGGGATTGTGGGGGTTGTGAGCCTTCAAGTCCTTTCCGACTCGTGGCGACCCTATCCCAGGCTTTTCTTGGCGAGCTTGTTCAGAGGGGGGTTGTTGCCCATTGCCATCTCTGTGGGTCACCCTCATGGCCCAGCCGGATTCGAACCCTGGTCCTAGCCCAACACTCAATTCGGGCACGACTTGATAGCCTTTGAGGTTTCCTCATCCCACCATCTTCCACTGCAAGGCTTTAGAGCCAACTGGCCAGAGAAAGAGGGCAAGCTTTCCACACACTGGGGGACCTCACCGAGTATCTGGAGAGCAACTCCCAGCATCCTTAACCTTGCTTGGCTGTCACTGCCTGATGGGAGATGTAGTCCAACCACACCTGGATTTTCCACGACCGATTTTGGCAAAGCTTTTCCTCTCCATGGAAGCCGAAGCCCAAATGGTTGAATGTAAAGGGCTGGAGCCAACGTAGCATAGTGGTTTGAGCGTTGGACTACTTACTACTAGTACTACTACTACTATTCTTATTATTATCCAGTTTTTTGGTACACAGAGGCTTATAATTTTTTTAAAAAAGCAATACAATTAAAAACATGCAAAACGAAGGCTCTGGGGACCTGGGTTTGATGCACCACTCAGCCAGGAAACCCACTGGGCGACCTGGGGCGAGTCACACTCTCTCAGCCTCAGAGCGTGGCAAGGGCAAACCCCCTCTGAAGAAACCTTGCCGAGGGAACCCTGAAAGAGGTTCGCCTTCGGGTGACTCGAAGGCACACCACGCAACAGAAGAAAAAGCCGGGAAGGAATTGCCGGGGGAAAAGAACCCCTACAAAGACACATTTCTTTTGCTGTTTCCTTCCTTTCTCTCTAACTTCACGACCATTTTTGACACTCTGTTTAGTGCTTTTTCCAACTCATTTTAAAGTATTTTGGGCGGTGAGGAAGGGAGCGGGAAACCTCCTCTCCGCCGCCAGTCGAGAAACTTGGGCTGGATCCACACTGCAGAAATAACCCGGTTTGAGACCACTTTAAGGGCCATGGCTCCATGCTATGGGATTCTGGGAATGGTAGTGGAGCTCTGGTGCCACAACAACCTACCATTCCCAGAATCTCACAGCTTGGCGCCATGGCCCTTAAAGTGGTCTCAACCCGGGTTATTTCTGCAGTGTGGATGGCTTTTGCATCCCTCCAGGATGAATTCTCCTTGACTTTCCCCTGCTCTTCTTCCTCCAGAGATACTTGGGTTAAGCAGCATCTCCACAGGCTCCCTTCCTTCTCCTTTTGTGCTCCCCTTTATTCCTCCTTTGCTCCTTCGGGTCTCTCCTGGGCTTCAATAATAAGGGATGCTTTTGGTCTCTCTAATTAACTGCTGCCTTTCCCTCTCCCTTCATTTCATTGTTGGGTTCTCCTTTAAAGAAAAACAGCTACAGAGAAAGTGTCCCCCCAGCTTCCAATGTTTGAGTTTTAATTTCTTTCCAGGTTTAAAAGGCGCGGTTTTGGAGACATCTCTCTTTCACGCTTTCTGCTCTTTTGGGAGAAGAGTTGTCAGGGCTTTAAAGGACCAAAGTTCCCTCTTTCTCTCTTGATCCTCCTTTCTGCGACTTCTTGCAAACATTTAGTTGCTGCTTGTCGCTGTTGTGTGCCTTCAAGTCGTTTCCAACTTGCGGCGACCCTAAAAGGAGCCTATCATGGTGTTTTATCGGCAAGATTTGTTCAGGGAAGGTTTGCCCCTGCCTTCCTCAGAGGCTGAGAGAGTGTGACTTGCCCCAAGTCACCCAGTGGGTTTCCATAGCCGAGCTGGGAATCAAACCCTGGTCTCCAGAGTCTCACTCCAACACTCAGACCATCTCGCCACAACTAAAATATGAACGGGAAAACTACATTTTAAGTAAATTTTGTACATGTAATATATATATATTTCTTATCAAATTAAAAAATGCATTTAGATGCTAAACGCACCGGGCCTAAATCTCTCTCCCGGCCTCAGAGCATCCAGCTGCAAACCGCATTCATAAAAATGGGAAGGAATGCCCCTAAGATCTCCGTCTAAATGCACTTGCCTGAGATCGGGGTTTTTAAACTGAGAGTCCAATCAGGAGGCAGGAACCTGGCATGTGATCTTCAGGCCCATTTTAAACAAAATTCCCACCGTCCTGGAATTCAAGAGTCAGGAGCCCTGGCTCCAGAGGAAACCGTTTTGCAAGTCAGCCACAAAGTGGCTGCTTGACTACTACTCTCTCCTGTCCTCCAAGGCAAAGCTTCAAAGACTGGAACGGTTTCAGGCTGGAAAGAGGCTCCGATCCAACTTGCAGAGATGTTTTGATTCTATGTCCCACCAGCCCTAAGCCACTGTCCAGGAATGCTGGGACTTGCAGTGCGCTGGGATTGCCATGCCCACCTGCCCTAGCCAGTGCAGCCAATGCAAGACAGTGGGCCCTTGGTATCCATCGGGATTTGGGTCCAGGACCTTTGGTGGATGCCAAAGTCCGTTGATGCTCAAGTCCTGTTGTTGTTGTTATATTTATTTGTACCCCACTTTCCCCCTAAAATCGGGACTCAAAGAGGCTTAGGTATAAAAATGCACTTGCTGTTGCTACAATTAAAAACTTGCAAAAGTGACAATTAAATACTACAGCATAGTAAAATTGTATGTTTTTAATATGCTGTACGCCGCTTTGATTTTGTTTTCACAAAAAGTGGGATATAAATAAAAGTTCTATTCATTATTTACTTATTAAAATGGCATCCCTTACATAAAATAGCAAAATCAAGGTCTTGGAATTTATATATTTTAAAAATATAAATATTTTCAGGACCTGGATGCCTGAGTCCCTGAAAAAAAGAATCCCATCTGACTGTTGTTGCAACAGTCCTCCAGATGAGTTTGGGCGGCAATGCCCCTTTGCCCCAGTCTGTATGAGGAATGCTGGGAGTTGCAGTCCAAAGACATCTAGCAGGCCACAAGTCAAACTGTGTTGCTGTTGTGTGCCTTCAAGTCCTTCCTGGCCTCTGGCAACCCTAATCAGCTGTGAACGTATCATGAGGTTTTTCTTGGCAAGATTTGTTCAGAACATGTTTTCCCTCACCATCCTCTGAGGCTGAGAGAGTGTGACTTGCCCAAGGTCAGCCAGTGGGTTTTCAGGGCTGAGTGAGGAATCAAACCCTGATTATCCAGAGTCCTAGTCTCAAACCACAACACCAAGCCAAACTCACAGGTGGCCTAAAGGTTGCCCTTGGGTCATAGATGTTTTGGGCTTCACCTCCCAGAAGCTCCAGCCAGGAATTCTGGGAACTGAGGTCCAAAACATCTGGAAGAGCAAAGTTTGGGAATCACTGATCGGGACATTTTTAAAGCAGAAAGTGGCTCCCTTTGCGACTGAGCATGCTGCCTATCCTTGCAGGGGGTTTTGGCCTCTCTGGGGAAAGTGCAGCAGGATCCCAACCCTCCTCTCTTTTGGTGCCTGTCATGGTGGCCTCTTCCATGTGGGCGACACATGGGTGGCGTGACATGGGCGGTGGCATCTCTAGGGTTGGTTTCACCTGGTGCAGCAACTCATAGCTTCACCCTCCACACACACTGAGCTCCTCCCATTTCACACTATACAGAGTCCTTTTAAACAGAGGCTGGATGGCCATCTGTCAATGGGGATGCTTTGATTGAGAGTTCCTGCATGGCAGAATGGGGTTGGACTGGATAGCCCTTGGGATCTCTTCCAACTCTACGATTCTATGACTCTAGTCATGTTTTTTGTGCTCATGTGACTCATTAATCACAATTCCCATGTATCGCTGAATGTCCTGGTAATCGTTGTGGCATATAAAAAAAAAAAAACCCTAGCACATTCAAAATTATATATATTTAAAATTACAGTGTCATATGCGCAGCCTAAATGTATTTACACATCCATAGTTTCATGTGCTTTGAGTAGAAAATTGGATGAAATGTGATTTTTTAAAGGGAAAAAAATTAACAGAATAATGATAAAAAATAAATTTAAATGTTTAGATTCTCACATTTTAAGAAAAAGCGAGGCCTCTCCTTTCTCCTTCCACTGAGCCTCACTACGCCACCTCTTCAACATTTTAATGGGACTCAGGCAAATGCCCCAGCTTGTTTCCTCCCAAAGGCAGATGTTTGGGGAGCAAAGGTGTGACACCCCCTTTTGGGGTGCCACCTGCACCCCTCTGATGCTCTCCGGAGTCCTAGCCCAATGCTCAAACACAGCACCAAGTCAGTCTCCCAGGTGGACTAAAGACCTGGGCCTTAGGGGCATTGGTTCCCAAACGCTGCTCTTCCAGGTGGTTTGGATATCAACTCCCAGGAGCCCCAACCAGTTTGGGAGCTGAAGTCCAAAACACTGAGGTGCCTAAAGTTTGGGAATCACTGCCTTGGCCATGCAACGATCCCCCAACTTTGGTCTTCCGGGTGGTTTGGACTTTCCTTTCCCCAGCCAGCTTGGCTTGCAGTCAGGGATTCTGGGAAGTTGGATCCCAAAACATCTGAGTGACCACTGCCTCAGGGCAACCTAAATTGATCTTGCAGCACCTTTGAGACTCACTGAAAGAAAGAAATTGGCAGCATGAGCTTTTGTAGACTTCAGTCTACTTGTAATTTGTATTGACATCCTTGCGTCCCAATGGCATTATGTATATATGTTTCTTCTTCGTGGTCTCTGCGAATCATACAAATGGGTTTCGTCTCTCCCTGGCTTCCACTCCACCAAATGCACCTGAGGAAGTAGACTGAAGTGTACAAAATCTCATGCTTCCAACTTCTTCATTTCAGTGAGTCTGAAAGATGCTCCAGGATCTCTCTGTACTGATTCTACAGACTATAAGGGCTATAGCTTTGTATTCAGGGCAACCCGAACCCTGCAGCGATTCCCAAACTTTGGCCCCCCAAAGGGGTTCGGGGCTATAGTTCCCTTGTTAGTCAGCTTGGCTTGCAGTCAAGAATCCTGGGAGTTGGGGTCCAAAACATCTGGATAACCAAAGTCTGGGAATGGCTGCCTTAGGGCAACGTAGTCATTCAGCGATGCCCAAACTTTGGTCCTCCAGGTGTTTGGGGCTTTAGTTGGCTAGCAGTCGGGGATTCAGGCAATTGGAGTCCAAAACATGTGAGTGAGGAAAGTTGGGGGGGGCTCCCTGAGCAGTGGGCCATTGCCCCCAGCCCCTCTCCCTCTTGCCGGCGTGTGCGTGTCTGGCTTACCTGCCGAAGGCGGGGCTGATGAAGGCCGGGTGCCGGAAGACGGCGGCCCCGAGGAAAGTGCTGAGTCCGAGCGGGGTGCCCGCGGGGCCCAAGGCGGCCGAGGAGCCCGGCGGAGGCGGAGGGAGGCCCGGGAAGGCTGCGGCGGCGGCGGCTGCGGCGGCGGCTGCGGTCCAGGCGGAGTCGAGGGCCGGGTGGTGGGGCGGGAAGGGAGCGGCGTCGAGGTAGGGCCCCAGCGGGTGAGAGGCCGAGAGAGGGCCCGGGAAGGGCAGCCCCGGCGGGTGGCTCTGGGCGCCGGCCTTCTCCCGCTTCCGCCACTTGGCCCGGCGGTTCTGGAACCAGACCTGCAAGCGCCCCAAAGACAAGGAGGACCCAGGGTTAGAGGGCAGCCGGCCAGGCCCAGGAGGCCCCCTCCCCCCCCAGCCTCCCTCCAGGAGGGGTCCCCAAAGGCCCCCCATCGGCAGCCTCTATTATACACCTCTAAAACATATCTTTCTGTTCTTAGCTGTTCTTTTTTAACCCAGAACTGTCTTCCATTTTTCCTCTATTGGGGAGACTGAGGGGACGAGGGAGAGCCCTGTCCAGTCCCTCCAGGAGCGATTCCAAAATGTCCTCCATTTGGACCATGAGTTTCTGTTTCTATATATTTATAAAATATATTTCTATTTCTATTTTTGCTTGTTATTTATTTCCCCTCCAGAACCTGTCCCCCATTCCATCTCTGTTGTGGATTTGGGGTGTTCTTGTACTTAAGAGGACTAGAGAGATTCTTGTCCAGGCCCTTCAGAAATGTTTCCAAAACCTCCTCCATTTGGAGCACTTATTTCTATTTATATATATATTTATAAATACATATATTTCTGCTTCTAGTTTTAGCTGTTATTCTGCAACATTTGGGGCTCGTTGTCCTCCATTTTTGTGGTGCCTGGTCCTCCTTTTAGGGAAGGTCCCACCGCCTTCCTTCT
>NC_056524.1:83336789-83384540 GCF_019175285.1 Sceloporus undulatus | reverse complement strand
CACAAGGCAGCCCCCAGCCCAGCATCCCCTCCCAGAATCGGGACTTGCAAGGCAGGATCGGGCCCCTGTGGGTTTGTGCCCCCTTCCCCCGCAAATCACATCCTTCCACAACCTTAATCCCAAAACGTTCTCCATTTGGAGCATGGATTTATAGTTATAGGCATTTGTAAAACATATTTTATATTTATATTTTGCGCTGTTATGTTGCAACGCCCTACACTTTCGCTTCCTTGTCCTCCATTTTGCGGTGCCTGGTCCTCCTTTTAGGGTGAGGACCTCTGGTCACCCTGCCCAAAGAAGACACCCCCAGGATGTCTCCTTCCCACAAGGCAGCCCCCAGCCCAGCATCCCCTCCCAGAATCGGGACTTGCAAGGCAGGATCGGGCCCCTGTGGGTTTGTGCCCCCTTCCCCCGCAAATCACATCCTTCCACAACCTTAATCCCAAAACGTTCTCCATTTGGAGCATGGATTTATAGTTATAGGCATTTGTAAAACATATTTTATATTTAGATTTTGCGCTGTTATGTTGCAACGCCCTACACTTTCGCTTCCTTGTCCTCCATTTTGCGGTGCCTGGTCCTCCTTTTAGGGTGAGGACCTCTGCTCACCCTGCCCAAGGAAGACACCCCCAGGATGTCTCCTTCCCACAAGGCAGCCCCCAGCCCAGCATCCCCTCCCAGAATTGGGACTTGCAAGGCAGGATCGGGCCCCTGTGAGGTTTCCCTCCCGAAAGTAACCTTGGCCCTTCTCTCCTTGGACTCCAAAGGCCCAAGCAGAAGGCCGGGAATGGTCCCTTCTGCTGGAGCACAGCTCCCAGAAAGAAGGATCCATGCTGGGTGGGGGATTCTGGGAGCTGTAGTCCTCCCTCCAACGATGCTCTGGCAAAGGGAAGGGAGGGGGACATTAAACATCTCCTTTTGGGGCTGTTGGGTTGGAATTAGGAAATGTAAAGCGACCGATTTAGGAAGATTTCCAATGATCGTTTGATGGAAAGCGAGAAGAACGGTTTAAAGTAGGATGCAAAAGTCTCCATTTAGTACAACTCGAAAACAGCGATAAATCTCCCGGCGGCAGAAGATCACTTAATCTGACCTTACTATTTAGAGGACCTTACTATTTAGAGGAAGAGGAAACGTATCTAGGGATAGACGGGTTAGCAAAGTGCAACATCACAGCACCCAACATCCACAGAACAGGGATCACCTTTTGCGGGGCCAAAGAAAATGCCTCAGGCACACGTCGCAAGCTTTCCAAAATCATGCGTTTTGTTTACGCATTTTATCTGGCCAATAATATATATATATATATATATCTTTTGTGGACTTGGGCTGCTAAACCGAGTGGTTATAACCAACTAGTTTGGAACAACGTTCATGGCATAAACTGCGAAGCCCCACCAAATCTTGCCCCTAAACAAACTGTTTAACTCGAAGATGTTACCCAAAAGCTCTCTGTCTATGAATCCGATTCTTTTTGGGGGGAGTTCTGGATTGTAAACCCCACTTAGTGACAGAGACTTGCCCCCCCCCCCACTCTTTCCATGCCCAGTCCTGCAAAAGGGGGAGCTTGCCTTCCAGCAAGCCATTCCCATGCTCCTGCACAGCTGGGCTTCGTTGGCGTTGAAACAAGGCAGCTTGCCTATAGAGAGAGCTATGCCAAGGTGACCAGGCGTCCTCCTTTTCCAGGACAACCCCCTCCATCCCAACCTCCTCTCCAGAAGGGATTTCCAAAAGGTCCTCCACTTGGACTCAGAAATCATGGGTTGACATTTGCAGGAAACAACCACTCACCTAAACATATGCTCCTTCGTTACAGGAGTGTTAATAGGAAGGAATTCCTGGCATATTTTCCCCCCTTAGGTCTATGTCCTCCCTTTTTGTCGGGGATGTCCTATATTTCCCGGGGCCTTGTTCTCACTGAGGACATCTGGTCACCCTAGATCTAGTCATTCAGTAGAAGGGATCAACTTGGCCATACTCTTAATGGGATCGTAAATAAAATGACTTCTTAATCCTTAATGGGACCAGAAACAGTCCCGAAGAGGGCCGTTCCCGCTCTCCAAGGGACCTGTCCCTATCAGCCACCAAATGTAACGACGTTGAAGCGACCCAGGCCCTTTCCCTAACGTTTCCTCGTTTTCTGCCAAGCCTTCCTTGCCTCCAGTCTTTTCCAGCCAGTCCTTTTTCCCCTCGCCCCCCCCTTTTTTTTCTGAAACTGCATCGGGCTGACAGACAGCTAAATGTTTTCGCCAACACGAACCTCACCGACTCCTTTGAACGGCCATTATTTTTTCCAAAAAAAGAGGCAAAAAAGCAACAAAAAAGCCAATCTTTCTTAGAGCGGCACTTAAAAGGCTTTAACGCTAATTTCCCAGACGATGGAAATTATTTCTTTTTGATGATGATGATGATGATGATGATGATGATGATGATTGTGGTTATTCCTGCCAGCGCCGCAATTGGCAAATCGGTCCTTTCATTGACTGAGGAAAGAGGGAGGGGGTTTAACACACACACACACACACACACACACACATCCTCCCTCCTTCCCCAGTCAATGAAAGGACCGATTTGCCTATATATATATATATATAAAAAACAAAAAGCCCCAACTCCATGCCGGGTCTCTCCCTCCGCCGCGCATCTGACCCAAAAGGATGGTGGAAATAGGAGATTTTTTTAAAAAAATGCATTTCTTCCCATCACTTTTATTTCCCTCTTTAGTTCCTGCGATAACGAAACGCTTTAAAAGAGGGATAATAATAATAATAATAATAATAATAATAATAATAATAATAACGGACACTGCACCGAACAAATGGTTCGTTTTGCAAACAGGAGAGAGAATTTTCTACGTTAAACTAAAGTTAATTTTTCCGACTGTATTCCTTTGCAAAAGAGATGTGGGGAATTTTAAAAAGGAGGGAAGGGAAGGGCAGGGCAGGGAGGGTCGGGGGTAAAAAGGTGGGTACCCCCTTCTGCTCCCCCGCTCCCTTCCCCAGGTTTTTGAGGAAGGGGTTCTGGGTCTGAAGGCAGCCAAATCCCCGTCGTGCCTCCCACCCAGTTCCCACTTTGGTCCCAGGCAGCGCCAATTCCCCTTTTCTGACGAAATTACTAGATTGGACGACACTCCAAGGCAAGCCCCGGGGCTCCAATAATTCTGCCCCCCCCCCCCCGTTTTTAACCCCCTCTCCCCGGGGGGGGGGGGGAGGGAGGGGGGGCTGGGAAGAAAGCAATTGCTGCCGCTCTTTCTCCCTCTCTCTCTTTTGGAGTTATTTAACTTTCCCACGACTCGTTCCCCTGAGCCGAAACTCCTGCGTCGCTGCCACATCTCTGTTTGACGAGGAAGAAATGTGTCAACAGAGAGGAGGAGGAGGGCGACGCCGGGCTCTTCATTAGCCCTTCGAGAGAGAGAGAGAGAGAGAGAGAGAAAGAGAGAGAGAGAGAGAGAGAGAGAGAGAGAGAGAGAGAGATGTTGGCCATCAAATGAGCCAGGCGGAACGCAAAGGGATTTGCCCACAGCCAAAAGGCCAGGGCGTGGGGAGAGGGGTGGCTGGAAGAGGGAAGAGGTAGAAACCAGGTTCTCCCGGCATCCCCATCGCCGCCGCCGCCGTCGCCACCCACGCAATCCTGCCGCCTGAGCCACCGGCCCCTTTGCTGGAAGGGCTGCGGGAGAAGCGCAAGGGACGCTCCTTCCAGAGCCTGGCACTTTGTGAGAAATGGGAAAGTACATCTACACTGTCAAGAATACAGTTTGACCCCACTTGGCCTGCCTTGGCCTCGGAGTCCGGGCTTTTGTCGCTTTGGGAGGCCCTTCTTCGCCAGAGGAGGCTAAAGATCAAAGTGTAAATCCCAGGATTCCATAGGATGGAGACAGAGGACTTAAAGCGGTGCAGAACTGCATCCTTTCTACAGTGTAGATGCACCCAAAGGCGAGGGAAAACCAAGCCCTGCCCAAGGCCCTGTTGGCTAGCGGGAGACCTCCGACGGAGGGCCTGGTCCAGGGAAGGCCGCAGTTTTAATCGGAGCTCCGCTTGGGGGCCCTGGGTATTTGGTCAACAAACACACAGACCCTCCAAGGGACGGCGGAAGAAAGCCCCGGTAGGCGGCACCCCGTCGCCTCTCCCCCGGCCTCTCCGGTAACGGGATTCCCCCCCCTCTCCCCACCCAAAGAGACGGTCTTTCCCCTCCTGTCCTCTCCCTCCCCAGGCCCTTTGGACTCACCTGGACTCGGGCTTCGGTCAGATCCAGGCGCATGGCCAGCTCTTCCCTGGGAGAGGAGACAAGAAGCAGAGAGAAAGAGGCGATCAGGCAAAGAGAGAGAGGAGGAGGAGAGGAAGGAGCCTCAGCCCTGGAAGGGCAGATGGAGGAGGGCAGAGCAAGAGGCCGGGGAGGCCGCTGGAGATCGCAGGGGACAAGCCACAAAGGAAATCGCCAAGGATATGACAAGCGACGGGCCGCTTCTGGGAATACAACCTCCTCTTTCAGCCCTTCGCCCTTTTTCCTCCTTTCTATCAGGCTTTAATGCACGTTTCTAGGTGCTTTTTGTCCTCGGGACACTTTCTATCTTTACGCACACAGCAATAGCAATACCAACAGCAAGTACATTTCTATACCGCTTCTCAGGGCACTTAAGCACCCCTTGAGCGGTTTACAAAGTGTAAGTTAATTGCCCCCCAACAATATTAGCAACCTCAGAAAGATGTCAGGCTGAGGAAAGAGACTCGGATCTAGGAAAGCTCACGCTGCCAACTCCTTTCTTTCGATTAGTCTCAGAGGGGTTACAAGAGCTGATTTTATTCGGTGTCTCTAGTTGCCTTTTTCCCTCCGGCACCTTCTACTTTTACGCACACAGAGGTCGGCTGAAGGGGGGAGGGAACCGAATGCACCGGTCCCCTGACCACCCTCCTGCCCTTCTTGTGGGATCTCCCCATCTTTCGACACCCCCTTCTTCCTCCCTCCCCCCCAAAAATCCCAGCATTGAGGAGGGCTCCTCTCAGTCGCCAAATGCCGTCGAGCGCAGCAGCCTTCAGCGCCGACGGAGAGCCCCACGGAGGCTCTCTGGTTTTGGCTCCACTTCCCAGTTATTTTTTTCTCCCCAAATGGTGGGGAAGTTTGGAGCGACCAAATTCCCCAGGGATGCAGGCCTCCCTTTTTTCCTTCTCCATCCTTCGGAGAGCCTCTGGAAAGGCCCCAAAGGAGCCTCCTTCGGCTGCTTCGCGAAGCCTCTCCTTTGCGGCGATCAGCGCAGGAATGAAGGCAAACGGGGGAGAGCCCTTTCCCTCCAAGGTCTGGACCTCCCAGGCTCAAAGGGGCTCTCCCTCCCTTCCAGGAAGGGAAACCCCCGCCTGGCCAAAGAGAAGAAACCCCAGCCCCGGAGGAGGCCTACTTTCCCAACAAAGAGGCCCAGGGAAAGAGGGAGCCACCGTCGAGGCCTGGCTACCTCCCCCCTCAGCCGACCCCCCGAAAAGAACTGTGGGGGGGGGAGGGCAATTGATGGTGTCTTCCTGCATGGCAAGGGGTTGGACTGGATCTCTTCCAGCTCTAGGATTCTAATTCTTGGCCCCTTCTTAGCTGCCTTCGCACTGCAGAAATGATCCTGTCTGACGCCGCTTTAACTACCACAACTGAACACTATGTGATTCCTTTGCAGTTTGTTGCGGCACCAGAGCCTCATCTTCCCCTCAAGAGCTGCCAGGGACAGAAGCTGAAGAAGAGAAGCCGGGGGTCTTTGGTGGGTGGGTCCCTAGGGCTCCCTCCCGGGGGGTGGGAAAGGCCCCCTTCATTCTCGAAGCCTAGTCTTCTCCCCCTCGGTAAGAAAGAGCCCCTTTCCCTCTTTCCTCCGAGCGTTGCCCAAAGCCCCAGACCCAGCAGTTGGGGCTCGGCCTGGCGCTTCTCAGGCTCCGGGACTCGCTTCTCTTGCTCTGCAGCCTCTTGGGCAGCAACAGGAGGGAAGGAAGGGGGCTGGGGCTGGCGGGATGAGAGGGGAGCCCTACGATCTGCCTCCCAGAATTTAATTTCTTTTTTAAAAAAGAATAAATCCGCTGTGCATAACTTCCAAACAAAACTGATCCCCGCACCTTTTCCTTTTTATACCGAAGCAGGTTGAAAAGGAAGGCGGGTTAAGGAGGCCCGTCTTTAATTCGGATCGGGTCGGGAGCAAGCGAGGAGAGAAGCTGGCCGGAGACGCGGACCCTGAGAACCGAGGGGCAGGGGCAGCTTTCGCCCCCTTTGTCCCTCTCCCCAGAATCCCAAAGCAAAACAGTTTGTCGCCCTCCAAAACTCCTTCCCTTCCCTTTCCTGGCCGGTGTCCAGTAAAGCGGCGGCGGGGGCCCTGCCTCCCTCCGGCCCCATATTTTTAGCTTCCTCCTGCCTTTGATCTGCGCCTCCCGAGCCTCCGCCGTCGGCCGGGAACTTGATCCCTGAGAGCCGAGCAAAAATAGACCCGGGCGGCCTGGCTTTGGCTAAGTCCTGGCCCCGAACCAGCCCCTTCGCCTGGCCTTGGAGGCCGGTGGGGTGGAGGGCAGGCCCAGGGCCACGACAGCCCCCCCCCCCGTTCCACCCCGTCCTCCCTTAGGTCCGGGATGGGGGACCTCTGGGGAGATGGTTGTTGCTGTGGGCCTCCCAGTCTTTTTTCCTGACTTATGGCGACTTTGTCACCGGGTTTTCTTGGCATGTTTCGGGGGGGGGGTTGCTCTTGCCTTCCTCTGGGGCTGAGAGATTCTGAATTGCCCTAGTTGTTGTTGGGTGCCTTCAAGTTGTTTCCAGTTCATGGCGACCCTATCCTAGGGTTTCGTTGGCAAGTTTCTTCCGAGGGAAGCAAGTTTCTTTGGTGAAGTCGAAGGCTTTCATGGCCGGCATCCATGTTTTTTTGTGGGTTTTTCGGGCTATGTGGCCATGTTCTAGAAGTTTCTTCCTGACTGTTCTCCAGCATCATGGCCAGCCACAGCTGCTGGCGAAACGACAGGAAGAAACTCTTCCTGTGGCCACATATAGCCCGAAAAACCCACGAACAACTCAAGTTTCTTTTGCCCTTGCTTTCCCCTGAGGCTGAGTGTATGGGACTTAATGAAAGCCACCCAGTGGGTTTCCATGGCTGAGTGGGGGTTTGAACCCTGGTCTTCCAGTCTAGGGAGATCCTGGGGCCTAAAATCACGAGGAAGGGTGGGATCTTCTAAAAACAAAACCAAACCCCTCCACCCTTCAACAACCGAAGGGGAAAAGTAAGAGACCCCCCCCCTTTACTTTATTGGACACAACTCCCATTCCTAGGGGAAAAAGCCCTCCCCGTCCCAGAAGTTTGGAGTTTTGGGGCCAAACTTTCCAAAGTCGCCCTTCCTTTCCTTCCCAATCTCCTGATGCCAAATGAACCGAAGTCCCTTTTCCTGTCTAAGGCTTACCTGGTGAAGACGTCGGGGTAGTGGGTCTTCTGAAAGGCCCTCTCCAGCTCCTCCAGTTGATAGCTGGTGAAGGTGGTGCGGTAGCGGCGCTGCTTCCTCTTCAGGAGGCCCTCCTCAGAGTCGCTGCCGGCCGACAGGCAGACGCTCTCCTCGCCGTCCTTCCCTTCGGGGCCCAGCAGCTCCTCGCCGGGAAGCCCCAGCTCCGCCTTGGGCGAGCAGCCCTCCGAGCCCTCCGGACCCCCCGGGGGCGGCGGCGGAGGCGGAGGGGGCGGCGGCGGGGCAGGGACGAGACCCAGACCGGGCCCGACCCCCCGACGGGCCTCCTTGGCCTCGGCTAAGAGCTCTTCCTCCTCCTCCTCCTCCTCTTCCTCGTCGTCCAACAGGTCTTCCTCCAGCTCCTCGTCTTCCTCCTCGTCCTCCTCCTCCTCCTCGTCCATCAAGTCCTGGGGGTCCCGGGGGGCTCTGCCGCCCTCGAGGTCGTGGAAGGGCGCGGTCTCCCGGTAGGACTTGCTGCGGCTGATGCTGACCTGCGGGGCCTGGCTGATCTTCAGCGCCTCCCACGATGAGGCCGACGCCGCCTCGTTCCGATCGCCTCCCCTCGACAGCAGACGGGCCCCGCCACCTCCACCGGGAGCATAGAGGCGGCGCAACTTCGGAGGGAGGTGCAGCTCCGAGGCCTCGAAGCCCGACGGGCTGCCTTTAGCCGGCCCTGCCCGGGAGAGAAGCAGAGGGACAAGGCAGCCGTCACCCCTCCGGCCTGCGAGAAGGGAGACCCTCCTCGGGCCACCCCCCATCCATACCTCCCACAGCCGGCGTCAGAACTGAAGAGAAACGCCACCCCGTCCAGCAAGGCCATGGTCTTCTCTCTCGACATTTTCTGCAGGGCGAGTTTCCCGCAGTGGCCGAGAGTGAAAAGGGTCCCTCCGTCCTCCTTTTCCAGGACGCGTCCTCCATTTCCACCTTCCCTTAATGAATCTCACATTGTCCGAAGGGATTTGGTTGGAAGCCCTGAGGAAATTGGGGGGCTCCCTGCTTGAGAGGGGCAGTTTCTTCGGACTGTAGGAATGGGACCCCCTCCGACCCCCGACGGACAAAGGGCGCACCTCTCGGTCACCTCTGAAGCCTTTCCTGTTTTATTTGCCTTTCCGCCCTCCAGGGAGGAAAAAAACCCCAGACTTTTCTCTTTTTATCCCTTTTCTTCTTCTTCTTTCCCCTCTGTACCCCCGTTTCCCCTCCCCTCTCAAGCAGGGAGCCCCAATTTCCCAGGCATACCCCCACCTCCCCCAAAATAGCCAACCTCTCTCATTCCTTCCACACCTTCCACACCTTCCGACATGGAATTGATTATGGGAGGTGGAAATGGAGGACATGTCCTGGGAAAGGAGGACGGCGGGGTCACCCTGAAGGGGAGGGATCCTCCCCCCGCTTCCCACCTCAGGAAAGTATGAAAACTAATGTGTGAAAAGAGCCTGTTCGTTGCCTTCGGGTGAGTCACACACTCTCAGCCCCGGAAAAACCCATCCGTGATAGGGTTTACTTTTCAAAGACACAAAGCGCACCTTCACCCCCCCAAAAGGTTTCAGAGCATTTCAGAGGCATATTTCAGACCTGCCCTTTAGGGCAATGTGTGCGTCTCTATGCGAAGATTTTATTTAGAGGAAAACAACCGCAAATGCGGAGAGGGGGAAGAATATACATAAAAATCTCCCCGCATTATTTCGGGACAAGGCCGCTATCACCTCCAACAGATTTGAGGCTGCAGCTGCTTCTTTTCTCCGTCCCAAAGTTGTCCTGACTCTCTATCTGACACTTGTCGATCACCTTGGAAGGGTTTCTCATTTTTTCCAAACCTGCCAAGAGGGTGAAGCCCGTCCAAGGAGAAATAATAATAATAATAATAATAATAATAATAATAATAATAATAATAACAATAATAATAATAATCCTAGATTTGTCTCTCTTCCCCCTTTGCCCCCTCTTCCCCTCCTTTCCCGGAGCTCAGTCTTCAGAAGGGAGCCCCAATGTCCTCCATGCGGAGTGACACCGGATCGCTTGGCCCTCCTTCGCTCCAGGCCCGGCGGAGGCAGGCAAAGGCACACGGGGAATCCCCGCCAGGACCTCCTGACATGGGCCGGCATTTGTCATCGCAAGGCCACCCACCCAAAATAGGGAAGGAAGGAAGGAGGGAGGGAAGGAAAGAAAGAGGGAGGGAAGGAAAGAAAGAGGGAGGGAAGGAGATTTCCTTCTTCCCGAGGAGCAAGGCGGACGCAGCTGGGCAAAAGGGAAGGAAGGAAGGAAGGAAGGCTAAATATAGGGAAGGCGGGGAAAGAGATGGGACCCCAGCGGGGTTCTCCCACGGGTCCGGACCTCCTGGCCCCCTTGGCCCATGGCTTTGGCGACTGTCGGAAAGACCCTTGGCAAGTGGAAGGAGACTCCTGGCTCGGGGCCCTGATCCTGCCATCTCTGCCCCTCAGGCCTGCTCCTCTGCGCCCCATTCTGGGTCCCTCAGAGGAGACAGCCATCTTCCTTTCCCCAGGAGCCGTCCTCCATTTCCACCTCCCGTCCAGGGACTGTCCCAAACGCCTTCCATTTTGAGCCTGACTAAATGAAGCCATGGGATTATCTATTTATTTGCTTCCCCTGGGAGTGTTTTGGGTTTTTCTTTGGGCCCCCGTCTTCCCCCGGAGCCCCTGCCCTCCCCGGCTCTCCTTCCCTGCCGGCGGGGGCTCACCTGGCCCGGCCTTGTCCTGCTGCTCGCTCCTGGCGCCGGCCATCGGGGGGAGGGCGGCGTTGGCGCTGGCGCTGGCGTTGGGGGCGCCCACCAGCCTCATCTTGCAGGGGCTCCTCCGGCCCAGGATGCTGTCGATGCAGTAGGAGGAGAGCAAAGTTGGGGATTTACTTTTGCATTCCGGCCTCTCGGAGCAGCTCTCCTCTTGGTAAGGGTTGCTCATGGCTTTGGATGCCTCGTCCTCTTCCTAAGGGCTGCAAGTGGAGGGAGCCGGGGGTCAGGGGCTTTGGGCCGGGCCAGGCGAGCAGGCCCTCCGCCGCCCAGGAGGCTCCGTCGGTGGGTCTGTGGGCCGGTGCTGCTGGCCAGGAGCCCGGGAGCGAGTGTAGGGACTGAGGCTCCCTCGCGGGGCTCTAGGCTGCCTCTCCTCCACGTGCTGAGAGCCCAGCTCTGATTGGCTCCTGCCAGAGGTTGGGCAGCCTCCGGCTCTCCGCCAAGGGGAAAACCTGGCCTGGATTTCGGGTTGGGGGGGAGGGAGGGAGGGAGGGAAGGAGGGCCCGGCCTCTTGGGGGAGGCCAAGGAAGTCTCTGACTTCCCCTTCGCCTTTCCTTCTGGGACTTTTAAAGGACAAGGAAAAGGGAAGGCCACCCTCCCTCTTGGCCAAGGGGACCAGATGCAGTCCTCAAAGGGAGGATCTTCCAGAAAAAGGGAGGACATGGCCAAAGGAAAGCTTTTAAAAAACAAAACACTCTTAGGAATATAAATGCCTTGCTTCGGAGTCCTAGGGCCTTTGGGAATCCCTCCTGGTTGAAATAGAGGACGTGTCCTGGAAAAGGAGGACGCCCCTGGGTCACCCTGGACGCAGGGCGTTCAAGAAAAACACGGAGAGCATTACAAAATAAAAGCTAAGGACATGTAGTATAAATGCATGCTTCTCAGTCATGCTCCGAATGGAGGACATATTTTTGAATTCCTTCTGGAAGGGAGGTGGAATGGAAATGGAAGCCGTGTCCCGGAAAAGGAGGACACCCTGAGTCACTCTGGACGTAGGGCGTTCAGGGGGAAAAAACCCACGGAGAGCATTACAAAATAAAAGTTAAAAACATGTAGTATAAATGTATGCTATTAGTCATGCTCCAAATGGAGGGCATATTGGGATTTCTCCTTGAAGGGAGGTGGAAATGGAGGACATTTCGGTGCAAAAGAGGATCTCTGGGTCAACCTGAAGGGGAGGGATCCTTCCCACAGTCCACCTCCGGAAAATGTGGGAAACTAACCCATGATATGTGGAAAAGGGCCATTCGTAGTCCTTGGGTAAGTCACACACTCTCAGCCCCGTGATAGGTTTGCTTTAGGGTCGCCTTAGGTTGAGAACCCCTTGAAGGCACACAACAACCAACACACAGATTATAACTATCCTATTTGGATCGATAGATAGAGCCTTGTGTTACAATCTTCCCTTACACTCTATGGGTACATGGAAGAAACATCCTCCCCGGCGGCCTTGGGTTTCTGGGCTTGATTAAATCAAGAGTGGATTACTTCTTTGAAAGGCGTTTTACTTCATTCGTTTCCTTCGCATTAGGACTTGGACGGATGAATCGCAATTTACTCGGCAGCTGGTGCTTTTAGGGTTACAGTCTTAACGCCGGGTGTTAATGCCCCGATGTCTGTGAATGTTTGTTTATACCTAGAAAGAAAGGAATTAAGCTCAGGGAGGGTATGTTTTCTCGAGAAATTTCGTTCATTGACCAGATGGCCCAGAAAAAACAAATGTCGGGGACCCCTTTCAACGCGGTAGTTATCTTCATCGTTAATAATTAAAGGGTTAAAATGAAACGATATGGAGAATCCCAATAAGAAGCAGGAGGGGTGGCTTGGGAAATGTCCTTTAAACTTGTTAAACTTTTCTCCTGAATTGTGACATGGCCATGTAAGTGTGTGTGTGCGTGTGTGTGCGTATTGTTGACTTGTTTTACTGTACTGTATATATAATCTGTATATCCTCAAGGCAAAAGGCGACACAATTCCGGATTTCTCTTTCCACCCGAGACTAAAAAAGACCCTTGGGACAAATCGACTAATTTGACTAGAATGAGATCAAAAAGGATCTGAATCCTGGCTCGTTTTTCCCGTCTTCTCTGGGACTGACTCCAAATCCCCAAAAACCTTTCACTGCAAAAACGGGAGCTGTTTTCTTTGGAGAATTGCTGGGACCGCTCGCCTTCCCAAACTGGGAATGATCTTTCTACTTTCTTTTGAGCTGCTGCCCCACTGAACCAGGTCCCGATCCTGGGGCAGACCCATGGAAAGCTTCCAGACTTAACTGTGAGGCTGTGATAAAACAATCCCTGCTGGTTTCAATGGGTCTGCTGCTCTGCCCCGGTTCCACTCGCTGGAAACTGAGCGGAGTATGTGGCAAGGAAGGCCACCTTGCAAGAGGCCCAAGGAAAAGATGGGGTCACTCCTAGGATGGAGGTCACCCAAAGTCACCGCAACTCACCCGGAGCCCAAACCTCTCTCTGCCAGGTTTGCTTTAATAGAACACTTGCCTGGGGGTCTGTAAGAAATGGGTTTAAATCTCCACCTCCATTTTTCTAGCTGGGCAACCATCTCAAGTGTAGGGAGGGCAGTGGGTTTTATGGGGAGGCCCAGGAGATCGCCCACAGGCTATTGATTTTCTTGTGGCTTTGCAGAGACCGATGGCGGGTCCCTCCTTGCTTTGGGCAACCAGCGAGGCAGGAGACAAAATAATACGCAAAGAAGGGCTGTAAATCCAGGTCTGGGACAAGGGAGGTGTCGAAGAGACTCCAGGCCTGGTTTTCTTTCCACTCGCCACCCCCTTCTTCCCCAAACGTGTCACTTATTTATTTTTTAATTTCTTCTTCTTCTTCTTCTTTTCTTTTTCTTCTTTTTTTTTACAAAGACATCTACTTGAATCGCTTACAGTCGGTATTTAAAAATACAAGGATTTATAATTGGGATCCCTCGCAGTCGCTCTGACTCTCCTTCTCTCTTTCTTTTACTGCAATAAACATCTGGATCCTTCTTTCAAATGCAAATGCGCGATCTGCAGGAGCGGAAGCCCTTTTTTGCTCCGGTGGAGAGACGGAGGGAAGGAAAAGCCTCTCGCAGCCGGGCTTCGGCTCCCAAACTCTCCTTCTCCTTTCCCTTGGATTAAAGCCTCCCTTCTCTCCCTCGTGGGAAGACCAACCCCCCTTTCCCTGGGGAAAAAATCACCCCAAACCTTCCCTTTTCATTCTTTGCTCTTATGAAACTAAACCGTGTTTTAAGGAAGAATCTTTGGTGGGGATCGTGCCATTTTGTTCATTTATTCATTTATTCAATCTTGGCCCCTCTTCACACCAACCCCCCCCCCCAAAACTGACCCGAATAAAACGGGAAAAAATGAAACATGGATATCTCTGTAGGCTGTGTTTTATTTCTCCATAAGTGGGAAATGACTTGAAGGCACGCCACAACCATGAGTAGGGAATAGGGACCCCTTTTGGCTCTTTCTGCTGTTTCTCCTCCTTGTAGCTACTCCTAGTAGGCTGCCCTTCACAGGTCCGGAGAAAAGGGAGGGAAAGGAAGGAAAATTGGGTTCCAGGGAGCAAACGGCGCAGTCTCCTCAAAGGAAGCCAATATGGGGCGATCCAAGGCGGGATGGGATTTGCTTCTTCGACTGAGGAGCGAAAGCTTGGAGTCCCAAAACTCTCACAGAAAAGGGAGATTCCCCCCCCCTTCCTCCCCTTTCGTTCCCTCAGGACTAAATCCTTGCCAGCCAAACGGGGCAGGGAAGCAGTTTTAAGCCCCTTTAGCTTCGGGCCTTTTTCTCTCTGGTCGGATGCTGGGTTCAAATTCCGTCCCGCACTGAAGGAAGGCCGCCTGAGGAAGGACTCGATGTTTATTCTCTCAGACAGCTTCCACCGAATAGAAAGCAATCCTTGAAAACCATTTGTACACCCCCCCCCAGCCCTTCTTTAACCAAAGGCCGGCGGAGGAGGGCCGATGATGAGGTTAAAAGGCCGACAATTGACCCCACCTCCGGCCCCCTATTTTTTTCTCCCCTCAGACCAGGCTGACCAGCTGTCTTTAACCCCAAGGAGGACAAAGCACCCCCAAATGGAGGACCTTCGAGAAAAATGGAAGACATGCCCACATAAACGCTCGTATAAATGTAAATTTCATGTTTCTCCGTCTTGTTCAAAATGGAAGATATTCGGGAAACTCCTCCTTTACGGGAGGCTGAAATGTAAGACACGTCCTGGAAAAGGAGGACGGCCGGTCACCGTGCCTCAGAGCCAAGACTTGAGATGGCGCCTCAGGGGAGGCTGAGAGAGAGTCCTTGCTGTTCTCTCTGGCCTCTTTTTGGACAGAAAAGAAACTTTCAGCCCCGTTTTTCTAGTCAGAAAGCCTCGGGGGTCCCCCATCCCCCCCCCCCCCATTTTGGGCCACGAAGGATGACCCTTCAAGGCGCTTGAAAGGCGCCTAATTTCCCGCCTTTTCCCCACAAGAACAAAAAATGTCCCCTCAGGACCCCCAGATTTATTGGCCCCACTTTTAAGGCTCACTGGCCTTTTAGGAGAGAGAGAGAGAGAGAAGGAAGGCAGATAAATGAATGAATAAATAACTAGGTGGACAAGAGACTCTCTTAGAGAAGGGAAAGGATGGGGCAGCCAAACCAGCACGAGGAAAGGAATTATTTGTAATTTGTTGTTGTTGTGTTGTTGGTACAAAAATGCAGGTGCCTTTCGTCTTCCCTGTCACCGAAGCCATTGTCTCCACGACCTTTGGAGAGGGTGACCATGTGTCCTCACAACAAATGAGGAGAGGATAATGTACCGAAAATTGTAGGACACCCCACAATACATGGAGGACACGATGGACGAGAAGTTAAAAAACCCCCACCGCTACTCTAAATATTAAGTTCATGCTTCTTAGTCATGCTCCAAATAGAAGACATTTGGGAATTCCTCCTGGGCAGGAGGCTGAAAGGGAGGACACGTCCTAGAAAAGGAGGACGTCTAGTCCCCCTGCCTTGGGAAAGGGGTGGCAGGTCTGTGTGACCGTGATTTTCCTCTTTCCAGAGGTCGGTTCCCTCTTTCGGACAAGTTTCAGGTTAAGAATGTATATTAGATATTCACGCCCTACATTTTCCACCAACGTCCTACATTTTGCGGTGGGGACATGTGGCCACTCTGGGGCTATTCATTTCAGAAGAAGGGGCCATCTTGGGCAGCCTCTTCCTAACATGAAACTTGGCCGAAGCTCTGAAAATTAATACCTGAGGAAAACACCCATGTCGTATGACTCCCCTGCCTCCGATCCTAAGCACCCTCCTCTTCCCAAGGCCCCCTGAGATCCCCAAGAGGCTCCTTCCATCAGAAGCGGCTCTTCCATTGGCCCCCAAGGGGCCCTTCTCCGGACCCCAACTTTAGACTCTTCCCCGGAGCCAAGACTCCTCAACCGGCCATCCCTTGTTGTCCCTGTTCTCGCTCCCGTTTTATCTGGCTTCCTTTCCCCTGGAGTGTTGGACTGAGACTCTGGAGATCTGGGTTCGAATCCCTGCACCCTCTCAGCTTCAGAGAAAGGCAAGGGCAAAAACCCATCTGGCCAAAGAAACCCCATGAAAGGGTCGCCTTAAGGTCGCCAGGAGACTTGAAGTACACAACATATTACACACACAGGCACACACTTTCTCCTTCTTCTTGCCTCCTGCCAATGGAGCACCGTGGCGAGGGAGGGAGACCCCCCCCAAGCGGATCCTAATAATCCACCATCCAGCCATGATCCCAACGATCCTGTCGGATTATAGCCATGAGAGCGAAAGAAGAAACCTTGCGGAGATCAGGCCAACAAAACAGATGCTTTGGAAGGATGACAAGCCTCGGGGCTGAGAGAGGCAGGAGGCCATCCCAAGACAGCTCCCTTGCCTTACCTACTTCCCCCCATCTCAGCCCCCCATTTGCCTCCAAATCCGTCAAGGGGAGGCTTTCCTATGCCAGAGACACCCGTGGCAGGATGGAGGCCCGATCCTCGCTCTGGGTAGAGAGAGGCATTGGAGTTGGGGGGGGGGGGCTGAACCCCCTTAATATAGATAGGGATGCTTTCCCCTTTTTTCCCCTACTCCAGGCTCTGAGGCTCCGCTTGGAGTAGCTCTTCATACTGTTAGAAGCGTTCAGAAGCGGTATACTCTTTCTCAGCGGTGCCAAGCCAGGTTATGTCTCCAGTGTGGCTGCAACCTATATAGTATATCAGTGTGCAAAGGGATCTTGTAGCGTCTTTGAGACTAACCGAGAGCAAACATCTCCAGGCAGGATCCATGCTGGCCGTACAGCAAAAGCACCCTAACGCCCCAAACCCACAGAACAGCGTTCCTTTACAGTACCTTTATGGGGCCGACCAAAAACGCCCCAAAGCTCCCGATGATGCAAGGTGTTTTGGGAGGCTCCCCTGGTTTCCTCATCAGGCAGAGATGTTAACAAACTGTACAGGAGAAAGACAAACATACGGAGGCTGTTGCCAACTTTTTTCTCTTGTAGAAGTCTCAAAGGTGCTAGAAGAGTCTTTTCTTTTTGTTGGGACAGAAAGCATCGCTGGGAAGAAGGCCAAGGCAAGGAAATGGGAAGTCGAAGGCTTTCATGGCCGGCACCCATACTTTTTTGTGGGGTTTTCGGGCTATGTGGCCATGTTCTAGAAGAGTTTCTTCCTGGAAATGGGTTTGCTGGCCACTCTCTGCCCTCTTGGAGTTGCCATGGGCAAAAAGCAAAGCACGGGCAAAGTTCCTCTCTTTCCTTTTTTGACTGCCACTCCCAGCATCCCCGCCAGCCAGCATGGCAGTCCAAAAGAAGTCCCTT
This sequence comes from Sceloporus undulatus, assembly GCF_019175285.1. Lineage (NCBI taxonomy): Eukaryota > Metazoa > Chordata > Lepidosauria > Squamata > Phrynosomatidae > Sceloporus > Sceloporus undulatus. The sequence continues at coordinate 83,367,555 of NC_056524.1, read as the reverse complement.
CTCCCCCCAAAGTTTGGCAAGGAGAGGGCCATGGCAACGGCAAACCCTCTCTGGACCCTTTTCGCCCAGAAAACCCCATGAGAGGGTGGCCATGGCTCGGAAAAGACTTTGAAGGCACCCAGCACCACCGACAAAAGGATTCAAAGGCCATTGGATCACTTTGTACACTCTCAGGTTCAATCCACACTGCAGAAATAATCCAGTCTGAGACCATTTTAAATTCCCTACTAGGGAATCCTAGGAACTGTAGTTTATTGGAGGCACCAGAGCTCTCTGATAGAGAAGGTTAAATGTCTCGCAAAACTACAGTTCCCAGAATTCCCTAGCAGTGTCAAACGGGATTATTTCTGGAGTGTGGACTGGACCTCAGTAACAAACCCCTGACGTTTAGGCATAAAATGATTCCATCCAAACAACCTCATTCCATCCATCCATCCATTTATTTATTGATATATTCCGCCTTTCTCTCAGGCTGGTAGTCAGTAAAACCCGAACAACCCTACAAAACTAAAAAAGAAAAGAAAAAGAAAATTAAAACATACAAAACATGCCAACTCCCTAAAGCAAAACCGCACAACAGCTCGCCTTCCCAGGTATGTCCTTTTCCAGCACCTTGGAGGATTTCCAATTGAAACCACGGAGCCCAGCTATCACCGAGCCACCTGCTCTAGTCGGCGCCGCCGATGGTGGGCCTCCGGTGGACCGGCCCCTTGGATTCGCAGGCAGCCAAAAAGGGAGAGGGTCGCCCCCCAGCGGCTGTGCAGAACACCAGTCTCACCCATTCTCAGCTCAGAGTATGTGTGTGTATTCTCTCTTCCTCTCTCTAGTCTCTCTCTTTGTAGTATGTGTGTGTGTGTATATAGTCTGTTTCTCTCTATTCTCCTTTTCTCTCTCTATATATTCACACTCTGTTAAGCCTCTCTCTCTCTCTTGTCTATATATATACGTATATATATATATATTCTCTCCCTCTAGTGTGTGTTATATCCATATATATAGTTTCTTTCTCTCTATTCTCTCTCTCTAATGTGTGTGTGTGTATACAGAGAGAGAGAGAGAGAGAGTCTCTCTCTCTCTCTTGTCTCTCTCTCTCTATCTATATATATTCTCTCCCTCTTCTCTGTGTTATATGTATGCATATGTGTATGTATATATATATATATATATAGTTTCGTTCTCTCTTTTGTCTCTCTCTCTCTCTAGTGTGTGTATCTATATCTATCTCTCTCTCTCACACACACAGTCTCTCGTTCTCCTCTCTCTCTCTCTCTCTCTCTCTCTCTCTATATATATATATATTCTCCCCCCCAGCATTTGTGTGTATATGTATACATATATATAGTTTTTCTCTATATTGTCTACATATATACTCTTTCTCTCTAGTGTGCGTGCGTGCATATATATATATATATATATATATATATATAGTCTTTCTAACAGCAAATCATTGGAAAACGGGAGGGACCCCCCCCCCCAAAAATACCCCCCCATCCATCCCAGTGCTCCTTGCGAGAGTCCCAGCCAGGCGAGGTGGTTGTGGGGAGCACCCTTGAGGCCCCCATCCATGGCCCATCCTCGGGGGAAGTAGTCCCTCTTCCCGCTGCCCTTCCCGAGGGGCTGCTTTGCAAAAGGGAGCCTGGGGTGCTAGAGGCAAGGCTTCGAGGCCAGTCGTGCGTGGGGCTCTCTTCCCTGGAATCAATGGATGGCAGATTTGCTTATTCGCCTGCTCCATATTAACCAGAAACGATTGAGCTTTTACTGTAGCGATGAGCAAACAATTTAGAAACACTTTCGGGTAAGAATAAATACCTTTTCCTCCGAGGCCACTCTCATTCCCCCCCCCCCTCAAGGGTGGTCTTGCCAGGAGCTTTAGCCCCGAAGGAGTTTCTAGGAGCCCAAATGCACTGGATCCATTTGAAGAATAAAGTGTTTTTGAGTCTCTTCAGAAACCAGCTCTCCTTCCCTTGCTTTTGGTGCTCTCTTCCCTCCTCTCCTCCTTAATGTTAAGTCTCCAGAATTTCTGTGTAATGAAGGAGGGTGTCTTTCCCCAGCTTCATGTAATTCATGATGATTTCTTAGGATTGTATGTCATGTCTCTGTATCCTAGTCACTGGCTCCCCAGACAAAGTGGGCTACAAACAGTTAAGCGTGTCTTTTGTTCACATTATAAAGGGATTGGCCTCTGGGGTTGATAGCACAACGTTATTTATTTATCCAGAAATAAGGTTTCTATAAATATTTATATTTCTTTAAATGTTTATGGGTGGCGAGATTTATAAATAAAGACGCGCTGGTTTGATTATGAATCTGCTCAAGAGGAGGCTTTGAACCTTGCTGTGAAAGTTGCCTTCACACTTCTAATGAGAACTGAAATAATAACCACCACTGATAATTCTCTGTTTGTCTCCGTCCTGTAAATTCTGGAAAAATGAAAGAAACAAGGAAGGATCCAAACTGAGGACAATATTCTGTAGAGTAGACACAGGGCCCAGTCAGACAGGCCAAAATAAAGCTGCTTCGGGTCACTTTGAAGATATGCTGTTTAAATGATACGCACATCTTCAGAGGCCAGAACTGGCACCAGAGCGCTCTGGTCCTTAGAACTGGAGCATGGCTTTGACATAGTTTAAACAGCATACCTCCAAAGTGACCCGAAGCAGCTTTATTTTGGCCTGTCTGTTGGGGCCAAAGCTTCTGGGAAGCCCACAGGACATGAGAGTAACAACACTCTCTTGCTCATCTCCCCCAGCCACTGATATTAACAGGCCATGCACTATCTCTGATGCAAGATGGTAGTAGATGGCCATCATGACTAGAAGTCATTAGTAGCCTTGTCCTTCATGAAGTTGCCTAACCACTTTTTCATGCCATACAAGTTGGAGACCATCACTATACCTTGTGGCAGCAAATTCCATAGTTTGCAAACTTTGTGGGGAAATTTGGATTGTTGTTGTTGTCTTTTTGGCAGGGTGTCCACTTATGAATGTCATTTCCAACTTATGGAAACCTTGAGGTGACCCTATCATGGGGTTTTCTTGGCAAGATTTGTTCAGAGGAGGTTTGCCATTGCCTTCCCCTGAGGCTGAGGGAATGTGACTTTCCCCAAGTCACCCAGTGGGTCTCATGGCCCAGAGAGGATTGAAATCCTCTTATCCAGAACCATAGTCTAATGCCCAATCACCACAGCATGATGGCTCACTCTCTCCTCTCAAATTTTGTGAAGGAGTCTGTTTTGTCTTATCTTTTAGCTCTTTACATAGGGAGTTGGCAGGATATAATGGAAAAACAAAGGGGGACAACAGAGGGAGAAATATCATTTTCTAAAAGGCCAAAGGAGTAGTAAAAATGAACTAGTAAAAGAATTACCAGGATTCCTGGAAGGTAGAAAACGAGAACGAAGTCTTTGGTATGTGCGCCTTCCTATCTCCGTCATAAAGGTAACGTTTCTGCAGACAGATTTATTTCCATCTCTATGGTGAGCTAATTGTATAATAGGCTGAGCAATTATATAATTTATTTCCTATTCCTGTTTTAAATATCTCAAGGAACTGGGAGGCAGCCTTTGGGGAAAGCGCAAAGAGTAAGGCATAAAGGTTATAGCTAATGAGCTTATTTCTCTATTACTGCAATGAAATACTCTGTGTGTGTGTGTGTGTGTGTGTGTGAAGGGGGTCCAGTTGTAAACATGGTTGTCAAGTGTGAGTCAGATTAGAAAAAGAACTGGTACTTTTACACCTCCTCAGGTTTCCTTCCAGATAAAGCCCTGGCTCCTAAGAAAGAAAATATATATTTCCCAGAAAATATATATCTTAAATAAGAACTTGATAACAACATGTGTTTAATAGCTTGTCAAACCAACAATATATGTGTGTTGTTTGCCTTCAAGTCATTTCTGATGGTGATCCTATGATGACCCTATCATAGGGTTTCTTCATTGCTGTCCTCAGAGACTGAGAAATGGATGGTGCAGTCATGTATATCTCCGTCTCCTCACTGATTTATTTCCAGGTAAATGGCTGTAGGACTTTAGCCTTATCAGTCGAATCCTGTAGAAGTCTACTTACAAGTAAGTTTTGTTGAGTTGAAGAGGATCTGGTCCTGGATAAGTGTATATTTCTTTGCAGCCCAAGGCCTTAGTTAAGCTAGGATGCTGATCCTGTTATCTAAATCATTCATAACTATCAATATTTTAAAAATATCTTGATATGGCCTCTCTGTTTCAGGAGCAGCTTGAGGTCAAGTAGAGGGGCATGTGCCTAACTCCACTATTTTGGGGCAAGATGTTGAAATAGGTATCCAAGGTTTTCAAAAGAGTTCTGCATCCTTTTGTCCTAATGAAAAACATGAAACTTTCTCTGACAACTTAAAAAGAAGATCATCTCGGGAGAGAATGAAATATCCTTCCCTCCCCAACTCTTTCCCCTGAGGAAAGAACCAAAGATTTGAAAGTATTCTGTCTTGTAGCTAGGCAAGGAAGTTTGCTGCATGTTCCCATGAGTCTGATTTCATTCTCTTTATGTCCAGCATGGTTTAAACGCGGTAGAGGTAAATGATACAGAAATTCCAAACCAACATCCATGCTTTGAACTGATTAATCTTTATCTAATTTAGGAGCTGCTTTAGATAGCCCTCATTCACATGTTATTGTAGTTTGTTTCAACTTGAGAACCTGACATCGCTGTGGCCCATTGAAAGTGTAATTATGAAGCATGTGGCTCATATTGTCTTAAACGTCTTTTAGGCCAACCACGAAGGAATAATTTGTGGTTGCCTCAGAGGGAAGCCGCCGCGGAACAAATACAAAGGCACAGCAATTGGAAGAAAACAGGCCACAACTTTATTTAACACAACTATAACAACCAAAATGTAGGGTTGGCTCTGATGCATGAGGTCCGGATCTGTCATCCATCTCGGCTAAGCTTCGGGATGACAAAGGATAGACTAAACGCCCATCTGTTCTGATAATCGGTCATGTAATTGATCGCATCCTCCGCATATACGCATCACCGCATCTCTATCCCTTGTCAACGGGGCATGCTGTATCGATGTTGCCCCCGCAATGGCAACACCGCATCGCTCACAGCACTCCCGATCCAGCTCTAGGCAGCCCTGGAAACTATGCTCACCAGATCTGAGACCTATGCAACTGCCCCAAAGTTGTGACAGCAACCCTGATTCCCACAAAGGGAGAGTGGATGGGTGAGCCGAGCTGGCAATGGTGCCAGCTGGAGTGCTGCATAGCCTTAAATTGGCCAGTCATCCAATGGGAGGCCGGGATAGGACGGAGGGCCTGCCTCCCGGCCTCCCCACCAATCCTGGGTGGTGCCACATGATGACGCCGCCCAATGGAGAGGCACTTCCGCCCCTCGGTGCCTTCTAGGACATGTAGTCCCCGCTAGCGTGGGCGGAAGTCCCTCCCTTTCCCCTTGTGCCAGCCAATCACGGCTCGGGCAGCCCCCCCCAGGCTGCTGGGGCTGCCCGAGCTGGGAGAGTGAGCGGCCACGCTGCGCTCCCCTGAGCGGAAATTGGGCCATCCCACCAAGGCGGGCGGCCTCCTTTCTGAAAACCTGTGAGAAGTGATAATGTTAGAAGTGTGGGTCCCCCCTCCTGTATCCATCCTTCCCAAGTATTGTAGGCATTTGGTGCTTGTTTTTATAGATACAAAAATGAGTTACAGAGACTTTAAGTGATGTCAGAATCTGCATTCCTGTTTGAGCACTAGCCACTTTTAGGCCACACACACTTACCTGGGGGTAAGTCTCATGAACTAAATGAATCTTATTTCCAAGCAGACATGCATAGGAGTGCATTCTTAAGTGTTGTGCCTGCAAACATTGCTTTCTTCTTTCCAAAACAATGTTCTTTACAGTGATCTCTTCTGACCTATTGCATCACGTTCAAAATCCACTTGCTTTAAGCTTCTTTATAACAGTCCTTTTGATACCCATTTACTCTTGATATTGTTCCCTGCACTCTCTTGACAATTCCAGGCTCTTTGTCTGCTTCCTTTGTAGCTGTCATATTTGTCTCTCATACACTTGTGATAGGGGAATTTTTTACTATTACAGGTTATAAGACAAGGATGTTTGCTGTCACCCCACTTATTTCTGTGATGCATAGAGCCTTTGGTGATTTCAAATAGAGGTAATCCAGAAATCAAGGACATTTCTGTAGGGTATGAAGAAATTAGAATAACACTACATCCCAGTGATGTTATGAAATCAGCATTAAACCTTTAGTGATATCTAAAGTATATACAATGTAAAAAAATATCTTTGTTTGATAACAAAATAAACACACATCATATTTAGGGGGAAGGGGTATACTTCATGGAAAACTGGAACTGGGGAAGAAAATGGGAGAATGCATGAAATATTTAGGAAATTTTCTTTCATACAATATATGTTTAAAGAGAATTATACAACTTCCTGGATGACTTCCATGTCAATGGCAGTGGTCCATCTACTTTTCAAAGGAGATTTGAAAAAGAGCTGTCCAACGTGCTGAACCTGTTCTGGAGATAGGGTTATGCCATTTGGATAGTTCCTTTAAAATTCAGACTAAAATCCAGAGCACATTTACAACCACCACCGATGTGGAACAGATGAGAGAGAAATGGTGAAGCTGTTTACTTTTGCCTCTTTCTTCACATGGTTGCTCTGTATCTTCCAACAACTACCAGAGGAGACAGAAAGGTGAATGGAAATTAAGACAGAAGGTAATACGTTTATTAAATGAAAGCTTTCCTAGCTGAGTGCATTCTCTGCTTGCAGGAAAAGTATTATATCTAAACAGTCATTTTGTATTTAACTTGTTACATTACAGAAACCACTTCCAAACCAGTTACCAAGTTGTAACTCTTCATCTAGCATGGGAAAAAGAGAAATTGTGGCTAGAAAATGGTGGGTATGTTGTCTCGAATATTTTTGCTTCGTACTATTATGCTGTACATTTTATGTGACTTGTATGACATAATGTTTTTGTGCATTAATTTTAAAAAGTAAAGAGGTATCTGAAAAAAGGTTCCGAAATATCACAGGCAGCTCAGTTATTATTGCAATTATTGAAATATTGCCTTTCCTGACTCCAATCATTTAGGCTGAACTGAAGCAAACACTGCATTTGAATGTGCTTCACATTTTGTGAAACAACTCTTTTGTTTTGATATCCTTACCAAAATCATGTACATTAAGCAGTTCAGTTGTGTCCTGCACTCAAGCTTGTGAGACTTTCATCACTATTCTATATGAAGTTACAGTGGTACCCCGGGATACGAATGCGCCGGGTTACGAATTTTTCGGGATACGAAAAAATCCCATAGGGATTTATTGCTTCGGCTTACGAAGGTTTCTTCGGGTTACGAAAAAACCGCGGCGCTATTTTCCGCCACCGGAGGGCAGCAGAGAGCTATTTTTCCATTAGCGCCTATGGGAATTCGGCTTACGAAGGTATTTCGGGTTACGAAATTAACCGCGGAACGAATTAATTTCGTAACCCGGGGTACCACTGTATTCAATTTGCCATGTAAAAGCCAGCCATATGGACTAGAGCGGTGGTCCCCAAACTTTTTCAGGCTACCACTCCCTTTCCTCTTGGGTGATAACCCTAATGCCCCTCCCATACATATTTCTTGATACTGGGTTCACTGTTCTACTGCAAATTCAAATCAATGAATCTTTGTGCCTACTAACTTTGGGAGCAGCACCTGGAGCTGAAGCTTTCCGCCACCCTCAAGGGGTGTGTACTGCCCACTTTGGGAATCACAGAGTAATGACATTTTCTGAAGCTTAGTGGTGTTCCAAAGGGAAGTGTAAGTATTGAGCCTTCAATTTGTTCCACCTGAATAGTTAGTGGAACCATGTGATCTTTATTCTCATGTGATTACACTGACATGGGATGTTTGTGAATGAAAAATGGACTGAAAACATAATAGGCTTCATAAGACCCTGGTGGCGCAGTGATTAAATGCCTGTACTGCAGCCACTCACTCAAAACCATAAGGTTGTGAGTTCAAAACCAGCGAAAGGGCTCAGGCTTGCATCCTTCTGAGGTCACTAAAATGAGTATCCAAATTGTTGGGGGCAATTAGCTTACAGTTGTAAACCGCTTAGATACTGTTAGTTCAGTATGAAGCAGTATATAAATGAAGCTGTTTGTTTTGTTTTTGTTTGTGTGTGTGTATCTCTCTGTACTGCTGGTGATGGGACAGAATGCACAAGATCCATACAGCACCACACTATTTCAGAAGACGCAGCTAATAATTTGCTGGAAATTTTTTTCCTGTGGAAGTACAAGTTGAGGCCTGGACTGAAAATTCAGCACATCCCTCATTTGATGTTCATGATTGGGGAACTCATCTTCATTACTGTGAGCTAATGAAACTATGATTTTATGTCACCTTCACTTCTTACCTGCTTTCAACTGTGTGCTGTTTCTCCTCTCTTCACAAATTAATTCCATCTAACATCGCTGACCCTCTTATCCACCACTCATTGGCTGATTCCTCTTGTCTGTCTTACTGCCTCCAGTCTTTTTTCCTGTGACTCCCTCCATTCTTTTCAATATGTGGGCATTTCCTCTCTTCACCAGCTGAACCCTGGAACAATCTAATAATCCTTTCCGTCTCGTCACATCAACTTTTCTGCTTTAGCTTTTACAGAGCTTAGATGTGATAGCATACAAGTAATGTAGTTAACCCTTTTGGGGGAAAGTAGATAATGAGGATGTAACAGTAATATTTGAAAAGTGCGTAATGAGGGTGTAACAATCATTGTTTCAATATAATGAGTGGGCATAATGTTAATTTGTTGGTGTAATGAATAGCAGCCTCTATTTAATTTTCAAAGTTACTTTTGAAGCACACCTTAAGGCATTTTAGAGTGATTTTTGCTCAAGCTTCAGGCCATTGTTATCATTCTAACACTTTTTAAACACGGTATCAATCAATGTCACAACTTATTCGTGCCAATATGGCAGTGAGTATAAATAACAAATTAGCTCTCAGAATGATGGGAATTGACTTATTTTAAAAAGTAACTTTCCAAGCTTTCAGGTTTTATCTACAGTGCTTCCATGAAGATCTTTGCTCAAACTGGAAGCACAGTTTCTACAATTATCATGACAATGGAGGTTGTCTTATTTAATGTTATATTTCAAATGGTCTTTTCTGTCATATATGCTGACTAAAAGTGAGTGGATAATTCATAACAAATAATTCATTTCATTACTCACGAGAGATCTATAAGCCAAGCATTTTTTTTCAGCTTCACTGGAAAATTTCCATCTTTCTTCTATTCCACTTTTGCTTTCCATTTTTTTATTTCTTTTATTTCTTATTTTATGTCATGTTTCCTATCTTTCTTTCACATCTGAGACATTTGGAGAATGAGATTCATCCTAAGGACACCAAATTATCACAGTCTCACCTTTGCTGCATTTCTTTGAATCCCTCTTATACTGGTGTTCTCTCCTGGTTTTGTATTAGGCCATGAGACTTCCCTTTTTTTGTTGTTGCTTATAGCAGAATTCATGTGCTTTCTTCTATATTAAAAATAATGTACTTTTGTGTGCATATTTTATTTTACCTTTCCCCTCTTAACTAAAGTATATTTATCTATATTTTCAAAAGACACACATGCTTAGCTTCTCTGTCTCTTTTTAAAATGTGTATTTTTTGTGGGTATCATGTAAATATTTTCCTGAACACATTACAAGTCTTGGAGACACTGGAAGTGCTTCAGGGGGAAGGATGCAGTTTGTTTTTTCAGTGAGTCTCATGTTCAGAATTGATACTTTCATTGAGGATTGTAAACTGAAGAAAATTATTTCCCATCCTTAATCCTTGCTCAAAGCAACTGGTTTCAGGCTGCAAAGTTTCATCAATGCCTCTTTCTGATGTTATGTTGCTTATAACTCTAGATCTCTTGGATGTACTAACACATATGCAGGAGAGCCTGGAAAGGAATATGTGAATGAGCTGACTGACTGCATCCATGAACTGAAAACTATCCTCCATGTTTAGTCTGATGCTATAGTAGTCAGTAGTTCCTTTAATACATCTTGTTCAGGGGAGTCTCTGAATGACTGTGTGTTCAGATCTGATAATTGTGAACAGAGGTGCGTGTATGTATGTGTATATGTGCGTTCAAGTCTCCTGTCAACTTATGGTGATGTCATGAACTTCATAGGGTTTTCTTAGGCAAGTAATATTCAGAAGTGGTTTTGTTAGTTCCTTCCTCTATGAAATATAGCTTACAGCATCTGGTATTTGTTGGTAGTCTCCCATTCAAGTACTCACCAGTTCTGATCCTGCTTAGCTTTCAAAATCAGACAGGATCTGATGTCTTTAAGCTAGATAGGCCCTGAACAGAGTTAGTTCGCAATAAACTGATAGCATGGGTTATATTAAGAATCAGCTCTGTAACAGAGTTTTACAATCTCTTTCCTTCATGATGGGTATAGGAAAGTGACAACTATAAGCTATACAGTGCTTGCATTTTCCCTTATTTTGGTGTGGCTGTGGTTGCTTAAAGGTAGTTAAACACCATCAGCAGCAGAGTCCAAGTGATAGGCAGAGAGCACAACTTATAAGACTCCATTTCCAGCTCCTGAAGATGATCAGCATCCATTTTTTAAAATCAGTCAGAGATGTGTCTGGTGAATGGCAACTGAATAGCTATATTTTAAAAATACTAGACATGGCATTCCCCCCTCCTGATATGCACTGATGCGATTTAGTTGGACTTACCTGTACACCAAATTGTGGCCTGTGATAATTAAATGAAACAGTGACATGCTCTGGCCACAAAATGGCCTGGTCAATCATGAAATGATCATAGGCAGCCAGTATGCCAATGTCAACAGCATCTAGAAGGCCACAGGCCCCCCTCCCCCATCTTAAAACAACTTCTGGTATTATGAGGTAAAGAAGGAATTTATACACATGCAGTCACTCTTACAGCCTAGAACAAGAAAATAGTAACTGTGGTCATCTGAATGTTCAAAAACAGATATTTAAAAATAACCAAACCCTCAGAAAAGAGCAAACTGCTTGGTTACTTGAACCAATGTAACTGCATAAATTTGTTACGGAGAAACAGTAAGACTGCAGGTAACACAACACCATATTTTATGTGCGTTCCATATAAATTTTAGATGTGTTCCATAAATCTTGATGTTTTTAACATGTACAACACAAGTACAAACTAACAACTAATTGATTAAGCAACTTTCAGAGATGTATGAATAATAGATGGAAACTCAATATTCAGGGATTAAGGCATAGTCTTTTATTTTGCCCTGAAAATGTAGGTTCTGGTTGTTCCAAAGTAGTTGAAGCATAGCTCTGTATAATAAACTGAAGGTAATTCCAGAAAAGAAAAGTGTTGATATTTGAGGGCCTTTTGACCAAGGAATGGTGTATAAGGGCGATTACACATTAGCATTCAATTTATGTAGAGTCTGTACATAAGATTCCTGTCTGTGCATATTTTTGTCTGTACATAACATTAAAATGTGTACAGAGTTATCAGATGTTGATCTGTACAATTATTTTCATGTAATGCTCATGTATTATGTTGAACTTGCCTTCACACTGGATGTCTGGTTGTTCAGATTACTGTGTGCCCTTAATACCAGCAGTATTTTGTAGCTGTAGAGATGACAATCCTAATGAATAGAACTGTACTTCATGAATTTGCCAGAACTGAAATGGAGAATTCTGTGGTCATGTTTCCAGTCAGTTGAAAAATAAGTTTGTATTGTATTAAGGCATTACTTGAAATAAAGTCTGGAGACCCCCCCCCCCTTTATCTGATCACCTCTATTACAAAATTATTTAGATTTGTGACTGGGACATGCATTCATTCAGTCTCTGTGATGGTAATTGAAGCACCATTGCTACAATGCCTTCTCCTTTTGATGTCTCCTTGACTGGGATCTTAATAGCAGTCTTAGTAGACCACAAGCTTAACATGAGTCAACAATGTGATGCAGCTGTTAAAGAGGCCAATGCAATTCTGGGCTACCTCAATAGGAATATAGAGTCTAGATCAAGGGATGCAATACTACCACTCTGTTCAGCTTTCTATGTTCGTTTCAGGGCACTGCAGTTCAAAAAGGATGTTGAAAAGCTGGAATATGTTCTGTAGAGGGTGATCAAGATGGCAAGGGATCTGATAGCCATGCCCTATGAAGAACAGCTCAAGGAGCTGGGTATGTTTATCTTGGAAAAGAGAAGGCTGAGAGGTGATATGATAGCCATTTTTAAATATTTGAAGCGGTGTCATATTGAAGATGAAACAAGCCTCTTTCAGCTCCTTAGGAGACTAGAACAGGAACCAATGGATTCAAGTTACATGAAAGGAGATGCCTCCTAAGCATTAGGAAGAATTTCCAGACTTTAAGAGCTGTTCCATAGTGGAATAGTCTGCCTTGGAGAGTGATGGATTCTTCTTCCTTGGAAGTCTTTAAACCAAGGTTCAAGGTCCTTTCTTTTGGGAGTACTTTGACAGTGTGTTTGTAAGGCAGGGATTGGACTGGATGGCCTTTGCAGTCCTTTCTAACCCCATGATTCTATGGTTTTAAGGACAGCAGCTGTAGAAACCGTAGCAAAGAAGCCAGTTTTTGATTATGTGAAAAAAAACATGGACTTGAAGTTCACCATTACAGCTCTTACAATTTACCCAGAGTCCACATGTATTTTGAAATAAAGTAGGTATTAACTTCTGCTAAGAGTAGCCTTGGCTTTTGGGACCGAACCTGGTAAGTCTCACCCAGTGGTCTCACTAGGGTTGGCATTACCCTTTTTGGAAACTCATGCTGTCACTCCCCACATTGACTTCTTCCCATACCACACTATTCAGAATCTCTAGTAATGTTGTTTGTACTAATATTACTCATAAATAGTAATTCCCATATATATTTGAATGGTAATAGTTGTGACATAAACAACCAGCAAAATTAAAATTATGACTTTAAATTACAATATCATATGCACAGCCTAAATCAGTGATGGAGAACCTTTTAGAGACCGAGTGCTGAAACTCTGTGGTGTTCATGCACTGAGTGTCACCCGGTGCTGAGGGAAAGGGACTTCCAGGGGGTGGTACCTCCAAGGTTGGGTCCTCTGCCTTCCGGGGGCAGGAATTCCAGGGGAAAAACCCAAGACACACCCTCTCAGCCTCAGGCTAGCAATAGTAAAACCCCCCTCTGACAAAACTTCCCAAGAAAACTCTATGATAGTTTCACCTTAGGGTCGCCATAAGCTGAAAACGAATTGAAGGCACCACTCACACAAGTCATGACTTCTCAGCCTCAAAGGATGGCAACAGAAATCCTGCTCTGATGAAGCTTTCCCCATAATAGTTTCACCTTAGGGTTGCCAGAAACAACTTGAAGGCACACACACAAACACACACAAAGTCACACTCTCTCAGCCTCAAGGCATGTCAAAGGCACCCCCCTGCTCTTTCCCCCTACCTTCCCATGCCTTTAACTAGCTCTGGGAGCCACTTAAAGGCACAGGGATGGGGGAAGGAACAGGCATGCACCTGCTCCTTCTTCTTTCCACCCTCCTCTGCCTTTAACTGGCTTTGGGAAGCCAGTTAAAGGTACGGGAGGGCAGGGGAAGAGAAGGAACAGGAGCACGCTGGCTCTTCCACTTCCCCCACCCTCCTGTCCCTTTGATTGCCTCCCCAAAGACAGTTGAGGGGATGGGAGGGTGGGGAAGAGGAGCTGGCACACGTGTTCACAGGGAAAGCTTCGTGTGCTTGAGATGGCATGTGTGCCATAGGTTAATGACCACTACCCTAAATGCACATACATGTACATAGGATCATGTGGTTAAAATGAAAATTTGGTAAGATGGGATGTTTTAAAAGAAAAATTTAAAAAGGATTTTTTTGGAATTTAAATGAATAAAAACATTTTATTTTTTAATTAATTAAAAAAATTGGGGCCTCTCCTTTCCCCTCCAATAAGCCTCACCCCTCTCCTGCCACCTCTTCACCATTTGAAAGGGTCACAAGAGAATGCCACAGTCCATTTCTACCACATGGCAGTTGTTTGGGGAGCAGTGTGTCACCCCCACCTTAGGGCCTGCACCCCCACCTCCTTAGTGATGCCCCCGTTCTCACCATTCATCATATCAGTGAAGCAAAATGTGTACAGCATAAAATTGTTTTTTGAGATGAAATTGCTGAATTGTTGCCAGAGCCCTTTGGGATGTCAATGAGCAATTTTCACTTTTCAGGAGTAGTGTTGACAAACTAAATAATAATATCAATTACTGTTCTACAAAACAAGCTTTCCATTCTTTTGCCTGCTTGTGGAAGTCTTTTCCCTGCCATCTGTTTTACAGATACATAGGACTGGAGTCTGACTAGTTGCCTGTGAATGGAAGAGTTCCAGGAGTCCTTTGGTTCATGGGAATGAGATCCAGTTAAGAATCCTGCTGGGTAAAATGTCAGGGGAGGCCATTTTCTTTTGCTGTTTTCTCCTCCTCTGCAGCCTGTCAGTTTTTCTCCCACAGCTCTCAGAACATATTTCTGTATGCGTAAGAGGATGTGGGGGAAGTGGGGGAATCTGTTTTCCCTCTTTCACTTTCAAGAGAATACTATAGTGGAACACCATTTAGAACCTAGCGTTGTGGCCATAGTTTTGAAACCATTAGTAGTACTAAAGATTACATTGACCACACAGTTTTGTCTTATATTGACAACAAACTCAGTATACAAAGGATTTGTTTAGGCATTATGAACTCCTGAAATATGATTGCAAAAAACATGGTGAACAATTGCAGCCATACCCCATCTGTTGGTGTTTGTGGCTTTTGGGTTTCTAACGTCCTTTATAGGGCTAAATTTCTTTGAGATTACTGAGATCATCTGATTAAGCTCTCTCTTTAATATATATATATATTTTTTTTGGAAAAATCCTCATTTGATGAACTGTTGTATCCTTACCGATAATAATGCAGAGTATAATTTGGACCATCTTGAGTTATGGCAGAAGTGTAAAGCTGGATAAAATAGCCTTGAGGTTAAATTATCTTTAGTACAAATTGGAAGGCCATTTATCTAATGACATAAGACTCAGCAAGTGTAGTTCTAAACAACTTATGGAATATAACCATTCTCTGTGTGTCTATTCAGAGATAAGTTCTGCTACTTGCAATGGGGCTTACTTTCAGATGAGTGTTTATAGCACTATTTTCTGACCTGGTGTTGTCCAGATGTATTGCCACCCCCAGCTAGCATGTCTAATGATTCACTAGCTGGAGATGACAGGATTGTAGTCAAACACATCTGGTCAAGCGTGAGGCTGGGAAAATCCACTATATAGTATTGCAGTCTAATAGCCACTGAAATCAATGGGGCATATGTTCAAATACATGAGCCAGGATTAAAGCTGCTGGAGTCACTCACTGAACTTAGTCAGTTGCTACTATGAAACCCTAAGACGCTTCCAATCCCATCTATTTTCATTCTGTTCTTTTTTGAGATTAAGAGGACAATAATTGATCCAATTTAAGAAAAAAAAAAGCTATCTCTATCTTGAAATATGTGGTAGGTTTCATACCTTCATGGGAAGAAAATGATTATGTCACTCATTTAGCATTAAATGGGTTTTGATGAAGCCAAATGTTTCCTTATAATCAAACAAATAGGCAAAATGGTTGTTGTTCTCCATATAATTTGAACATTTAAAAAAAAAAATCTGAAGTACAGTGTGTGAAAAGGAATATCCCTGCAGTGTGAAAAATTATTTACTTCTTTTCTGCAGGGTATAGAAAAGCAGTGGGAAGGGATGGAGGGAATGAAAGTGAAATGAAAGTGTTTCTTTTTGTGCGAGTGCTCCAGGTTTTTGCAAAGGAAGGGGACGTGCACAAAGAGAAACCCACCCTTCTTTACTGCCAAAGCAAGAGTTAGAACCTGAATATTGAACTGTGCCCTTGTATTGCTTTTGTGCTGTTATAGTAAATGTCTCTGATTCACAAGTACATAATTGCAGCTTGGAATTAAGGGTATGGAGTAGAGCTATTCCATTTCAGACCAGTCAAGACTCTGCCCCAATCTAAATAAACCTGTGCTTTAAAAAAAAGCAGCACTGAACAGCGTTGGATTTATATAATATATGGAACACAAAACAAATCGTCTTTCATAGCCAGCTTAGCACTAAGCTAGAAAACTATGCACAACATGGGCACAAAGACATCTCAGGCATGGACAGGGATATTGCAAATTGTGTCTGCCAGTTCTTCTCTCCATATTTGTCATCTATAGCTACAAGAAACTTCTGTAATGCTTGCCCTCCCTTAGATTAAGACCTCTTCAGTGACAAGGTTACAAATCTGAAAAATGGGAAGGAGTTGGAGAAATCAAAATTTGCCTTTAATGACAGTTAAATTTACCTGGATGTTTGTGACTGAATTTCTGCTACAGAATTAGAAACCTAAAAATAGAGACAAACATTATTTATTGGGTCTAATGGCTGTCTGCTTGGCCCACTTTCATTGTTCTCATGGCAGCACCACAGGCAGCCGTCAGTCTGGACACGAAAGAAAATCTGTCTTGGGTTCTTTTTTTCCTTCTTCCAAGAAGCAACTGTGTTGCTTGAATGCTTGCAGGTAAAAAGGAAAGAAGAAAGAAAAGCTAAAGAAATAGTTGGCCTAGTCACTCAGTCAAAACTACAGAGTGACAAGACTAAAACTTATGCCTAGCCAGTTGTTCTCATGGGAGAAACTAATCAGCAATAAACCTTCTTGACATGCATTCATGCAGATCACTTTTTGCTTGTTTTAAATTTTCAAGGGCAGCTTGAAGTGTAAAAAGTGTAAAGCTGGAGCACAGCTGCTCTTCTAAGAGAGAGTTGACATCTGGCGTCCTTCAGGGTGCCATTCTGTCCTCCATACTGTTTAACATTTACACAAAGCTGCTGGGAGAGATCATCCAGAGACATGGGGTGCGGTGTTATCAGTACACTGATGACATCCAAATCTGTTTTTCTATGTCTCCGACTGTTGCAGTGACTAAGGATGGCATCTCTCCTCTGAATGCCTGCCTCGAGTCGGTAATGGGCTGGATGAGGGAAAACAAACTCAAGCTGAATCCAGAGAAAATGGAGGTAATTGCAATAGGTACCCCAAGTCCAGGGATGGAGATTTGTCAACCAGTCCTGGACGGGGTCGCACTTTCTCTAAAGGACAAAGTTTACAGTTTGAGAGTACTCCTGGATCCATCTCTACAGTTGTCATCTCAAGTAGATGCGATGGTCAGGAGTGCTTGGTACCAGCTTCAGTTGATATACCAACTGCATCCCTATCTGGACCAAAAGGACCTTGAAGCAGTGGTACATGCACTGGTAACCTCTCATTTAGATTTCTGTAATGCGCTCTACATGGGGCTACCTTTTTACCAAGTCCGGAAGCTTCAATTTGTTCAAAACACGGCAGCCAGACTGGTCACTGGAACACCTGGATCAGACCACATAACACCGGTGTTAAAATCAGTTCATTGATTGCCAATTAGCTTTCAGGTGCAATACAAAGTGTTGGTTATTGCCTTTAAAGCCCTTCATGGCTTGGGCCCGAGTTACTCGAGGGAACGCCTCTTCCTACATAATCCGCCCCGCACTCTCAGAACATCTGGGAAGAACCTATTGGAGTACTCAAAAACCAGGCTAACAACAACTTCTTACAGAACATTTACCGCTGCAGCCCCCAGATTGTGGAACAGCTTGCTGGAGGAGATCCGTCTTAACACCACCTTAGATGCCTTCAAGGAGGCACTAAAGACGGATCTCTTCCGGCAGGCCTACCCAGCTGATCTTTTATAAGAGATCTTAAATACTTTGCTTCTCATCTGATTGTATGAATGTTAGTGTGAATGTTAGTTGATGATCTGTTATTTTAGGAAATTAATAGTAATGTCATTGTTTTAACGATTGTATTTTATATGGAATTGTTTTATTGCTGTAATCCCACCTCGATCTGCAGGGAGAGGTGGGAAATATAAATAAAAATTATTATTATTATTATTATTATTATTAGGTCTTAATTGCCCATTCACTGCCAAGCTAAACCAAAATACTCTGCACTGCAAAAATGATCAGTTGGAGCAATATATTGCTGTTGGGAAAATCCATTTTCTCTCTGGCAACTGTGAAGATTCTAATTTCAGAGGGACTAGGGAAGCATGAGGGTGGTGGTGGTGGTGGTGGTGACAGATAGTATCCTAGGGCTAAATCTCAATGGGAACAGCAATTGGATTACAACTCAACATCTCTGCTAATAAAAAAAGTCCAGTGTTTTTGACCATGTCAGACTTGGGTCTGTTAGTCCACTGTTTAACATTTTACTTACCTATACTTCTTTACAGGTCATTTGTAGGCATTATGAGACAAAGTAAGTGGAGCACTTGACCTGTCAGTGCTAAATATTGTATTGAATCAATGTGGGGTTGCTGAAAGGCTGCTATTCTTTTCTCCAAGCCTCAGCTGATCTGTGGGAGAGTACCAGTGGTCTTAGGAATTTTTTTGCATAGTCCAAGACTTTTAATGAAGTCATTGAAATATTTAAAATCTGCCCTATATAATATAATCTCCAGTAAAAATATTAAACAGATTAAAAGCACATTAAAGGTAAAACGAGACAGAAAAAGTTTAATAAAATTTGAAACATATGGAGAGTTGGATAACATCAATTAGTCCACAAAAAATTAAAATAAAAAGCTTTGATTTTACTTGGCGCATGAATGATAGCAGTGCTGGTGCTAATCAGGGCTGTGTTCCACCACTGGGGGCCACAGCAAAGAAGGCCCTGTCTCACATCATCCCACAATGTATTTCCCCTTCTGGCAGGGACAGAACCCTTCTGCAGATCTTAGTATTTTATAAGAAGAGAATCTTCTTCAAGTGTTGAGGTCCTGTACTGTTGAACAACTCCAGCTGTTTCAGGCTTTGAATATTGTCACCAGTTGCTTGAACTTAAATAAAAAATAGAAATGGGGCAGAACAGTCCACTAATTTATTGGCTGACATTCCTTTCCCACAGCACAAGTATGCTGCAATTCAATCTGTCACATTTTTCTACAAAAGGATGACACTTCATATATAACACTCTTCCCATAAGAGAATATTCCATTGGAAATGCAATGACCTGAACTGTGTTTGTCCCAAGTAAGGTAGACCTACTGAGTCAATTTTGTATGAGTCCACAAACAGATAATTCCCATTGATTCAATGTGATTACTTGAATCGGGACTAACAATATGATCCAGGCTCATAGTTTTAGAATGATTAATGCCTTGCATGTGAGATTTTTGATGAGCTAGACAGATATTAAAATAAGTACGTTATAAAAATAATTTAAGGAACAGACTCTTTGAAACTTGATTTAATCCTGCATACAGAAACATTATATTGTATGCTTACATTTAGAAGAAAATACTCAATTTAATAAACCACACAGTATTAAAACAGATGCATACATATTATGAATAAAGCAATAATAGCAACACTTGATTTATGAGTTAGTTGTGCAACTGGTATTTTTTCCTTTCTGGTTTTCCATTGCTATTCAGTGCTATCCATACTTCAAAATGGTAATCTGAAGTTCATAAACATTTCCTATGTGATGTTAAAGCAATGACAAGCTTTTTCTGGCCTGCTGTATTCCATTTTCTTGGTGTGTTAAGATGCTGATTAATACAGGCTCGAGGCTAAGAATCCTATCACAAACTATGGTCAATCCAACTACAAATGTGGCAGCAACAATAGCATCTCCACTATTTGTGGAGGCTGCATTTACACTGCAGAGTTAATGCAGTTTAATTGCCATGGCTCAATGCTATGGAATTCTGAAATTTGTAGTTTTGTGAGATATTTAGCCTTCTCTGTCAGAGAGCTGTGGTGGCAAACAAACTACAAACCCCATGATTCCATAAGATGGAGCCATGGCAGATAAACTGTTGTAAAACTGTGTTAATTCTACAGTGTGGCAGCAGCCCTAGTAATGCTGCACAATGTCTTCTTTTCATAGAATAAGAGAACTGCAGAATTGGAATGGATTCCAAGGGCATCTATTTCAGTGCAGGAATCCACATCGAAAGCATCTTTAAGAGCAGTGAGTCTTCTGTAAAGCCGCTTGCTTAAGTGGCTGAGCTATACCAGGGACACAATTATGAAAGCACGAGATGTGAGGACCAAGGGTGCATTCACAGTATAGAAATAATGCAGGTTGACATGTTTACCGTCCTAGGACTGGACTGAGGATGCAATCTGAATCATCGGATTTACCTCGGGGTTCGGTGTTTGTGTCCAAAGGGAAGGCTGAAGAGGAAGTCTAGGATTGACACTTGGCTTCAGCTGGACCCGCACCAGGCTTTTCACTTTAATCAATTTGCTCAGAGTTTGAAGTTAAAGTTGAAGTTCAAGTGCTTAGCTTTAAATAGATTATAGGTCAAATAAATGGCCCTTTATTCATCCAATTTACGTGTCTGGTCTCGTTATTTCATGGTTGGGTATCAATGGGGAATTGTGTGTGGGTAGAGCTGAGGGTGGGTGCCCCATCCATCCATCCATCCATCCATCCATCCATCCATCCATCCATCCCCACTTTCATGGTGCATGCAATTCCATTGCTTGGGAAAATACATTACCCTGGGCAGAAGCTTGTTGTATGACTGGCTCCAGCATAGTAACCGCACAAAGAGAACACATGGGTAGAATATAGGGTCTGTTTGGTATGAATTACAGAGATCCTCTGAGGTCTCTTTCACACTACATGATTATAGTACTTCAGTACCACTTTAGCTGCCATGGCTTCATCCTGCAGAATCCTAAGTTTTATAGTTTCATAAGGTATTCAGAATTCTCTGCCAGACAGCAGTGGTACCTTACCAAACTAAAAAAAACCAGGATTCTGTAGATGCAGCCATAGCAGTTAAAGAAGTACCAAAGTGCTACAGTTGTGCAGTATGAAGGGATCCCAAACTGGATCTGAAACTAGCAGGTACTTTAAAACAGAAAGCATGCACAAAACTGAGATTGTGATTGTCTTGAGCTGGGCATTCTAGAAGCAGTGTTCTGTGACACTGTATATATCTGTGCCACACAGTTATAGCAAATTGATACCATTTGATGCACTCCTCTGGAGTCCTGAGATTTGTAGTTTGGAGACCCATACTTAAAATTCTCTGCAGGAGTTCTTCAATCCTGTAGTTAGGGGGTGTCTAGAGCTTTCTAATGGAGAATGCTAAGTACTTGTTTCCAGATGACAAATACCAGGATTCCATAGGATGGCAGTTATTAAAGTGTTATCAAACTGCTGTAATTGTGTAAATACACCCCGATACACCTTTCTAGGGGAAATAGTTAGCTTTTTGTCTGCTACACTTCTGTGCCAGACCACTGCAGATATTTGCAGGGCACTCTTGCAACTGGACACAGAAGCCTAATATTTATTTAGAGCATTTATATTCTGCCTTTCTTCCACCATGCAGCTCAAAGTAGCATACATGTGGTTCCAAGCTGGGACTGACCTAGACCTGCTTACCTTCAGCAAGGTGGCTGCATCATGGGCAGAGAAATGCAAGTGTAAGAGGGCAGTGGCTGGCATCTCTGTGGGGCCAATGTACATTGCAAAAACTCTGTACGACAGTGTTTCCATTTCTAGCAAGAATTGGCAACTTTGGAGGTTCCAGTTTTTCCTCCCCAGGACCCATCACGACCTACATCTCTGTTTCACTTCCAATTTCATCTCTTCCTGTTTTCACTTAAGAGGGTTTGAGATGTGTGTGCTCAATGTGATTTAAAAGTAATTTGTACTTCCTGGAGACTTCAAGGACTGTGGTTCTCATTTGATACTTTTTAAAAGGGGGACTTCAGCCAGAAGGACTGGTGGTTGAATACCTCTCAAGGACCAATGTGGTGCCCACCTCTGATCTAGGGCTCTGAGCTCATGGGCACTCTGTTGGGTCCCGTACCAGTGCTATTCTTATACCCATGCACTCCAGCAAGGTCATACTTGATACTGCAAAAGCTTCCCTGTGTGGACTGTTTCCTAAACCCAAACAACTCATCCCAATGAGCTAATCTCAGGCTGTCCATTTTCTTTGTTCAGCTGGCCTGTTTGATCCCTGATTGGCTGTCTTCTTGCTTCTTTGCTCAGTCAGCTACTGGGTTCAGGTAGCTGCTTCCAGGTTGTTACTCCTAACAGTGTTGGCTGGTGTCTCCCATGGCAGATCGGGTGCTGATGCTATCCAAGGTGCTGAAACTATTTTGGGACCTTGGATAATTTTCTTTGAAAATATGTTCATTAGATTTGAAAAGCAGGATGACAAAGAACAAACAACAGAAAATAATGAGAATGGGAGAAAAGAAAAATGGTGTGGAATGGAAAAGTACTGAATATAAAACAAGGGTAATTATATACATTGATATAAACTGATCATATTTTTAAAAATGTATTTTCTTGAAATTGATGTCTATAAAATATGCATAGCTAAATGCACAGTTAAAGCAAAAGATCTTCTAATTATTGAACAATACATGGCAAATATTTATCTGTCCAACCTTGGAGAGAAAGCTTTTTGCAAAAGTAACTCCTTTCGCAAAAGGATTCAGTAACATTTACTCTGAGTTAAATTTCACCTTATAGGAATATAACCTTAAGGAACATGTGTACCTACAGATACCAAAGATTATCCTAACACAAAATTAATACATGGTAATGCACCCAGCCAAAAACGGGGTAATCGCTGAACAACCCACACCATACACCACAAAGAAGCATAATTATCTGCATTACATTGCCAAGAATGAGTTGGAGAAGACAGTTCTTTCTAAAAATAAATAATATCCAATAAAACTGAAACATCATTTTTTCTGGTCCAAACAGAGTTTTATGTCTAAAGAAGTTTTAGATATTGAAGCGTGGGCAGTTTTCCATTGATAAATTTGAGCAGCACAATCTGACTCTTTGTTTCACTCAGCTCTAACTTCCTTGGTATTAAATTTACTGCTTTTCAAAAAACATCTATAAATTGGATTTATGGGTTTTAATTTCTCTGAGGATAATGATTAATGTTTCTAACACAACAGGGCTGGCTGATGCATTCTGAGCTGATGGCCTATATCTAGACATAGGTGTAGATGTGGCAGTTGTAAATATTGCCACACTGCGCATGTGGGTAACAGATAAATAGCTGGCAATGCTAATAATGGCAAAAAATCTTGGCTGGACTAATCAGTCAATTGATCTTTTGGTAAGATAGTATAATTCTTTTAAAGTGTGGACTAATATCTACAGGAAATTCACTACTCCACTGACATGAAAAACACCAGTCACCATGATCCCTAATTGTGGTATTTATCAGCTCAATTAAATATATTGTAAAGATAGATAGATAGAGATCTGGTGCATGGAGCGTGCATAGACTCAACCTTTGAGAATTAACATATTCAATCTGAGCTTGTAGGCAAGGTGCTCTCATTCTGTTTGTGTGCAACTTGCCTTATCAGAAGAGCCGTCAGTGAAAAACACTTCATTTTCTAATTTCCCCCATCCTTTCCCCCACATCATTAACACCACTGCACGCCAGGAGAGCTCTGTGTCACAAAACACGAGTTGAGGGGATACTCAACCGTTCAAGTTTTCTGGCCTCCCTTCTCCCTTGTGATCTGAATTTCATTTGTCCTTCAATATAAAATCTGTTCACGACATTTCACCCCCACTTCTGCCAGAAATATTATCACAGGGTTTCTATAAAACTACAAAGAACAGGCATTCTTCCTCCTCTTATCATCAATGTTAATATTTTAATTGAAATAGATAACATCAAATAGTTGTATATTGAAATTTGCTGGTCTCATCCAGGACTTCATAGAGACTGGATGCATAGGTTTCATTAAGTGATAAGTGGTGGTTACTGGTTTTCAGGGAACGTGTTACAGTTTGTTTTTCTTGTTTTCCATTTTTTAAATCTAAAGAATCTGGGTACTGCTTGTCAGTGTCTACTATTTATAGTTTTCATGTAGGTCAATGAAATATCAAAGAATCTAGATGCATATTTATTCCAGTTTTGTTGATTGCTTTGTTGATGTCAGGGCAATTTTTCCTAGTGATTGGACAGGTAGGCCATAAATGGTAGATATTCCCATTTCTTTTTTACCTCTTGAACACAAGGAATCTAAGTAAGAGTTTTTTCAAACTTTATATGTTTTACTATCTATACTTATGAAAAGCAAACCTTTTGAAAAAATTATTATATTTGAGTGTGGCATAGTGGACACATTTAAAGATCAGTTTTTCTTTTCAGGGCATTTTTATTTATGGACTTGCATTCCTTGTCAAACCTTATTTGAAACAATTTTTTAATGAAAGTTTTGGATACATAAAAGTATTCTGATATATTTCCAATAATTTTCATAAACAGTTGCATATATTTCACTTACAAACCGGGTGATTCTTCAAGGATTTCCAAGCACAGGTTTCCTATAGACTTGAGGGGCATTCACTTGTGCATAAATGCTCAAAAGGCTATGCTAAATTGGCATGATAAATGTAATTTTTTTAAAAAAAAATGTCATGTCAACTAAAAACATTATTCATGAATAAATGATAAATCTGTCCAACAAATGGGATTTCAAGAATGTGTGCCTTTTGCTAAGAAAGAGTTAAGTGAGCATTTATACTGTATAAACTTTGCTCTTTTGCATTAAAATGTTTTTATTCATGTTGAAGATTTCTCTTTCACCCATGGCTATTGTTTGTCAGTAACAGCTCGCTTTTGTGAAGTTAATAAATGTGCATAATAAGGACATAAAGGTATGGAGAAGTAATACTGTAATCCTTTTGTTTGGATAATCAGTCTAATGTATGCAAATTAAACCTTATTAGTACTAGGGTTTTGTGTCTGCTTATCAAAATGTGCCATTTTCATGAAAATTGGAAGTCCATTATATAAAGTTATTATTAACAATCATTTAGGAATTATATACGGTATGCAAATTAAAGTTGATTACAACTAATTAAGGGCTTTCTTTGTTATTTGACCTTGTCTGCTTTTTATGTAAATATGTTTCTTTTGGTCTGGCATATTTTTAGACTCAGAAAAGTATATTAAGACAAGTTATATTATGTATTTTAATATTTTTTGTGTGCGTGGCATAAAAAGTCCCTCGCCATTGTCTTGCTACCTTGTATTTCGCCAGCTTGTACCAACAGAAAGGAGTGCGATGGAGATTTGAGGTCAGCCTTCCAAGACTGAATATCGGTGACTGGGGACAATCACAGTTCCAAAGACCTTCAGTCATTCAGCAGAAAATGATCTAAAAATCCACTGTGAAACATAAACAGCCTTCATGCCAGAATACCCTTTTGTTCCACCATTTATTGAACAGTGTAAGGCTTGAAATGCTGATCTCCAGATATAACTAAGCAGTAAATGATCATTCACCCCATTTACAAGGTGCCTTGTGGAATGTAATAGCTCAGTGTCTATCTCACTGAAACCACTTGTCTAAGAATTAATTATCATTAACTTTTGAAATGTGGTGCAGCCAGCAAAATATAAATGACTTTTAGGAAGGTTTTGTTTTTCTTTTAAGGAAAGTCAGAATGGGAAATAGGAGTTTCAGAGTGGGAGGAGGGAATCATGATGTGGAATGAAATTATTATCTTACCCACAGTACATTGCATTTTACTGTGTTCTGTAGAAGGAATGAATTGACTGACATGCCACACAGTTAACCTAGCATGAAGGGCAAGCAATAGCTGGCATATGGCCACATGTCAGAAAAAGATGGGTAATCAATATCTTAATTGCTTCCAATATCTTGAAACTGAGATCCAAAAGGAAGCAAGAGAGATATCTGCTGACATAGCTGAGAGATAGAGCACATAACCCTCAATCTGCTCATATATTGCTACCAGCCTTAGGCAGTATGTTTCAATTATGGTGATGTTCTGCTACAGAAATGTACCTTTTCTCTAACAGTGGAATTGAACAAGATGAGGCAAGATGACAATCCCCGGATTCTCCCAGAGCATGAAAAATCTGCCCTTTTGGACTATAGTTTCTATAACTTCGCAGCCATAAGGGCCACTGACTTTGCTAGTTTGTGGTGGAGGTTTCTTGGAGAGTAAGAGGCTGGTAGCAATATATGAGTTACTCAGCATGCCCCAACTCTGCCCCCATGCCTGCGTGATGCCATGGGTCCCACCGCACAGTAGGAGATGTCACGTGCTTCCTTGGGGCAGTGTGTACATGCGCTATGCCAAAGGAGCACTGGAAAGCCATGGTGCTGGCAGCTATGGTGCTCTTTCTGCAGTGCAAAAAGGAGCTGTTTTTGTGGCTCCTTTTTGCACTGTGGAAAGGCCAGATCAGGACCATGGTGTGTGGCTGCTGCAGCCTTGATCCGGCTAGGAAAGATGTAGTGTCCCATTGCCCCTTAGGGGCTGTCTGTACAGCCCCTAAGTCCAAAAAGTAGCTTTACCAAGCTGTTTTTCTCCTCTTTCTGTTGGTTAATGTATCTAACATTGAATTTTGATGGATGTATCAAATTAGTGTGCAAATGGACAAGCAAGTATGTTGTACATCCTATTTCCATACTGAATGTAAACAAGCAAAGAAGAATTGTTTGCTTGCTTACTCAGTAGAGCCTGGGAGAAGGAGGAGTGCATCCACTTCCTCTATTGAAAACTTATGTATTTCATTATCTAGTGAGATTTCACAAGTTCTATTCCAGATTGGCTCATAAAAAGGAAGAAAGCACACAGTTCCTGTCCTTCCTGCTTCCTCTGGTTTTTCCTCATTTTTCAAGCTATCTTAGTTAGGCCTTTACATGGCAGAAGAACACGAGAGGCAGCTGAATTAGAGTTCATCAAGAGGTATTGTGCTATCTCCAGTGGATTAAATTGAGATAAAAGTTCTCTTTAATTACACAATATATGTTAGTTGGTCTACTCAGTTCCAAGATGCTTACGTCATTAGGGCTGTTTTTCTTGTTGCTGTAGTGTACCTTCAAGCCATTTCTGACTTATGGTGACCCTAAGGTGACCCTATCATTGTATTTTTGGCAGTTTGCTCAGAGAGTGTGACTTGCTCAAGGTCACCCACTGGCTTTCCATGGCTGAGTAGGGATTTAGACCTTGGTCTCCTAGTCTTAGTCTAACACTAAGACCATTAGACCACACTGTCTTTCCTGTTAATAAATGGTGACCATTAATTATCGACTCTACTAAAGACAAGGGAGCAAAACTAGCAAATGGATGGTATACATATGGAATGAACACAATCCAGCATGAAATTCTCAGACAGAGAGAGTCAGTTTGTTCAAATGAGTATATTGATGAATCTGTTAGCAACTGTAAAGCATTTTGTATGACCAGAAACATTATTCTATGCATTAGTTAATAATAATGACTCATGATTGTATTTATAACACTGTCATTAGCTGCGCCTCTTGTATCTAACAACCCATACCAATAACTGTAATCAAAAGTTCTCTTTTAGCGTCTTACAAAAATATAAATAATGTTGATGGATTGGATTAGTGAAGTCATAAATCCCTGATATAGGGGTTCAGTAAGGCTGGTAAAATTTGAAAAGTGAATATCAGATAGCTGTGCTTATGATAGTTCAAGCATTCTCCTGGATTCTCCAATATCTATACATTCCTTTGTCTGGTTACTTAAAGCACTGACTACTCTATTTATATGTTATGGACCAGAAAATATTCATTTAAAAGAATGGCATCAAATAGGGCATAGGGACATGAAAGTAAAGGGAAAAGGTTTCAGAAAAGGAGTTTGGAAGTCAATGTAATTGCTTTAGAACAGTTGCTTGTTTGTATTCAAACCAATATGGACAGCAGAAATATTCAAAGAATGGGCTAACACAGAAAAAAAATGATCCAAAGTTTTGAACTCTTTTAATTCAATCAGAATTTAATATGCAATTAAAACTAATTATCTCATAATGAATGTAGAGACACATGTTTATTGCATCATTTCCACAAGAGACTTGCATATTAACATGTATAATTTCTGGTTTCACAATAGTGGTAGAAGGTTAGACGATTTTGTCTCCTAAATTTGTGCTTTCTCTTTGTGAACTTGTTGAGTGTAGTTGTGTACTGCTGCTAAGGCATCTCAAATGAATGTAGGCAGCTGCCATATTAAAATGGGTTTCTTAAAACAGAAATACTGTACCCTTTAAATGTTGCATTTCTTGGTAGTTTTCAATAAGCGAAATCAGGTCTTCTGTGATGGGTAAGCCCAGCTGTTTGAAACTTTAAAGAGAAGTGAATGTTTTGAAGGACAATCCACTGATAAACAGATTCAAAAACATACTGTACCTCCTAGTAGCATTGAAAAGTGTTTTGGGATAATATGGAAAAACATGAAAGCAACAGCAGTACAGATATCAGAATGCACTCCCACAATCCTTGTGTGGGTAGACTTTTTAATACTTCTAATGAGAACTGAGATGTTTTGGAATGCAAAGCAGGAAACATTGCTATCTGAAGTTATTGTGGCATCTCCTTTAAAATCCTTCATTTCCTATTGGCAAGACTTCATTTTGGAAACCTAATTAAAACCACTAAATGAACAATAATAACTCCCTCTGTGCATTACTCCGCTGATTTGTTTATCACCAATTGCTTACAGGCATATGATCCACTCTCTGCCTACCATGTTGTCCCATAAACGGTCTTAATTTTACCGTAATAACTTTCCCATTCACTTGAATTTTTGTATGGTTATACATGGCTAGCTAGATAGTTAAGGATTTTTTATACCTTGGCTAAATCATTGATTAGGATGGGGACTGCAGTCAAGAAATAATAATAAAAAGAGAGATTGGGATTGGGAAGAGCAGCTATGAAAGAACTAGACAAAACCTTAAAGTGCAAAGATATAAAACTGAACACCAAAGTTAGGATCATCCAAGCCATCCTATTTCCCATCACCAACAGAAAGAAAATCAATTCATTTGAGATGTGGTACTAGAGTGCTAAGGATATGACTGAAAAGATGGCTTCTAGAACAGATCAAGCCTGAACTGTCCTTGCAGGCCAAAATGACTAAATTGAGGCTGTCATACTTCAGACCCAGCATGAGAAGACATGACTCACTAGAAAAGAAAATAATGTTAGGAAAGATGTAGGGAAGTAGAAAGAAAGGAATATATTAAATGGATAAATTCAATCAAGGTCATCATGGCCCTGAGTCTGCAAGACGTGAGCAGAGCAGTTGAGGAAAGAGGGGCTTGGAGGTGTCACCATGACCACTAGTACAGCTATTTAAAAGAATTTGAGCAGCTATTTCATATTTTCTTCCTCATCATATATTACTTTGTAAGAAAACAAGGTAAAAATCTGTGTTTAAGGCAGGATAACAATTGCACCATAAAATCCTTGTCTGGAAGCAACCTATCTGAATTACTGGGATGGTTACTACTTGGGTAGACAGAGCCAGCACTATTTCCCTGGACAGATACCTACATACAATATCCAAGATTTATGCAAGCTGTAAAAAGTGTTTCTAGAAAAATGAACAGAATGAATATGACTTCACTGCTCAGAATATGACTTCAGTGCAGACTCTATAGTAGAAACTGCACTTCCTTTTCCTCAAACAAGCCTTTATTAGTCATGGAAAACCCTGCATCCACAGATATCCTGGTGCATTAGATGATAGATAGATAGATAGATAGATAGATAGATAGATAGATAGATAGAGCAAACTGCAAGCAATTCACTAGTTTGAAGCTTGATATCATAGTACTCACTGAATACTAAAGTTAGGGTTGTCCATGCCATCACATTTCCAATTTCTGTCTGTGGTTGTGAAAGCTGGACAGTGAAGAAAGGTGATAGGAACAAAATCAACTCATATGAAATGTGGTGCTGGAGTAGAGATGTACAAATACAATGGACAGCTAAAAAGACAAACTAATAGTATTGAAACACATCAAGCCTGAACTCTCCCTAGAAGCCAAGATGTCTAAACTGAAACTGTCGTACTTTAGATATATGATGAGAAGACATAACTCGCTAGAAAAGACAATAATGCTTAGTAAGGTAGATGGCAGTAGAGAAAGAGGATGACTGGACAGCAGATGGATAGACTCAATAAAGGAAGCCATGGCTCTAAATCTGCAAAAACTGAGCAGGGGTATTGACGACAGGGTAACTTGATGGTCTCTCATTCATAGGATCACCATAAGTCAGAGTGAATTTGATATCAGTTAACAGCAACTTCAATCACAGTAACTTAAACCATTTAGTTGGTAGTTAATCCTATACATTTATAAAGACTTCATACCACAAATGTTAGTTTGAAAGGAGCTTTAGCTTTCTTCACATGAAAGTAGCTTCAGGTAGAACTGTTCCAGAAAATCCTCCTTCTCTGGGATAGACATATTTGCAGTTGCATAGCAGATACTGACAGAAGTACTTTTGTTTGTGAGAAGATTCTGAAGGTCCAACTGGATTACTTACACACTATGCAGAAACACTAAATGTTATAATCTTATAATCTATTGACAAAAGAAGCATAATACAGAAACTGCTAAAAGCTGCCAAATAAACTGTCACCTGTCAATACTTTTTGTTGACTACATTGCTATATTGTCATTCTAATTGTTCAGAGTAATGTTTTGGCATCAGAATTTTGACAACATGGCTTTTATGGGACAAGTGAAGTTACCAAAGAGAAAGAGAGAGAGAGAGAAAGAGAGAGAGAGAGAGAGAGAGACAG